>NW_011494816.1:1177474-1181068 GCF_000754665.1 Bison bison bison | reverse complement strand
CTGTGCTCCTGGCTGCGTTGTCTCACAGACATACCCAGCGAGTCACGAATGAGACCACACCTGTACTTTTCTACATTCTTTAGTAGCCAGGTTGTAAGAAGTAGAAAGAAACAGATGGAATTACTTTTACTAATATATTTTATTAAACCCAAGATACCAAAGTTATGATAAACGTGGAATCAACAGAAACAAATTATTAACAAGCTAATTTACATTATTATGTTTGTACTAAGTTTTTGCATTCTGGTGTGTATTTTGCACTTACTGCACACCTCAGTCTGAATTAGCTGCATTTCATGGGCTCGATCGGCCTGTGTGATGAGTGGTTCCCATAGGGGATAGTACAGCTCTAGAATGTGGGTTCCTCTAGGGCAGAGACCCTGGACTTTTCACCTCTTTCTTCAGTGCTGAGAGGGGTGTCCTAGGTGGAGGGACTGCACGGACAAAGATACAGGCATGAAAGAACAAAGCATGTTCAGGGACCAGCACGCCATTCTGTGGGGCTGCAAGGTGAAGTAAGTCTACCAGGAAGGTGGGCGATGGGATTGCTTTGTGTCTATACCGGATTGAGGAAAGCCTTGAATACTGTGGTAAGAAATTTTGGAGTGTGGTCCTGTGGGCCACTTGCGTCATCGTTTATTTATAAGCAGAGGAGTGTGATATTCAGGTTAAGGGTTTAGAAAGAGCCCTCTGGTAGGCAGCATGGAGGGTCATGTGGATGGGACTAATCAGGAGACAGGGAGACCAGCTAGAAGCAGATGTACTGCACAGGCAAGCGATGAGGGAGGGGACGAGGAGGCGGGCCCAACTGGAGAGGCAGTGATGGAATGTCAGGACTTGGGGACCCACTGGAGAGGGAGTGAGAAAGCAGGAAGAAGGCCTAAATTTTTCGCCTGTGGTGTCCGTGTCTGAGCCAGGATGCGTGGGAGGTTTGTCGAGGACATCAAGGGTTCCATCCTGGTACCTGCTTGGTTTGAACTATTAGCAGGACACCTTGGTGGACAGGAGCAGTTAAGTGGTAAGGGTACCTGTGCCAGGGTATATAAATGATAGTGAGGTCATGTGGTCATGTGAGGCATTCAAGCAGGGGCTGGACAGACACGAGCCTGGGATGTCGTAGAGGGCTTACGTGCATCCCAGGTGAGCTGGGCCTGCTTGCCTGTCAGCCTAGATGGTGTCTGAGCCTAGGGTTTTGCTTCATTTGTGTGTAGGAGGCACTGTCGGAGCTTGGGCATATCTACAACTGGGGACCTTTGTGGTCTAAAGGTGGTTTGTGTTTTGGGACCTTGGCCCCACAACTGGAACTGGGGGGCAGGCAACAGGCATGTTGGCTGCTGGAGGGGGGACAGAGGTTCCATCCCAACAGACCATGAGGGAAGATAGCCTGAGGTCCAGCTGGACCCATTTCTTAGAACCAGAGAGTGAGAAGGATCCTTGATCTTCAACCATCCTCCTCTCCCCTCCTCATTTTGATTTTTGGGAAAACTGAGGACTTTGCCCAAGGTCACAGAGCAGGTCATGACACATCAGGTATGGGTCGGGGTGAGGGTGGCAAGGAGGGTTCATGTTGGATCCTGGTACCCTCTCCCTGCATCCCGAGTACCCATAGCATCTTCATCTCCTTGCCTTTCCTTGGCACAAGAGATGTCCTTTAACACATGTGGTAAGGGATCCTGGTCCCTTTTAATTAGGAGGATACAAAGAGAGAAGTCAGACAGCCGCCCCCACCCATGGTTGGGAGAGTAAGTGCTCCCCAAATTACACAGCAGATGCCAGGACTCCGGCAACAAGACCCAGCTTGATAGCTTTGTGGTAACCTCAGCCAGCACAATTTTATTTTTATGTTTTAACTCCTTGGTGATATATAGACCTCCCTCTCACAGGCAGAAGAAATGGCATCCAGAACTTCTCCCTTGAAAAAAAAATATTTTTCAACTTGCGTAACACATACCCAGTTTAATTAACCCTTTTGTCAGAAGGCTTGGTCTGCTTTGGGCTGGGTGAGGAAATTGTTTCTTTCCTGCGAGGTGGGTGTTGTGCAAATAACTTGAGAAGGAGGCAAAAGATGTGGGGTGGTGTGCTAGCAACTGGTCCTGCTGTGGAAACTGACCACCCCTCCGCCTGCTATTAGCCCCTGATCCTCTTGGGATCTCTGGGTCCCAAATGATAATTCCTTGGACAATCTAATGGACAATTAATGATGTGTGCCTCCTTTGGGATCTCTTTTTTGTCTGCTTTTAAAATTTCAGTCTAAGGTGCCTGTTCTGGTGGTGGTGGTTTAGACGCTAAGTCGTGTCCGACCCTCGTGACCCCATGGACTATAGCCCTCCAGGTTTCTCTGTCCATGGGATTCTCCAGGCAAGAATACCAGAGTGGGTTGCCATTTTCTTCTCCAGGGGATCTTCCCAACCCAGGAATTGAACCCCGGTGTCCTGCACTGCAGGCAGATTCTTTACCAACTGAGCTAGCTACGAGGGAAGCCTGTTCTATAGGAGTCCTTACACTTTATGTCTGCACTCTTTAAATCTCTATTTCCATAGGCTTGCTATTCAGATCAGGAACCAAAACCTTTTGAATCGAAGCTCACCTCTGACCCCTCCCACTGCCTCATTTCCGCATGCTAAAGGTAGGAGGCTACCTCTGTATCCTTTTCTCTCTGGCCATACCTACTCTGCCTGATGGTTCCTGTATCTGCACCTCTCTCTGGTCTCCCTCACTCAGATTAGTTTTTCAATGCTCAGCTCTGCTCTGTCACTTCCTGGACTACAAAATTGGAGGGGAGAGTCCCTCCCCCATTGTCTGAGGACTGAAGCCCCAACTGTCATGCCTTCAAGGCATACTGCCCCAAGACCAAGACCCGGCCACTGTGCAACCACTCCCCAACCCTGGATATGTTCTCCATGCTCCATTTGTTCAATGTGCAAATGTTTTTTGAACCCTTACTATGTGCCAGGAGTTGTGTTGGGCACCCAGAAATTAACTGATGCACAAGTCCCAGAAACCAAGTGTGTTTCGAGAGCTCAAGGGTTTGGGGGCTCTGAGAAGGGGCGCGGAATTGAGAGAGGGCCTGGGCTGCGGCCAGCTCTCTTCTTGCTGGTTTCCTGTTTACTATTAACAGCTGCCCATCCCGCCTAACACACAAACGCCCAAGTGAACCTTGGTATGTTTTCAGACCAGCAGCTCAATCACAAACATGAAGCAGGCTACTCGAAATTTGCCTGGCTGCCTTGAAAATCTGCAGAGAGACCCCCTTTAATCCCTCCCTTTCTTGCACTCCCCAACTTTCTGCCTTTCTCGCCTCTCCTTGGAGGACATATGGCCCCTTGAAGTTTTTGTTTGCTTGAAGGGAGGGGAATAAACCCCAAATACCCAGCTTCGGTGTGGAAGTTTTTTTCCTTTTTTTAAAAAATATTATTAGGCATCAAGAGACAGAGCAATCTGCTTGCAGATACTATACGTGCATAATTAATAAAATCTCATTATTTATTTATAGAGACACACGAGGAACTGGAGAATTAGGGCTATCCCCATTATATATGAAGAGAGGGAGAGAAAGAATGGGAGAGAGAGGCTAATACTTTTTGAATGTTAGAG
>NW_011494816.1:1174411-1177374 GCF_000754665.1 Bison bison bison | reverse complement strand
TGAATAAGAGAAGGTATCTACTCGTCAGAGTGGTGTTCCGAGCTCAGGAGACACCAGAGAGCAGAAACCTGGTTCCGCTTAAAAAGAAGGGACCAGCTCGGTGCTCTGAGTGCCCAGGATGCCGGCTTTTGGGTAGTTTGGAAGGAAAGCAGGAGGCACCGTGGAGGGCCTGGCGACAGGGAAAGAGCCAGTCCGGGGATTCTGAAGGAGGGGGACTTAGGCACAGAATCCCTGGTAGGTGAGGGTAGCAGTGGGCACGGTCACACCATGGGCACCCCGTAAATTGCCCAGACACCGGCTGAGGAGAGCCCCTGGTTCCTCTGGTCCTTTATAAAGCAGGTAACGGTCACTGAAAGGGGGAAGGGGGGAGCTTTTCTAAATGCCAGCTCTGCCCTTGGATCTCTGCATGCCAGATGCCCGGCCAGGGCCGCCAATATCAATAACCCAACTTATTATGTAACAGCCCCTGCGGCCAGGCAGGCAGGGGTCAGAGCCTCCCAGGCTTCTTGAGTTGGGGTGGATCTTCGCTCTCCCTGTTCTCTCTCTCTCTCCCCTCTCTCATTTTTTCTTGAGACATGCTTTAAAATAGAAAACAGGCTTGTGCAGTAACCAACCCCACAGAAAGGGGTAGTTTGGAGGGATGTTTTTTCCCCCCAATCTCCTTCAAGTGCAAGCAACTCAGGCAGCAGAAGACTCAATCTTCCCGGGGCGGTGGGCTCCGGCGGGGGGCGGGGAGAAGGGCTAGGAAGGGGGTCGGCTTGAGCAGCAGCCCCCGCAGGGTTACCCGGGCGCGTGCAGGGAAACGTCTCAGCAATTCCAGCGCCCAAGCGGAGCGCGCGGGGGGGCGGGGGCGCGCGGCGCGGGGCACCTTGAAACCGCCGGCGGCCGAGCGCTGATTGGCCGAGCCGCCGCCTCGGCGTTCCAGCCAGGCGCCCCTCCCCCCGCGCCGTCCACCCCGGAAGGAATTTCCTCCTCTGGCGGCCGCTATTGTTGTCCGCCTTCGCTGTTTGGGTCGGATCGCGTAACCATAGTATCCAAACTGTGTCCGCGCGGGGCCCCAGCCTGGGACCCCTGTGCCCCCAGCCCCTGCAAACCACCCCCCCACTTTTTTTTTTTTTTTTGCAGCCTACTTATCATGACTTCATCGGACTCCGGGGAGCAGGAGAGGGGGATGGGGCGGGGGGAGCTGGCCCGTTCCTGGCGGCCCTTACTCCGAGATGTTTTCAATTATAATTTTTTAAAAAAAGTCTGCTTTGTAGGTTCGGGGCTTTTAAATTCTTCCTACTCCCCCCACTTCCATTAAACTGTTGGACCAAACTTGAATGGGATTTTCCCTCCGTTTCCCCTTTACCGTCTTCACCCTGACTTTGCTGCTCACATCTGAGGCTGGGGAGACAGCAGAAGTCACCCCCCAAACCCAGCCCCTCAAACTCGGCCTGTGCCCCGGTCCCTGGGCCTGGGCTTGAGCTGGAGAAGGCGAGGTTGGACCCTGCAGCCCACACCCTCTACCCCGGGGCGCTTCCTGGCGGGGTTGGGGGACCCGTGGAGGAGGCGGTGCGGGGGTGCATGCCCGCCAACCCCTTATCAAAGGGATGCGGGAGTGACGGGGGAAACAGCTGACAGGTTCTTGGGAAAACAAGCCTCCTCTTCCCTCAGATTTCTCCCTCGGATCTCAGAACACAGAGACCTCCTAGTCCACGCGAGCAGCCTGAGACCAATACCTGTTCCCTACTCCTGCGAAAAAACAAAAATAGAAGCCTTGTCCTTGCGAAATATATTTTGCTGGGAGAGGTGGAGGCGTGGGGGGGAGCGCTAGCAGTAAGTCCGCACCCGGGCTGTGAGCAGCGCGGGAGCCCCCGGGACTGGGGCTGGCCGCGGGGGGCGGTGTGTGTGCCGGGGGGTGTCAAACATTCCCAGAACTCAAGTATTCTCCCGGCGCCCGTTGGGGCGGGGGCAGCAGCTGCGGCGGCCCAAGTTCGGGGCAACACTGCCCCCTAGGGGCCACCGCAGTAAGTTTGCAGCCGGGGCGGCGAGGGGCCCTAAGGACGGAACCAGTGGTACCTGGGCAGGGGTGGCAATAACTCCCCCGCTGACCGATGACAGGCCTGAAGAGGGCTTCCAAGCGCCCGTTCTGGGGGCGGGGAGGATGCGATGGTGAGGTTTTGTGTTTGCTGTAGAATCTAAAACTTTGGCAGACTGGGTGCATCCTACAGGCTTCCGGTGGTGGAATGGGCCTTTTAAGGTCAATGAATCTGGTACCCTTTTTGTGCAGTTGAGGAAACTGAGTCCCAGAGAGGGGAGCGATTTGCTCAGGGACATGGCTTTGCACTCAATCCTTCTGGGGTCCTGTGGCGTTTTTGAATTCACAAAGTCTTCCTTCATCCCTTAGTGGCTCTTGTAAACCTTGTAGAGAGGTTTATCAGAGGCAGTATAGGACATTTTACAGATGAAAAATCAGTCCTACAGCAGGGTGAGAACTCAAGTCCCCTGTCTTTCAGTCCAGCTCTTTATACTATGGGGACTTGGAGGGACTTGAACCATAGACTCAACTAGCTGGCCAGCCCTTCATTTGGGGGGATGGCTGTGGTGCTCAACACCCATTCCTACCAGACCAGAGTGGAAGTGGCTGCTCCAGGCCGAGGGGCTCCACCAGAAGAGTGTGGGTCTGCTGAAACCTGAGTTGTAGGCTTCTAAACTGTTGCTATCTCTGGGCCTCAGTTTCCCCATCTCTAAAATGGGGAGTGGGCAAGCAAGAGGAACAGAAAGGCATCTTGTATCTCCAGTGTTCGGTGCTGCTGTACTGCTTCTCCTTGTCTTTTGTCTGTCTCACCCTCTATCCCCGGCTCTCCCTTGCTCCTCAGTTGGGGGTCGGCTGGGCTGGCTTCTTGAGCCCGCCTTTCCTCCCTTCCGGCAGGGCTTCTGCGGCCGCCCCTCCTCTTCCCTCCCCTCCTGGCTGGCGCAGA
>NW_011494816.1:1166228-1174311 GCF_000754665.1 Bison bison bison | reverse complement strand
GTGGGCAAGGAGCCAGCAGAGCGTCCAGTCAACCCCTTGGGAAAACAGGGTGTGTGTGTGTGTGTGTGTGTGTGTGTGTGTGTGTGTTGGGGAGGCACTGTCAGAGGTAGCAGCTCGGCTCAGCAGGGGCAGAGTCCCTAGAGGTTATTTGTGTCCAAGGTGACTGGTGTCCGAGCTGGCTGCTGGCCTCCTTCCTCTCTCCCTAGAGATTCGAGGAGCTGCACAGGGAGTCGTTTCCACTCCTCCCTCTCCCTTGCCACCCACGAACAATCAGGCACCAAGTCTGGTCCTTTCTCCCCTTAAATATCTCTCCAGTTGTTCCCTTCTCCACATCTCTTAGCCACCATCTTAATCTGCAGGCCTGCTGGTATCCAGGGGGCTTGAAACTGGCCCCTCTGAGTCTTCCTCCACACTGTTCCCTCCACCAAGCCTTCTGAACCACAAAGCACATATTCCCCCGCTGCTTCTGTCTGTGCCCTGCGTTTCCCTGCCCTGTGGATCAACTGCAGGCTGGTGAGACCCTCCATGATCTAGGCCTTCCCACCTTGATCGTCTTATTTTATTTTTCTCAGATGCATCTTTTGTGTCTTAGTGATGCATGCATGTGGGCTTCCCTGGTGGCTCAGATGATAAAGAATCCACCTGCAATGTGGGAGACCTGGGTTCGATCCCAGGGTTGGGAAGATCCCCTGGAGAAGGGCATGGCAATCTACTCCAGTATTCTTGCCTGGAGAATCCCCATGGACAAAGGAGTCCTTGGGGTCACAAATACTACATGTGACTTCCAGAGCCTGCCTTGCTCCTTTGACTTGCACAGGCTGTCACTGTCAGGTCCTGCCAGGGCTTGGAGATACTGAGGTGAACAGGACCAGCCTTCCCTGCAGAAAGCATAGTGGTATAATGATGGTTAGCAGAATGGTGTCTTAAGAGAACTGTCACCCAGCCTGGGGAAAAATCAGGGAAGGCTCCCTGAAGGAGGTGGTGCTTGTGCTGAGCCCCAAAGGGAGAAGTAGGAATTAGCCAGATAAACAGAGCTAAACGGGAGACAGTTCATTCAGGGAGAGGGAATGACAGGAATAGGCAACAGCATGGGCAAGCACAAGACATGAGCATGACCTTTAATGACTGAAGATGGTGTAGCTGAAATGTAAGGGGAGACGACAGTGGGAAGAGATGTGGCTGGAGAGGGAGTCAGAACCAGGTGGTCCTTGTGTGCTGGCCTAAGGATCTGCGATTGTCACAGTCCCTAGGGAGCCTGGAGAGGTTTCTGAGCCCTGGGCTGGACTGCAAGGAGCTTGCAGACTAAGGTAGATAAAGAATAAACCAGGTCAAAGCAGAATGAAGAAGTCCCGGTGAGGACGTTCTAAAATACACACCTGTTAATTCCTGCTCTCAACATCTTCATTGGCTCCTTGCTGTCCTGAGGGGCAAGCCCTCTCCTTTGCATGGCATTCAAGGCCCTTGCTGGCCTCTCCAGCTCACCACAGCAGAACCCTCACACTCCCATTACTCCAGCCAGCTGAGTTCTCTGCAGCTCCCCTGATACACTGTGTTCCCACCAACCGTCAGAGCAGTACCCACACCATTTGCTCTGCCTGGAATCCTGTTGTTGTTCACCTGTTAATTTTTTGTTTTGACTGCGCAGCATTTGGGATTCTAGTTCCCTGATCAGGTATCGAACCTGTGTCCCATGCAGTGGAAATGCAGAGTCTTAACCACTACCACCAGGGAAATCCAACTGTTAACTCTTTCAAGATGCCTCTCAGGCATCACTCCCTCTGGGAAGCCCTCTTTTATCCCCAAAGCTGACCTGGGTTCCTCCTTTCAAACTCCATTGTTCCCTGTGCTTTCTTTTGTCACAGCACCTGTTTCAGTGTAGTTTAACAATCCTTAGGAGAGGGACTTCCCCAGTGGCCCAGTGATTAAGACGCCACACTTCCAATGCAGGTTCAATCTCTGGTTGAGGAACTAAGATTCTATATGCTGTGTAGCCAAAAAAAAAAAATCCATAAGAGGCTGTGTGCATGGGTCTTCAGTCGAGTCCAACTCTTTGCAACTCCCTGAACTGCAGCACTCCAGGCTCCATTGTTCATGGGGATTCTCCAGGCAAGAATACTGGAGTGCGTTGCCATTTCCTCCTCCAGGGGATCTTCCCAACCCAGGGATGGAACCTGCATTTCCTGCATTGGCAGGTGGATTTTTTACCACTAAACCGCCTGGAAAGCCCCAGTAGGAAGCTAGCAGCCTCCATTTTTGGTTTCCCCTGAGTCTCCAGGCCATATGTACACAGGGCACTGAGTAGATGCTCATTTAAGTTTTTGTGATTGAAAACTGGAGACAGGCTGCTTGTGAAAAATAGCACACTGCTTGCCTGCTGTGTGCCAGGCACTGTGCTGGCCACTTGTCATATTACTTTTACCTCCTACCACAGCCCTATAAGGTTGACATTACCTCATTCTGTAGATGGGAAACTGACTCAGGGAGGGGAAATGACTATCAAGCTGATGAAGGCATTTGTCAAAACTCAATTAATTTTTTGAAGTTAAGATCTTTACATGTAAGTTATACATCAATTTTTAAAAATAAAAAAAACTGGAAAGCTACTACAGCATATACTGCTTATGTCTGAATGGACTGAAAGGAGCTGAGGGAAGGCATACAAGGTGGGCGTGGAAGGCCATGGTATGTCAATGCTAGAAGCTTGGTCTGATGTGGAGCCAGCATCAGTAGGGAAATAATGATGAGACTCCTAGGTGAGCAGAGTCCAATTGTGGAGAGCTTCAAACACCTGGATAGAGCTGGACTCAGTTATGGGCATTGCAAGCCATTGGCTTCTAGCGAATGCTAAATGAGCTTCTCTTGGAGGAATGAATCCATTCTTGGGGGAAGAGGGTGAGGGGTGTTTGTTGCTGGTTCATGTGAGGCTGGATTTGGAGGGGCCAGAGCTGGGGGACTTAAGAGATACGGGTTCGATTCCTGGGTCAGGAAGATCCCCTGGAGGAGGGCATAGCAACCCACTCCAGTATTCTTGCCTGGAGAATCCCATGGACAGAGTGATCTCTCTAAGCCTTGGTTTTCTCATCTGAAAAAAAAACGGTGCTATTAATAGTACCTACCTCATAGAATATTCCAAAGATGAAATGAGATGATACATACACAGCTCTGGATACCAGGCCTGGCTTACACGTGTAGAGTTTTTCCCTTCTTACTACCCACCTATTTTTAGTCCCCTCTCCCAGTCTCTTCTTTCCATGAGGACCCACTCTAGTGAATTCCATATATGACCCTAAATATGCATGTATCTTTGTAAACTTTGTAGAGGTGTCTTGGGTGCTAGAGATCTCGTTCTGTATTTTTCATTTCCCCCCCTGCTCCCGCATCACCACACAAACTCAGAAATACATGTTTGAAGGCCTCTTTGTTTCCTCTTCTTATGCTATGGATTTCTGAGCACAATCCACCCCATTTTGCTCATTTATTCCCCCAGTGATGGACACCTACACTGCCTTGAATTTCTTTTGCGTAGTAAATTGTTAAAAACTTTATTATTATTATTATTATTTTTTGGCTGTGCTGGGTCTTCACTGGGCTTCCCAGATGTTGATAGAGGTAAAGAGCCCACTAGCTAATGCAGGAGATGTAAGAGACGCCAGTTCAATCCCTGGGTCAGGAAGATCCCTTGGAGGGGGGCATGGCAACCCACTCCAGCATTCTTGCCTGAAGAGTCCCCATGGACAGAGGAGCCTGGCAGGCTATGGTCCATAGGGTTGCACAGAGTCGGATCCGACTGAAGCAATGTGGCACGCATGCACAGGTCTTCATTGTGAAGCTCAGATGTAGTTGCCTCACAGCATATGAGGTCTTAGTTTCCTGACCAGGGATCGAGCCTGTGTCCCCTGACTTGGGAGGGAGGCTCTTAACCACTGGACCACCAGGGAAGTTTCTTGCCTTGAATTTCTTCCTCTTACAAATAATTTCTTGACATGCACACTTGTACATATCATGGACGGGTCCCCTTGTGGGCTTGTGTGAGAATTTCCCTGTCATATCCAGGGGTGCACCAGGATACTCCTGCTACCTTATGGGACACATACCTACTTAATTTTACTAACTCTCGTTAGCCTGCTTTCTAGGATGACTGAACCGCTTTGCATCCGCCAGCAGCATGTGAGAGCGTTTACCTCCTGTGTGCCTGCCAGCACTTGGTATTACCCGTCGTTCTAATTTTTGCCACTATGATGAATGTAAGGTGCCAACTCTTTGTGTTTCTTAGATTGTTAGTGAATATAAGCAGCTCTTCATGCACTTGCGCTTGTTGGCCATCTGGGGCTTCTCCTTCTGGGGATTGCTTGTGTCCTTTGCACATTTTTCTGCTGGGTTTCCTAGTCTGCCTTCCTGTCCACAGTCAGCGCTGAGGACCACCTACAGCACCTGCTTCAGAGCAGGTCTGACCTCTGGGGATGGGGAAGGCAGGTTGGCTTCAAGGGTCTGAGCTCTGGCACACCATTGCCCTTGGTCCCTGATGGAATCGCCTTTGAACTGCTGTCATTTCATGTCTTTCCTGAGTGCTTATCCTGAGTGGGCTCCGAGGAACCAGACGGTTCGTGCCTCTGATTTCTAAGGGCTCATGGTGCAGGGAGGGAGGCAGACTAGGTTGCTGCTGCTGCTAAGTCGCTTCAGTCGTGTCCGACTCTGTGTGACCCCATAGATGGCAGCCCATCATGCTCCACTGTCCCTGGGATTTTCCAGGCAAGAACACTAGAGTGGGTTGCCATTTCCTTCTCCAATGCATGAAAGTGAAAAGTGTAAGTGAAGACGCTCAGTTGTATCCGACTCTTGGCGACCCCACGGACTGCAGCCTACCAGGCTCCTCTGTCCATGGGATTTTCCAGGCAGACTAGGCAGAAGAGAGTCATTCCAAAGATTACACGCAATGGTCCATACAAAGTCCTTCCCCACTAGAGACCCTGTCCCACTTGATGGTCCTGGCTTGGGTAATGGAGGAAAAATTCGTCATTGCATCATGGAATCCACACCTACCTTCTAGGGAAGATGTCTCTGAAATTGGAAAGCCCTTTGAGCCTCCAAAAGGATGCCGGGGGGCAAGTTTAGGGCAAGGAGTCTTGGAAAACTGCTTGGCTTACCTGGGTAAAATTTGGGAAGGGGGTAGAGTTGTGAGAAAGGGCTGGGAAAGAGAGAGAAAAGTGAAAGAGGGGAGAGGAGATGGGAGTTCCCTGGTGCCCTAGTTAGGGTTCAGGGCTTTCACTGCTGTGACCTGGGTTCAATCCCTGCTTGGGGAACTAAGATCCCAAAAGCAGCTCAGTGCAGTGGTTGGTGGTGGTGGGGGGTGCAGTGGAGAGGGGAGAGGAGATAAGAGATAGGGTGAGGTCTGTAGAGTGAAGACCAAGCATAAATCTCAGTTATGAGAAGGGATGTCTAATATTCAATTTCAAGACACTGGAGCTGCTCCTCCTTCTCCTTAAATTCTTAGCAGAGCCCACCACATCCTCATTTGCCATTAGCTGAGTGTTTTGTAGAAATGCAGGCAAGGGATTGAGTTTCTGTCCAAATCTCATGCTTATGACAAAAGTCTGCACCCACAGACCAGTGAGATAGTCTGAAAATTGAGAAAATACAGCAGAAGCAGAAGTTTGGAGTCAGAAGTGATCATGAAACGTAAGTGAAACATAAGTCAGCCTCTGGGGAACGTGCAAAAATGTGAGATGTGGAGGGGTTAACTTCCTGGGGGGATGGAGGGTGTCACCTCAGCTCAGTCACTCAGTCGTGTCTGACTCTTTGTGACCTCATGGACCATCGCCCACCAGGCTCCCTCGTTCATGGAATTCTCCAGGCAAGAATACAGGAGTGGGTTGCCATTTCCTACTCCAGGGGATCTTCCCAACCCACGGATCCAACCCATGTCTTCTGCATTGGCAGGCAGATTTTTTTTTTACCACTGTACCACCGGGGAAGCCCAGTGGAGGGTGTGAGGTGATCTTATTTAAATCAAATTGGGTTTTGTAGCAGATTGTGTTTTCCAAAAGTGTCCCACTAATATAACCCCTTCTCATACGCTCCTCTTTTAATATGACTTTGACCCTCCTTCTACCAAATCAAGAGATAGGGTCTGTGTGCCCTTTCTTTGAAACTCGGTGGACCTTGATGACTGCCTTGACCAAGAGTGTGGCAGAAGTGACACTATTTTTATGACTAAGGCTAGGTTAAAAAAATGTGAAACATCTCTGCTTGGTTCTCTTGGAGAATTCATTGTGGTGCACGCCAGCTGCCATGACTGCCCTAAAACTGCCATGCTGTGAGGAAGCCCAAACTCTCTATGTGGAGAGATCATGTGAAGTCCTGAGACTAAATGAGAGGTTGCTTGGCCACCTCCCAGCTGTTCAGCCCTCTGCTGTTCCATCTCCAGCTGCTGTCTAACTATAGCACACGGGGGACCCTGAGCCAGAACAGCCCAGCTGTGCCCTTTCCAAATTCCTTGTCCACAGAAATTATGAGAGGGAAGATAATGATTGCTGTTATTTTAAGCCAGGAAGGTTTGATATGATTTGTTACATAGCAGTAGATAATCCAAATGGGTTTATACTTCTTATCAGTCTTTCCTGGTAGACTACAGTTTTTGTTTTTAGCTCTATTCCCAGCAGTTAGCTTGGAACAGACTATGCTCCAGAAATATTCATTGTATAAATGAATGAAAGTTAACACACCATATTGGCATGGTGTTATGGGGGAACCAAAGAGGTTGTGGGAACCCAGAGACGGCTCCTAACCCATACTGGGAGATCTGGGAAGGTTTCCTGGAGGAAGTGATGCTGCTCCAAGTCCCTGGGCAGAGCTAGTCAGAGAGGAATATGTATTCCTTATTTTTGGTATTTGTTTGTTCTTGGCCTAGATGAGGCTTCCTGGCTTGATGTGCATCCAAGAGGTCCATCCTTGTGTCCATCTGGGACTTCTTCTCACTCCCTGTTGCAGTTCCCCCTTCTCCCTCTCTGGTTGGGCTGCAGACTCACTCCTGCCTCCTCTGACTCTACATCTGGCTGGAGAAAATTAAGTCAATGGGGACGGAGGAGTTGACAAATAGATGGTCTAGTAATTTAATTTTTTTTTTTTCTCTAGCCCTCCCTCCACCCCCCAGAGAGCAGGAGGGATTAGCTCTCTAGACAGTGGTTTTCTCTGCTAAGGAGCTCTGTGTTGCAGCCCCTTTCCTGCCTAGACCAGCAGGGAGGAGAGGTGGGGTGGCAAGCAGGAGCCTTCTTAGGATCCTCTAGGCTAAGTCTCACACAGAGAGGAAAACTGAGGTCCAGGGAGGGGAGGGATTCTCTTCAGGCCTTAAGTGGGTTAATGTCTGAGCTAGGACTGGGAGGGAAGTTAGCTGGAGCCAGCCAGGATGCTGGGGGTCAGCAGAGAAGGCTTTGGCGTGTATCAGGGACACAGGGGCAGCAGGCTGCAGGAAAAAACCTGGGGCTCCTGGGGGCTTCCTTGTCTGGGATCAGGAGGAGCTGGGAGGTGGCTGGCCTGCTGGGCACGCAGGAGGTGAGGCCTGCTGCTCTGCAGTCCAGCCACCCCGCAGGAGCTGGTTACCTTGCAGGTCTCCTCACTGCAGAGTACCTGCTCTGGGCAGAGGTGGGCGCCAGGGGGTTGGGAGTGACCTTAGGCAGAGGGTTGGCAGGACTGGATATAAACCAGCCACAGGCTCTGAATCTCACCATTCTGAAAAACGAAATGGCCTCTTGGATCTCACACAGCTGCAGTGAGTTGTGGAGGGTACCACTCTGAGAGGCCCTCCATGGATAGGGCTCGTCAATGCCTCGTTGTTTAGATGAAGACAGAGGCTCCAGGAGACCCTCCCTGGTTCTGGGTTGCAGGTTAGCAAGTGGCAGCCCCTGGACTCAAACCCCGGGCGGCCTGGTCTCCCAAGCCCGCTGCACACACCGACTTCTCGGCTCCGCAGGGGAAGGGGCAGCTGGGTGACGGCCGCACGATGGCCCCGCCCCTACCCCCTGGCCCAGCTCCGGGGTGGGCGCCGTGGCCCCGCCTTGCAGAGCCTCCGCGGCTGCAGGGCTCTGGG
>NW_011494816.1:1159212-1165948 GCF_000754665.1 Bison bison bison | reverse complement strand
GATGCTGGAAAGTCTGGTTTGAAAAATCACCCCCTAGTGGGGGACGTGCTGAGGGGAGGCGGGAGGTCGGTGCAGCCTGGGAGTAATCCCACACTTCTCCCTGGACCACCCTGGCCCAGCCCCTGTGCAACCGCAGGGGCCTGGGAGGGAACCCGGGCTCCAGCATTCTGGCCTGGTTCCTCTGGCCTGCCCCTCTTCCTCCAAGTTCTGAGGATTCTGAGCTTAGTCTGACTACAGTCTGCTTATTGTGCCCCAGCTGGCATTTCTGTGGTTTGATGTGACAGTTACATCCTTTGCAACCAGACAGATCTAGGTTCCAATCTGAGCTGGGCTTGAGTGATCTTGACAGGGGAATCCCTAAACTCTCTGGGCCTCAGTTTCTTATTTTAAAATGGTGATAAGGAGCTGTATTTTGTGGGGTCACTTGGAGCAGTGGTAATGGAGGAAGAGCTGGGTACCAGGTGGTACAGCCTGCCTCGACCCCCTGGCCTGCTGACGCTGGGGCAGACCTGGTAGGCCACGTAACCCAGACCTGGCATGCCACATGCACAGCAGACGCCAGGCTCCTAAGGCAGCAAATGCCTGCTGACCAGTCTGGTGCCCCTGGCAGCTCAGAGGCTTTGCTTTCCTCACTCGGGGCAGGCAATGCTTGGGGTGGGGGGTGTGTGTTAGTCGCTCAATCATGTCCGACTCTTTGCGACCCCATGGACTGTAGCCTGCCAGGCTCCTTTGTCCATGGAATTCTCCAGGCAAGAATACTGGAGTGGGTAGCCATTCCCTTCTCCAGGGGATCTTCTCAAGCCAGGGATCAAACCTGTGTCTCCAGCATCTCCTGCATTGGCAGGTGGGTTCTTTACAACTAGAGCCACCTGGCAAGCAACCAGCAGTGCTTGGCTGCTGCCGCTGCCAAGTCACTTCAGTCCTGTCCGAGTCTGTGTGACCCCACAGACGGCAGCCCACCAGGCTCCTCTGTCCCTGGGATTCTCCAGGCAAGAACACTGGAGTGGGTTGCCATTTCCTTCTCCAGTGCATGAAAGTGAAAAGTGAAAGTGAAGTCTCTCAGTCGTTTTCCGACTCGTAGCAACCCCATGGACTGCAGCCTACCACACTCCTCCGTCCATAGGATTCTCCAGGCAAGAGTACTGGAGTGGGGTGCCATTGCCTTCTCCGACAGTGCTTGGTATTTGGCTTTAAAAAGTCAAATTCCACGATACTGGATGCTTGGGGCTGGTGCACTGGGACGACCCAGAGGGAGGGTATGGGGAGGGAGGAGGGAGGAGGGTTCAGGATGGGGAGCACGGGTATACCTGTGGCGGATTCATTTCGATGTTTGGCAAAACTAATACAATATTGTAAAGTTAAAAAAAAAAAAAAAGTCAAATTCCTTTCTGTCTCATCAAAGTTGCAGTTCCCCAGAGCCTGTGCCAGATTTGTGACCTGCTCTGTGGTAAAACTGTTCCTCTAGGTGTTTGTTTTTTTATTTTAAAGACTTTATTGCTGTTTTTTTCTTTTACATGTGTCTGGCCCCTGGAAGGCACTCATCAAGGCATAGCTATCATTGGTCTTCACATTGGAGAAGATGCTGTCCCACTGACCCTGTCCCCTTGGTCGGAAAATGGGATGACTAGCATGGGTCTCTTGAGATCGATACCTTCTGGCAACATGTGGAAGGCCTGCTCATCTTCCCCAGGAGCCGTCTCCCCGATTTTATGGAGCAGGGTGGTTGAGACTTGCCCAGGCTTCTCGTGCACAAGCGACAGAGCAGAGTGACACCCGGTCTGCTGGACTCCCAGACCAGTGCTCCTGCCTCTCCTCACTAGAGGTCACTGAGGGAGCAGACCTGCTGAGGACAAGACAAAGGCGAGTTCTCTCAGCTTCCCCCCTGGGGCAGGTTAACCAGAGTTGGGCTCCGGGTAAATGTGGGGTTTTGTGGACTCTTTTTAGGAAGGGTTAAGTTTTGAGGAAGAGTCTTGGAGGGGCCTGCCCCGAGGAGTACCTACCCCTGTTGTCTCAGTATCTGTTCCTCGCTGAATTCAGAACCTCCCCTGTTCCCTGAAAGAGAACTGAACCACCCAAAGGTGTTCATGAGCACGTGGGAGGGACAAGAGATTAAGGCAGAGATGGACGAGGCTGTTTCTATTCATGCTTTACAGCAGAGAGCCTGGCAGAATCCGTGCTCAAAGCTGCCTGCTCAGGGATCTGCCCTTGCTGCCCTCCATGGACAGCTCACTCACCTTCCCCCGCCTAGGTACTGCCGTTCCCTCCTTGCTGGCTTCCCTCTGCGGGTGGTGCCTGGAGCTCTTGGTCCTTCCTCAGTCCCCCCTGGCCCAGAGAAGCTCTCTAGTCATCCGTTTCCTCATACCATACTTCTCTTGTCTTTGTAGCTGTCGTCTGTAGGGACCTTATTGATTGCCTGTCTCTTTCTAGAATGGAAGCTCTGTGAGAGCAGGGACTTGGGCTGCTTTGTGTCCAGGACTCTCCTGGGAACGCAGTGGTGAATAATCTAAGTTCTTTTTTTTTCTTAAATTCACCTGTGCCCCAGATCCTGGCTTAAATTTGCATATCAGAGTTTATCTCACAACTTCCAGGCCCTTTACAGCCTTAGCTTTTCCCACTTTTGCTAACCCTTGGTGTTTGCCCTTAACAGACACCACTGTGTGCTTTTCGCGTATTAACTTGTTTAATCCAATTTAAAAAAGAAAAGAAAAAACCCACACACACAAAAAACCCCTTGAGGTAGGCACTGTTATTACGAGCAGGGCTGTTTAACAGATGAGGAAAGTGAAGCCAGAGAGAACTGGTCCAGTCTTACACCATGAGTGGGTGGCAGGGCTGGGGTTAAATGGAGATGGGTGGTCCTCTGGAAGCCCTACCGCTTCTAGAAGCAGCATGGCGCTCTCACGGGCCGTTCAGGGGGCAGCCTCCCCACCACCTTGTGAAATGTGGACAAGTCCTTGGAACTTGCACCCCCACATCCCTACTGCTTCCCCAGACAGCTTTTCAGAGTATTTCATTCAAAGATATATGATGTTTGTTTTGAGCTGTACATGTCTGGATGAGCAAACCTTCCTCCATCTCTTTGACACATTTGACAGAAACCACCATGAAAAAAGGGACAATGTTTACAAAGAGATGGGAGCCTCTCCTGGAGCCCAACAGAACTGCGTCTCGGGGAGGGGCGGGTGTGACCTCCAAAGTCTCCTGGTATCTTTTTGTCTGTCTGAGCCCCTCTTCTTCTCCTTCCTCATACTCCTCCTCTTTATTCATCCTCTCTGGGCTCCAAGTGGACAATAACCTCCTCATGGCTCCGAAGCACTTATATACCTTTCAGTTCCCAGGGAAGAGAGAAAATCTAGTTGGCTGAGCTTAGACCAGGTAGGTCCAGTGAGGCCCTGCCACCTGTGACTGGGAGAGGGCATGAGGTACAAACATGGCGGTCATGGCCTTGGCCTGGGTGTGGGGGTGCAGCCTTCAGGGGAGGGGGTGGCAGTGAACTGCGGACGGGCACTGGAAGTACCTGTTGTGGCCATGGTGGTCCTTGAAGGCTAGACTAACAGACTTACCTCCGGGGCAATTTAAGGGTTTTAAGCCAAGGAGTGGCAGGATCTGATTCACAATTGAAAGCTTGCTTTGGCTGTGCAGGTGGAGGTGGGTTGCAGGGAGACCAGTGAGGAGCCTATTACTCCTGCGTAGCTGGTGAGGGCCTGGATGTGGGCACAGTCCCTTAAGAAGGAAGCAATGGCACATGCTGTCTCCTTCTCAGGGCCACTCTTACTTCCTCCCTCCTGGGCCAGCTCAAGACTTGTCCATTGATTCCGACCCCTTACTCCACTCCAGGCCCTGTGCTGGGTACTAAGGCCCTACCCTTAGGAGTTCACTGCTGTGGGAGAGAGAGGACATGGACACAAACCTGTTAAATCGGGGAGTGGATGTGTGAGAAAGGAGGGTCAGGTGAAGGGCTTCTGAAGATCCTGGGAGGCCAAAATTACTTGGGATTGGAGCATGGGGTAGGAGGGTGGCTCTAGGCCATATCCTACAGAGTTAGCGTGAGGCAGGCATGGAAGAATAGGTAGAAGTTGAATGTATGGAGCCATGGGTGAAGGGCTTTTCGGGTGGGAGGGATGGTGTGGGCAGAGGCCTGGTGGGAAAGTAGGAGGCGTGGCTGGAAGTTCTGTTATTATCAGCGAGGTGTGTGGAGCTGAGCAGTGGGAGGTGCAACTAGAGAAAGGCAGGCACTGTCCTTCGTGGGACATCTTAAGTGCCAAGCTAAGGGATTTAGACTTTATGCAGTGGCAGGGAGGATCCGCTTGTGGAAGTCCAGTCCAAATATGGGTTGAGAAAGAATTTCCAGACACAGAGCATTGCGTAAAGGGAGAGTTTATTAAGAACAGAGAGTAGAGATAATTTGAGTGCTGTGAGCACCGTGGGCTGCCCTCCTGACAGACCAGGGAAAGCCGACTGAAGGGAGAATAGAAGGTGAGGGACACTGCAGATACAGCGGGCTGACTTCCTGACACACCAGGGAGAGTCTTTTTGTGAGTTAGAAGTCAATTTTAACTGAGGATTCCGGCTGGAAAGATGGCATTAAGTGATTGGTTAGGGCACTATAGGGTGAGTGCCGGGGGTCATTTTTACCTGATATGGGGTCAGGGAGCTGGCCTGTAAGGATCAGAGGGGCTTTTGGCAATGGTTCTCAATGAGGCTCAGTCAGTTCCAGAGGTGACCTTGGTCCTGGCTCCGCATCTATGGCCTTGGTGCAAGGCCTTGCACCTGTGAGCTTGACTCCACACCACTGACCGTGAGCAGATAGTGATGTGGTTGGTGTTTTCCTTCAGGACCCTGATAGCAGGGGTTCTATAAATTAAACCAGGGAGAAAGGCATTCAGACCTTCAGAGTACCAGGATCTTGGGGACATACTGGTGCCTAGAAATCCTCCTTTGAAATGCCCACCCCCATATCCCAGGGCCTTTGGGAATACAGCAGGGTGGTCGATGAGGCCAGGAGAGGTTTGTACAAGCACAGGGTGGCTGTGGCAGCTGCCACATGGCTGAAGACCTGCAGAAGCTGCTGATGGCTGGAAGGTAATTAACAATTGTAATCACTCCTGTCATGACATCATTAAACTCCGATTGCACTGGCTGGGCAGCTGATGGATGGGCCCGGGAGTCACAGCTCGTGGGGAAGGCAGGATCATTTGTCAGCAGGCAGAAGATCAGCAGTGGGGGCCCAGGTCTGTACACATGAGGTGCTGCTAGGCTCCCAAGGTACTGGCTGCCATCCTGGGCCGGATCAGGACAGGTGAGGCTGGGCCCAGACCCTGAACTTGTTCAAACTCTAGTGTTTGACAATAGGTCTGAGCTGGGGGGTCTTGAGCAGCCAACCAGTGGAGGTGCCCAAGGCCCTGTATTGGGGGCTGAGCGGGGGCAGAGGTTGTGGGGCTCTGGGCATCCCCCTCCTTGCTTCAGATCTTTTCTCTCCAAAAGGAAATGTTTTGTTGTTGTTGTTGGTTATACATGATTATTGAGAAAGAAATTCTAACAGTGTGGAGGAAGCATGTTCTCCACGATCCCGTTCCCTACACATCGTGTGTGCATGGGTGCTAAATTGCTTCAGTTGTGTCTGACTCTTTGCGACCCCATGGACTATACCCCACCAGGCTCCTCTGTCCATGGGATTCTCCAGGCAAGAATACTGAAGTGGGTTGCCATGACCTCCTCCAGGGGATCTTCTCAAACCAGGGATTAGGCTTATGTCTCCTGCAACTGCAGGCAGGTTCTTTACCACTAGGGCCACCTGGGAAGCCCTCCCTAGACATCATCATTGTTAGAAGTTTGGTTTCTCTTCTGGTTCTCAAGGTCTCTGCCAAGATTCTACCTGCTCCCTGGGCTACCCTGGTGATCTCCCAAGAAATCCTCCTTTTGACTTAAAAGTAGTCTGATGCTACTCCTTCCAGGTGTGGGCAAACTCAAGGAATAGAAAATTCCCACTCCCTCCCTGCCAACCTGCCCTCCCCCCAACCTATCCCCCTCACTCTCCCATGGCCAGGCTAGTTCCTAGGGTAGCTGGTCACTTTCATTCAGTAAACTCAGGAACAATCTGTAATGTCCCAGCTTCTGTTGGTTCCTTGTGTTGCCGAGGAAAGAAGCTGCCTAGAAGGCTCCTGTTTAGCCAGGCCCTGCATCTGTACAGAAGCTGGCTTGAGGCCTTGGGGGTGGGGGGTGGGGGGTGGGGAGGGGAGAGGATGAAGGGTTAAGCTGTTAGAAAAAGCAATAGGAATTGGGGTTGTGCACGGGCATCTGGTATATTATCACCCTGCTTATTTAACTTATATGCAGAGTACATCATGAGAAACGCTGGATTGGAAGAAACACAAGCTGGAATCAAGATTGCCGGGAGAAATATCAATCACCTCAGATATGCAGATGACACCACCCTTATGGCAGAAAGTGAAGAGGAACTCAAAAGCCTCTTGATGAAAGTGAAAGTGGAGAGTGAAAAAGTTGGCTTAAAGCTCAACATTCCTAAAATGAAGATCATGGCATCCGGTCCCATCACTTCATGGGAAATAGATGGGGAAACAGTGGAAACAGTGTCAGACTTTATTTTTTTGGGCTCGAAAATCACTGCAGATGGTGACTACAGCCATGAAATTAAAAGATGCTTACTCCTTGGAAGGAAAGTTATGACCAACCTAGATAGCATATTCAAAAGCAGAGATATTATTTTGCCAACAAA
>NW_011494816.1:1156648-1159112 GCF_000754665.1 Bison bison bison | reverse complement strand
CAACAAAGGTCCGTCTAGTCAAGGCTATGGTTTTTCCTGTGGTCATGTATGGATGTGAGAATTGGACTATGAAGAAGGCTGAGCGCTGAAGAATTGATGCCTTTGAACTGTGGTGTTGGAGAAGACTCTTGAGAGTCCCATGGACTGCAAGGAGATCCAACCAGTCCATTCTGAAGGAGATCAGCCCTGGGATTTCTTTGGAGGGAATGATGCTGAAGCTGAAACTCCAGTACTTTGGCCACCTCATGCAAAGAGTTGACTCATTGGAAAAGACTCTGATGCTGGGAGGGATTGGGGGCAGGAGGAGAAGGGGATGACAGAGGATGAGATGGCTGGATGGCATCACTGACTCGATGGACGTGAGTCTGAGTGAACTCCGGGAGTTGGTGATGGACAGGGAGGCCTGGCGTGCTGCGATTCATGGGGTCGCAAAGAGTCAGACAGGACTGAACTGAACTGACAGGCATCTGGACACAAGGGTGGAGAAAAACAAGGCCCAGGTGTGTGGATATGAGCTGCAGGAGGGTCTCCTCCTGTCTGCAGTGTGTTGGAATGAGCACTCTTAGCCTCCAGGCCTGGGGGAGTGACCCATCTGACTGATGGGACCACATGGAGCCTGACGTCCATGGACCAGGTTAGCCTGGGGCAGAACCTCTATGTCTTCGGAGACAGGGTGTTGGGTTGTTTAATGCTCTATATCAAACTGTCCCATAACTAAGTGGCATAAAGCAACCCTGTATTCCACTCAGAGATTCTGTGGATCACATTCTGGGCACTTCTTGTTTGGGGTCTCCTCAGTGGAGTGCAGGGTGACAATCTGGGGCAGATTCTCTCTCTTTTTTTTGGCAGGAATGGGGAGTATCATCTTGCCGACAAGTAGAGGTAGGTAGAAGACACTCCCACCTTACAACCCCCTTCTCCAGTCTCACCTCACCAGCAATAAACAGAGTATTCCCTTGGGCCCTCCTGGAGCTCCTGGTCCCCCAGGGTGGCAAGTCATGAGGGCTCCCCTCTGTGCCCCCAGGAGCCTGGTGGGCTTGTAAGAGGAGCTTGGCCCGAAAGCACAGCGACTGATGAACTTTAAGACAGTGATGGCTGATGAGGGCTTTGAGACATTTCCTGGTCTGGCCCCGGTACCTCTGCTGCCTGATTCTTGTACGCATTGCTAGACGCCACGATCTCATGGTGTGGGGGAGCTCAGGGTGGGGTGTGTCGGGGCTGACAGGAACTCAGGGAGCAGGCAGCACAGACTGTCTGGGGGTAGCCAGGGTTCCGGTTAAACTTCCCATAGTAGGCAGCTTCCAAGATGTCCCGCTGCCCCACACCTCCTGCGTGGTTCTCTCCATGCCAGATCAGGGCTGGCCCTACGTGAACAACAGAATAAGATGAAAGTGACGATGTGGCTCCAGGGACTGGTTCACAACAGGCACTGCAGCGTCTGCCTTGGGTTCTTGGTTCTCCTGCTGCAGGGACGCCAGCTGCCAGGCCGTGAGAACACTCAGCAGCCTGGAGAAGCCCACACAGGGCGGAGCTAAGGGCCTGGGCCAACATCCAGAACTGTCGCAAGCCAAGGGAGTGGGTCACCTCTGAGGTGGGTCGTCAGGCCCCATCAAGCCTTTATGTGTCTGCAGCTGCATGGGAGACCCAAGTGAGAATGGCCCAGCATCCTGAAATCTTAACCCAGTGAATTTGGGAGCATAATAGGTTATTGCGTAGGGTCACTAAGTTTGGTGTGATTTGCTACACGGCATCTGATAACGGTTACCTTCTACATCATACGTTCCAGAGGAGGACAGGAAGACGGTCCTTGAGAGAGTGGGAGGCAGATAAAAGCAGACATAAAGATGGACACAGCTCTCCCATCCCCTCGGGAAGCTGGGGGAGAGACCAGTCTGGACCCTGCGACCTGGCAGTCTCTGGTGTCAGGTTAATGTAAGAGGGTTTGTACAGTTTTCCACAGTGAGTGGGGCTAGAGTTCTTGTAGTGTGCTTAGGCCAGAGTTACGTTATCAGAGAGAATATACAGACACAGTAAGGGTTTTCTACAGGAAGCTAGTCTTTGAGATGTGCAATCTGTGTGATTTTTTAGCTGTTAGGGGAGGGAGTGAATTGTAACTATTTCTATGACCTCCCTCCTGCCCTCCGTCACCAAGGGATCCAAAGTTCCTGCCTCCCCTCAGCACAGGACCTGGCAGGGAAGAAAATGCCCTTGACTGAGAAGGGGCTGAGGAATGCACAAGACTCAGGGGTTGTGGGAGGGGCTTTTCTGGTGGTCCAGTGGTTGGGACTCTGCCCCTTCACTGCAGGGGGCTGAAGCGTGGGGCTTAGGGGAGTGGGGATGGGGTGGGGCAGGGTTGATCCCTGGTCTGGGAACTAAGATCCCACGAGAAAAGTAAGGGTTGTGGGACACCTGAGACTCAGTGGGGCAAGGGGCAGGGCAGGGAAGGGAGAGGCCTGGATTTTAG
>NW_011494816.1:1155619-1156548 GCF_000754665.1 Bison bison bison | reverse complement strand
ATTTTAGGAAGGAGAGGGGGTGAAAACCAAACAGAAAAGCATTTATAAAAGCATTCTACTAAAAAAATATTTGACAATCATTGATTTAGCTGAACCCTCTTCAGGCTTCCCGTACCCTAATTTTATAGGAAAATGGGAGGTACCTTAAGTTGTGTTTTCCCATAAGCAGATCCTGAGAGAATATTTGGAAGGCAAGCCTGTTTGAGAGGTGACTGTGGAAATCAAGGAGGGGAGTGGGGGAGTGAGACAGGGCAGGGAAGGCCGCTGGGAAAGGGTCTGTTATCAGGCCAGTCACTACTGTGGGCACCTGGGTGGAACAGGCCCCACCTTGTCATGCCACCATGGGGCCAGGGAGCTGGCATGTATCCTCCAGCTCCCATTGGTCCTTGTCTGGGGCTGCTCCCAGGCCCTTCTGGACTGTTCTTCACCACACCTGGCCAGAGAGATGTCTGGGAGAGTGGCGTGGCAGGCTTTCCACCTGCCCTTGGGTGAGCTCAGAGGGCTAGGAGTGGGACACCCGTGGATGGGGCAGGCTGGCCCTCACTGAGTTCCCGGCCTGGGAGGCCTTTCCCAGGCAATCAGGAGACCTTGCTGACCCAGACTTCTGATCTGCAGTGGACAGCAGAACTGAGGAAAGTGATTCGTTGTAGCTTGGATGCCTGGAGAGTGCTCCTGGGAGCCTGTTTGTGGGGGAAGGGCTCAAGGAGGATGTGAGAGGAAATTGGTTCAAATCCTGACTCAGTCCCTTACTCACTGGATAATTTTTATTAGGCTTATCTCCTTTCTCAGCCTCGGTTTCCTTAGATCCAAGGCGGGGCTGATGCTCCCTACCCTTCTGATCTAGAATGCTTAGAACACTGTAGGACTTTCCTGGTGTCCAGTGCTTAAGAATCCACCTGCCAATGCAGGGGACACAGATTCGATCCCTG
>NW_011494816.1:1153584-1155519 GCF_000754665.1 Bison bison bison | reverse complement strand
GATTCCACGTGCTGCAGGGCAGCTAACTCCATGTACCAGTCACTGAGCTCACGCCCTAGAACCCGTGTTTCACAACAAGAGAAGACCACGCACCACAACTTGGGAGTAGCCCCCACTTGCCGCAAATAGAGAAAAGCCGCGTGCAGCAACGAAGACCCAGCATGGCCAAAAATAAACAAAATTAATAAAATTTAAAAAAAGAACATTGTAGTGGGTATCAGTACCTTGCCTCCTAGTCCTTTATCAATTTCCCCTTCTTCTGACAACATTTGGGGCTCCAACTGTTCCCACTCTGTTCAGGAGGTTTGGCTGGAACTCCACCCTTGGATCCAGCCAATCTGAGCATGGCATCCCACTGGCTGTGGAGACTGGCTCAGAGGTGGGCATGTGCTGGAGCCCATCCTGCCACAGCGAATCCCAGGGCTTGTGTAGGAGCTCTTGGAAAAGCTCCTGTCTCTGGTGAGCTAGAGTCGGAGCGCAAGAGAAGCTTATCACCAAGTGGAGCTTTAGAATGAACCCATGCATGGGAGAGAGTAAGAATAAGAGACAGACAGAGGCAGGTCCTAATGACTTTGCTTGAACCCCTGAATCAAGCTATTCCTGAAACTGCCATACCCCTTGTTGTCTCTGTATCTGAGCCAGTATGCTCCCTCTGTTGAAACTTATTTGTGTTGGATTTTTTGTCACTTGCAACAGAGAGATTTTTAACTGATAGAATCTGCAGAGCCACTACTTTTTGCTTGTTTGCTGGCCTGAAAGAATGTTTGAGACCATTCATTCTTAGACCAGAGGAATTCTCTGGAGTATTTTATTGAGCAGAGGGATGAATCCTGTTTACTTTGGTGAACGGACATGAGGGTTTGTAAATGGAGAGACTGGAAGAGGGGTGTTGGAGAGTTTTCTTGTTTTTCCCTAAAACTGGAGAAACTTTCATTCTTGTTTGCCGGGGTAGACCAACGCTGCTGTCCTTATGAAGATGAGGAAAGGTGTGAAGGGCCAGGGCAGGACCCCAGGCAGAAGCCCCCAGAGAGGAGATGTGTGTCATTTGCAGGGAGCTCAAGGGGTTCATCTTAGGCTTCTGGACCCAGCCCCTCCAGGGTAGGAAGAAAGAGAAAGCGTGGAACATGGGGAAAACTTGAGCTCTCAACCCAGACAGCCAGATCAAATGCTTGCTTTTCTGATGACAGCCTGTGTTCTCCATCTGCCTTACCAGGCTGTGAGTTCAGATCTTTACCTTGTGTCCTGAGCACCAGGCCCGGCACAGAGGTGGCCTCAGAGCAGACTCATGGGATGCGGCCGAAGCTGACAGGAGATCCCTTTTCCAGGGAGAATGACATTTGTGGTAGAGTCTCCGCTAAAAGAGGTTATTTTCCCAAGATCCCACCAGTTGCAAGCAGATGAAAACCCCCTTTCCCTCCCTCTGCCCCCTGCTGCTTGTGGCTATGGAGGTGCTGGGATTAACCCCACCTCTGCCACTTACCAGCTGTG
The DNA here is from genome assembly GCF_000754665.1 of Bison bison bison. Classification (NCBI taxonomy): domain Eukaryota; kingdom Metazoa; phylum Chordata; class Mammalia; order Artiodactyla; family Bovidae; genus Bison; species Bison bison. The sequence continues at coordinate 1,154,031 of NW_011494816.1, read as the reverse complement.
TGGCCTTGGACAAGTGTCTTGGCTTCTCTGAGCCTCAGTTTCCTGATCAGTGAAGTGGAGATAACTCATTCTTTGTGGGGTTATGTGAAGATTAAATGAAATAACTTATGTGGAAGGGCTAAGCACAGAGCTTGGCATAAAGTTGGGTGCAAAAAGAGAGAATTCCCACCCGTCAGCCTCCACCAAAGGTAGGACTTGAAGAAAATGTCTGTGCATTGATGCCACATGACCTCACGTGTTCATGTGCGTGTGTGTGTCCACGTGTGCACATATACCGTGCTTATGGTTATGTGCATGCTGTGTCTGTACGCACTTCAGTGTGTGTATAACCAGAGGTGTGCGTATACATATGTGCGGTTATCTGCATGCATGAGTGCCTGTGTGTTTTCCCAGCACTATTACTGGAAAGCCGTAATTATGCTTTATGGCAGCAGCAGCAGCCGCAGC
>NW_011494816.1:1150524-1153484 GCF_000754665.1 Bison bison bison | reverse complement strand
CAGCAGCAGCTCTGTCCCCCCAGCCATTAAGCTGCCTCCCCCAACTCATCCGGTGGTGGGGAGTGGCTGCAGCCATGGCGGCCTCCCTTCCCCACCCCTGCATGCTGCTTGAGCACCCGGATACCCACCTCTCTCACCATATGTCTGTCTTTTACAGTTCTTTGGTGCGTGGGCTCATCGAGTGGGTAATTAGCTAAATGAATTAATTGACATCCATACGTGTAATTAGCAAATGGTTATAAGCAGCTATTCTCCTTGGGATGTCTAAAATTTCTAGGGGTCAGACACTGGGGAGGGAGGGTTTGTGATGTTCTAAGGAGTAAATAAAAGTGGCCAGTGTGAGTGTCGAGGACAAGGATGGGCCTGGGTGCCTCGCCAGGCTTGGTGGCCTGGCTGTGGGTGGGGAGAGGGGCCAGGAAGGAGGGAAGAAGTATCCATGAACCTGGTCGGGGGAAACTGACTCCTAAGGCACTGGGAGTCAGGAGGCCTGGGTTCCTGCCCCATTCATGTTACTTTCTCTTTGATCTTGGGTGTCTTCTCTGGGCCACATTCTCCACTTCCAAGAGAAATGGATGGAACCGGCTGTCTCTTAGAAGTCTCCCTGTTCTGACATTCTTCCTGACCTTAAGCCAAACTTTCTAATGCAAACAGGGCCGTGCAAAGGTAGAGCGACGAGTCCCCTTCCTTGTTCCAGAGCATAGCATCACCATGCTGCTCTTTCACACCTGCAGCTTTGGGTACATGCTGGGCCCTCTGCTCCAAATGCCCTTGTCCGCCTTCTTGGCCTTTAAGGTCATTCAGAGCAGCACGCCCAGTAGAACTTTCTGAAATGATGGAAATGTCCCATGCAGTAGCCACTAGCCACATACAGAGATTGAAATGTGACTACTGCAACTGAGGAACTGAGTTTTAAATTTATTTACTTTTAATTTCTTTACATTTAAATAGCCACCTGTGGTTCGTGGCTATTGGACAGCATAGCTCTAGATTCTTTAAGATCCATTTCATTAATTTATTTGTTTACTAATTCATTCATTCATCAAACAAATATTTATTGAGTGCCCTCTGTGGCTAAGAGACCACCAAGAATAGGCAGGTGTGACCCCTGCCCTCATGAAGCATTTGTAATGGGAGAAGATAGGAGGGAGAAGAGAGAAAAACGAATGCACAAATCATTGGAAGAAATTAGAGCTATGAAAGACACCAACGAGGGGCTGAGACAGAGAATAAAAAGCCCAGGGAAGACTTTCTTTAGATGAGTGTTAGTCGCTCAGTCATGTCTGACTCTTTGAGACCCCATGGACTGTGGACTGCTGGGATCCTCTGTCCAGGGGATTTTCCAGGCAAGAATACTGGAATGAGTAGCCATTTCCTCCTCCAGGAGATCTTCCTGACCCAGGAATCGACCTTGGGTCTCCCACACTTCAGGCAGATTCTTTACCATCTGAGCCACCAGTAAAGGTGTTTCTGGGGAGGTGTCATTCAAGCTGAGACCCAAGGTGAACCCTTCAGGAAGAGAGTGGGGGAAGGGTGCTCTAGGCACCAAGGTCAGGAGGCTGGCAAGAGCTGGTGAGTCTTCCGTGTTGGGTGTGATAAGTGTTAGGGTGAGGCCAGGAAATGAGGGGCAGGGGCCTGATGGAGAGGCCAAGGGGAGGACTATGGATTTGTGGTGAGGGTGGTGGAGGTGACTGCGGGGGCCTCAGCAGAGGTGTGGTACCATGAGCGAGCATCTTCAAAGCTGCATGGCTGCTCCGAAGGGCCAGTGGAGGGGATCCTAAGGGAAGCTGGAAGCTGGTCACCTAGAGGAGGGCACCTGGCAAGCGTGGTGCAAGGAGAGCTCATGGCTCCCCAGGCTAGACCAGGAACCTCTCTGAGATTATGCCACCCCCCAGCCCTAACTGCCACAGCACTACCACCCCTCGTCACCACCTACTACGGTCGGACCTCATCATCACCGAAGCACGTCTGATTCTGCGTCCCCACCTCACACAGCGCCTGCTGCAGAGTGGGTGCTCGGGCAGGACAGCTCCTCCCCAGCTCAGCCGGCGTGTCCTCCGTCTCCTGGGAAGAGGCCGCTTGGGAAGCTGACAGCAGTGGTGGGAGAGATGCCCGAGCCCCTGCTTCCTCTGCCACCCCTGCCTCGTGTGCTGCACTGGGCGGTTTGCAGAGCCTCTTTCCCATCCATGGCCTCAGTTGTCTCTCAAAACAGCCCTGAGAGGGAGGTGGAGCAGTAACCTTCATCCACCCATTTTACAGATTAGTAAAAAGTAGTAGCAGGGGGACCAAGTGCCAACCTCTCTGGAGGTAACAAGTTACAGAAGTTCAGTGTATAGCTTCGGGGTCAGACAGGCTAGGTTTGAATGCTGGTTGTTAATTTCTTAGCTCTGTGACTTCAGGAAAAGCACTTAACCTCTGAGAAGCAGTGTCCGTATCCATAAAATGGGGGAATAACTGCATCTATTTCCCAAGGTGGTGTGGGACTTATAAAGTGCTCAGGGGGAGTGCCTGGCACATAAGAAACATTCAGTGCTCTTGGCAATAGTTTGGGAATCTGATGGAAGTTATGCACAGACTCCACAAAATGCATGTATAGTTTCAGAAGGTTTGCAGGACTCCTGGAGCTCAGTCAGGGATGCCTTGGTGACAACGGACCCCGAGTTAAGAAAATGTAATAAGAAAGACCCCAACAGCAAAAGAGATATCTAAGGAATACAGTGTCTAAAGAACAAAAGATGTGTAAGACTAGCATGGAAAATATTTTAACACTTAATCAAGGGATATTAAAGAAAACTTAAATGCAAAGACTTAACATTGATAAGGTATAAAATTGTCCCTGAATAATATATTAATATATAAGTATATTTAGTGTAACTCCAATCTAATATTCTAACAAGGATTTCTATGAAATTTGATGTATTTATTCTGATATATATATATATATATATATACTGTCTCTTCAG
>NW_011494816.1:1142471-1150406 GCF_000754665.1 Bison bison bison | reverse complement strand
ATATATATATAAAAGAAGAAAGATCAAAAAAATAGCCAAGCCCCTTCTGTAGAATAGGGTAGATTTGCTTTACCAGATATCAGTATTTATTATAAAACCCCAATAGTTAAAACAGTGTGGTCTGGCTCAGGAATGGACAAATTGACCAGTCAAATAGAATTGAGAGCCCGGCGTAGAACTCTGCATTTAATTTGCAAGATAGAAGCAAAAGGCAGGTGGTTTTTTGAACCACCAGGGTGGTTCAAGCTATGGCAGCTTCCAGAGCTGGACTGCCTGGCTTTGAATCCTGGCTTTGACACTTATTAACTGCATATTGGAAAAGACTGATACTGGAAAAGATTGAGGGCAAAAGGAGAAGGGGGCAGCAGAGGATGAGATGGTTAGACAGCATCACTGACTCAGTGGACATGGATCTGAGCAAACTCCAGGAAACAGTGAAAGACAGGGAAGCCTGGCATGCTGCAGTTCATGGGGTCACAAAAAGTAAGACACAACTTAGTGACTAAACAACAACAAAACTGTGTGATCTTGGGCAAGTTGCTGAATCTCTCTGGTCTCAGTTTCCCCAGGGGGAAAGAAGGGCTATTCAATAAATAGAAGTGGACAACTTAATTGCAGATATGGAAAAATGAAGTTGAATTCACACCCAACTTCTTTCCAAAAAGCAATTTCAAATGGGTTAAGTACTTAAATGTCCAAGGCAACACTGAAATTTTGAGAATAAATGTAAATGAACATCATTCTGATTTTGGGGTAGTTCTTTAAAAAGACCTAAAAGTACTAACTATAAAACTTTGACTATATTAAAACCCAGAACTCCTTTTCCTAAAAAGAAAATCTTAAAGAAAGTAAAGTACTACAAATACAAGAACATATTTTCAATGCATATAGTAGCTAAAAGATATATATCAAGAACATGCAAAACTGGTTAATAAGGAAAATAAGCCCAAACTAAAAATAGGAAAGAAATATATGGCCAGGCATTTCTTTCTTTTTTTAAATATAAATTTATTTATTTTAGTTGGAGGCTACCAGGCATTTCTTAAGAGAGTGCTTCCCTGGGGACTCAGTGGTAAAGAATCCACCTGCCAAGCAGGAGATGTGGGTTAGATCTCTGGGTTGGGAAGATCCTCTGGAGAAGGACATGGCAACCTACTTCAGTATTCTTGCCTGGAGAATTCCCTGGACAGAGGACCTTGGAGGGTTTCAGTCCATGGGGTCACAAAGAGTTGGACACGACTTTGCAACTAAACGGCAGCAGCATTTCTTAGAGAAGGAAACAGGTGGTCAATAAACATCTGAAGAGACGTTCAACTTATTAGTGATCATGGAAACAAAAGTCAAGACAACAATCAAATGTCATTTTACAACATTTGAGTGTCCAAAATCAGAAGCCTGACAATTGGAGTGAGTGTGAATCAAGAGACTGCTTACATGTGGTTTGTGGGTGTGCAAACTGATACGACCACTTTGAAAAACAAGTTATTATTTTGTAACGTTGGACATTTTCATACACTACACCCCTGCAATTTTACTAGGTATATACCCACTCCTAAGTATGCATGCATGTGTGTGCTCAGACGCTAAGTTATGTCCAACTCTTTTCCTACTCTAGGGAATCTTCCCAACCCAGGGATCGAACCCTTATCTCTTGCATCAGCCGGCAGATCCTTTGCTGCTGAGCCATCAGGGAAGCCCCCACTCCTAGGTATATACTCCTTATACCGCAACAGGAGTCAGATACGAGAATGTTCATAATAGCAATTTGTATTAGAAAAACAATGACAAACCTCCTCCTCCATGCAAAGGAATGGTAAATACAAAGTTCAAGATGATGATTCCCTGAGTTGGGGAGGGTCACAGGATGGTGAGGACAATACAGGTAGATGAGAGTTACCACGAATACTCTAAAATTCGGGTAGTTCACAGGTCTTCATTCTATTATCAAAAATAAACTGATGAGGGAGTTGCCTAGTGGTTCAGTGGTTGAGAATCTGCCAGGGGACGTAAGTTCAATCTCTGGTTCGAGAAGAACCCACATGTCACCAGTCAACTAAGCCTGTGTTCTAGAGCCCGAGAGTTGCAACAAGAGAAGCCACCTCAATGAGAAGCCCCACACATCTAGAGAGTAGCCCCTGCTCGCTGCAACTAGAAAAAGCCAGTGTGCAGCAATGAAGACCCAGCACAGCCAGAAATAAATACATTTTTAAAAAGTAAGAAAAAAGTAGGTTGATGAGAATTAGAAGACAAGCCACAGACTGGGAGAAAACAGAGACCTCATCAAAGAAGACAGACAGATGGCAAATAAGCACATGAAAAGAAACTCCACATCATATATCATCAAGGAAATGCAAATTAAAACAGCAAGATACTACTGCATGCCCATTAGAAGTAAAACTCCTGGATTTGGCAAAATCCAAAACACTGACAACACCAAATATCGGGATGGATGAGGAGCAATAGGGACTCTCGTCCTTGCTTGTGGGAATGTAAAATGCTCCAGCCACCGTGCAGCACAGTTTGGCTTCTTACCTTACTAAACGTACTCCCACTGTATGATGCAGTGATCATGCTTGCTATTTACTCAAAAGAGCGGAAAACTTATCTTCATACAAAAACCTGCACATTGATGTTTACAGCAGCTTTATGCATAAGTGCCAAAACTTGGAAGAAACCAAGATGCCCTTCAGTAGGCAAAGAGATAAATGAACTGTGGTACATCCAGACAATGGAATATTATTTAGTGCTAAAAAGAAACGAGCTATTAAGACTTCCCTGGTAATCCAGCAGTTAAGATTCCCCGCTTCCAATGCAGTGGGCCTAGGTTTGATCCTTGGTTAGGGACTAGATCCTGCATACCACAATGAAAACTGGGCACATCAAGAGAAAGAAAGGAGCTATCAAGTCATGAAAAACATGGAGGAAACTTAAATGCATATTACCAAGTGAAAGAACAATCTGCAAAGGCTGAGTTCCAACTATATGGCATCCTAGAAAAGGCACAAAAGTGTAATGCCATTTTTTTAAGACAACAAAAAGCATTATCTTAGGATGTTTTAATAATTATTACTAACTCAGGGTTTGAGATAGTAGACTGAATATTTTTATTTATTAAAAAAAATGTCTGCTCATTAACAAGAATCCATTAAAATCACAGTAAAGGAAATAAAAAGGTACAAACTCCCAATAATGAAGAAACTGGAAAGGAGGGGCATCAGCACTTACGAAATTTTAGCAGTAGACCAGTATAAAAGACAATTGACAATAGAGTCTCAGTATCCTCCAAAGATTGGCTCCAGGACTCCTGAGGATACCAAGATCTGTGGATCCTGAAGTCCCTTATATATGTGTGTGTGTGTGTGTGTGTGTGTGTGTATGTATATATATGGTGTAATATTTGTATATAGCCTTGGCACACAGAGAAGGCAATGGCACCCCACTCCAGTACTCTTGCCTGGAAAATCTCATGGACGGAGGAGCCTGGTAGGCTGCAGTCCATGGGGTCGCGAAGAGTTGGACACGACTGAGCGACTTCACTTTCACTTTTCACTTTCATGCATTGGAGAAGGAAATAGCAACCCACTCCAGTGTTCTTGCCTGGAGAATCCCAGGGACGGCAGAGCCTGGTGGGCTTTCGTCTATGGGGTCACACAGAGTCGGACACGACTGAAGCGACTTAGCAGCAGCAGCAGCCTTGGCACATACCCTTGTATACTTTAAATCATCTCTAGATTACTTATAATGCCTAATATGATATAAATGCTATGTAAATAGTTGCCAGCAGGCAGCAAATTCAAGCTTTGCTTTTTGGAGCTTTCTGGAATTTTTTTTTTTTTTTGGAATATTTTTGATCTGGAGTTGTTCGAGTCTTTGGGTGCAAAATTTGGAGATATGGAGCAGCTGACTGTATTTAGATATGTCAAGAACTCTTTTATTTAATTTTTTTTTAATTGTGGTAAAATATACATGACAAAATTTACCAAACTCAGGATTTTTTTTTTAGCTGCACCATGCTGTTTGTAGACTCTTAATTCTCAGACCAGGGATTGAACCCACACCCTCAGCAGTGAAGAGTGCAGAGCCCTGACTACTGGAATGCCAGGGAATTCCTCAACTGTCCGATTGTTAACTGTTCAGCTTGGTAGTGTTAAGTATATTCACATTATTTTGCAACTAATCTCCAGAACTTTTCTTCTTGCAAAACTGAAACAGTACATTCATTAGAACAACACCTCATTTCCCTCTCCCCCAGCCCTTGGCAATTACCATTCTACTTTGTTCCTATGGATTTGACTACTCTAGATACATCATACAGTGGAATCATACAGTATTTGTCTGTCTGACATTTCACTTATCATAATGTCTTCAAGATTCATCCATGTTGTAGCATGTGTCAGAATTTCCTTCCTTTTTAAGGCCGATTAATATTTCATTGTATGTATATACCACTTCTTGTTTATCCATTCATCAGTTGATGGATGTTTGGGTTGCTTCCCCATTTTGCTCATTGTGAATAATGCTGCTGTGAACATAGGTGTACAAATATCTTTTGGAGAGTCTGCTTTCAATTCTTTTGGATATACAAACAACTCTTATAACTCAATAATAAAACAATCCAATATTTTAAAACCAAAGAAGATACACAGATTGTGGCAAATACGGATACAAAAAGATGCTTAGCAACATTAATGAACAGGAGACTAGAACTCAAATCGACAGGGATATACTGCTATGAATTCACTGAAATGAGTAAGGGATATACCGCTATGAATTCACTGAAATGAGTAAGATTAAACTGATTGATCAAATAAGTGCTGGTGAAGGTACGAAGGAACTAGAATTCTCATACGCTCCTGGTGGGGATGTGAAATGATACCAGCTTTTTGGAAAAATTTTGATACTGTGAAAAATGTTAAGGGTCTTCCCTGGTAGTCTGGTGGCTAAGACTTGGAAGTCCCAATGCAGAGTGCCCGGGCTTGATCCTTGTTCAGGGAACTAGATCCCACATGCCTCAACTAAAAATCCTACATGCTACAACTAAGACCTGGTGCAGCCAAATAAATAAATACTAAAAATAATGTTAAACCTACATCTATCATGTGACCCAGCGAATCCATTCCTAGGTATTTCCCTAGGAGAAATGAAAGTATATGTGCACACACAGATTTGAGCATGAATGTCCATACCACCTTTATTTGTATAATAGTACTTAGAGACAACTTAAAGTCCATCAATAAGTAAATGAATAACCAAATTGTGATATATCCATAAGATGACATTCTACTCAACAATTAAAAAAAAAACAAATTACTGATGTGTTTAATAGTGTATATGAACTGCAAAATAATTCTTCCAAGTGAATGAAGCCAGACAAAACACAATACATTGTGTATGTTTCCATTTATGCAGAATTCTAGAAAATGCAAACTAATCTGGAGTGACAGAGGCAGATTATTCTGTGCCTGGGAATGTGGGGCAGGGGGCAGTGGAAGGCAGAAGGGAGAGATTATAAAGGGCCATCAGGAAACTTTGGGGGTGAAGAATATGTTCATTACCTTGATTGTAGTTATATGGTCATGAATATATATGTATATACGACAAAACTCATTAAGTTGTATACTTCAAATATGTGCAGTTTATTGTATGTAATGATATTTCATTAAAGCTTACAAAAGCAAGCATAAAGAGATTAAATACATTTGAGTAGATCTATATGGAAAGAAATGCTATGTAGCAATAAAAATTATGGAAAGGTATTTATGATAATTGTAAAAAGGAAAAAAAAACAGATTATAAAACAGTATATCCAATATGGCCACTTTTCTATGGATAACCTGACTATCTCTAGGATTCACCATTTGATTGTGAACAATGTCTTATTAAAATTAAGCTACAGTTTATGTCAGCCCAGTGCCATTGCCTGTGTGGGAATTCCCTTTCCCTGCAAAGAACACCTGTCCCATATGTTTCTGGGTGTTCCCAAATGCGTCTCACTGCACTTGGAAAGCAATGTAGGATGTCGTTTGCTGTTGCAGATGCCTGGGGCCTCTTCTGAGCTGAGGCTCCTGCCTTAACGCCACTGTCTGTGCCAGAGGTTGGCTTATGTTATCACCTAGGCTGCTGCCAAAGCCCCACGCATGGGGTGAGGGAAGTCCCCCATCTTGTTACCCAGCCAGGGGTCCCCATAGGAGGGCTGCTTGGGCCCCAAGTGTGGTGCGCTCAGCATGGCAACTCTTCACTGAGAGGGTCTGGGCAGGTGAGTTCAACCATCAGCCCCTGTGAAGTGTCTGGAATGACTGTTCCCTCCCCATCTCTGGCCCTGGTATGGAATGCACTCCCACTGCCAAATTCCTCTTCCTGTGATAGCTATCTTTCAGGGATCACCAGCATCCTCCTGTGGTGACCCAAGGACTGAAGAGCAGATAAAACCAAGGAGGGTCTTGGAATGCAGGAATGGAAAAACCAGACCCTTATTGTCCTTCCCTCCCCCACGTTGTAACTATTAATGGATTTAGGTCCTCTTGAGCAGTAGAACTTGTCTCCCCTCTTACCCCATAGGGAGAAGGTATTTGCCTTACTCTTCCCCCCACCCAGTATATGTGCCTCATCCAATCAGCAAATGACCCGCAAGACCCCCATCCCACTCCTTGTACCAGAGGTGTAAAAGTGGGCTAAGGGCTCGTGTTCAACGTCGGTTCTCCCTTGAGCTGGCCTGCTGTTCTAACAGCGTCTCCCACTCTAAATAAACTTTATTTCCCTCTCATTCTGTCTCATGTCTGGAAATTCTTTTCCAACTTGCGCCCGGACCACGACATCTCTGTCAAGTCTCTGTCAAATTTGCCAGATGAGCCTGTATCCCAAACGTGAACACTGATGGAGATTCTTCTAGGCGGCTCCTTCATGTCTACGATCACATCACACATTTCATATTATATAACATACATATGTACTTACACTTGGTGGAGGGAGAGGGAAGCCTCCATCTCCCCTGGCCAGCATGTTTACCTCTTTCAGCTCTAGTGTAGCTGGAAGCACATACCAGGAAAACAGTAAGTGATTCTCTCTCAGTGAAGAGATCCCTGGGTGGTATTTATTTTCTTTGATCTCTTCTGAACTGCCCATTAAAATTTTTTTCTATCAATACCCATAAGGGCAAGGCCAGTGTGTCCTGCTCAAAACTGCACCCCAGCACCCAGCACCGCGTTTAGCACCTGATAGGTGCTCAATAAGGTGTGAATGACTAGTAGGTATTACTTTTTTTTTTTTTTTTAGGTATTGCTTTTCAAGGCTGTGAGGGGCTGGTTTAACAATGACTGGGAGAACGTGTTTGCATCCCGCAGGCCGCCCGGCTCCACCTCGATCCAGCCAGGTCCCCAGCGTTTCCGCCTCTGCCTGGCGCCCCGGGATTGACGCCTAGAGGGGCGGAGTGTCTGGTTCCAGTCCGGGTGCCTCGGCCCTTTCTGATCCGCAGGCTCGGCAGCCCAGGGGCCACCTCGCCTGCGCTGGGGAGGGGAGGAGAGGGGACCAGACTGCTCCAGGAACCGGTCTGGGCCGCCCCGGCCTGTGCCTCTACCCGCTTCCTGCGCCTCCCTCCAGCCTCCCGCAGCCTCCCCCATCGGAGTCTGCTCTGGGACCTCCCCCACGCCCCCACATCAACGACGTCCCCAGGAGACTCCCGGGCCTCCGCCCTGCAAGGTGTTGGGTCCCCAGTGTTCCGCCACTTGGGTAAGACCCCGGCCGCCCGCAGCCCCTCCCCCGTCCCCTCTCTCCGGAAGGGCCGCTTTCCCTGGGATCCTTCTGTTGCTGGCTCCTCCTCGACTCCAGCACCCTCTCCAGGCCTGTCTGCCTCTACCCTACGGGAGCGCTCCAGATGGGGCAGGTGGTGCCTGGTAGCACTCCCGCTTGGGCAGGCTGGGGCACCCGGCATTCTGGGGC
>NW_011494816.1:1137492-1142341 GCF_000754665.1 Bison bison bison | reverse complement strand
GGGCAGGTGGTGCCTGGTAGCACTCCCGCTTGGGCAGGCTGGGGCACCAGGCATTCTGGGACAGGAGCTGGGATGGGCGGGGCCTCTCACTAAGAGGATGTAGCCTGGCCCTTGGAGGTGACTGAAGGCACAAAACTCAAAAAAGAGCCCACAAGGTGCAGCCACTGCTGCTCACTGGGGCCCAGGGGTGGGGTCGGGGAGCCAGTCACTGGCAAGGGCTCAATCCTGGAAGTTAGGCTGCGTCTGGATCCCCAGCAGCTGGGCCAAGAAGGAGGAGGTGATGAGAGAGAGAGAGAGGGAGGGCATGTTTGAGCCGCTGGGCAGGAGAGATTTCAGGGCTGGCTGGGCAGGTCCGGTACTCTGCTCACACAAAACTGAATCTGGCCTAAAGGACTGCAGGCATTCCCTCCCCTCCATCCCCAGCCTGCTGTATCTCCTCCCCTTTGGACCTTTCAGTGGGCTTCTCAACTGCTCTCCTGGCCCAGCTTCTCCACAATGGCGGTGGTTCTAAGAGAGGGCCTGGTCTTGAAGCAACAATGCAGTCATCTCCACTTCCTCTCTTGATGCCTTCACTACCGCCGTCCTTTGTTCCCCTCTCTTGCCCTCTCTGTAGTTATCTCACAACTTCCTTTATTCTGCCATGCAAGCCCAATGGGGCCCCAGAAAGAACCAGGAGTCTTAGCTCTGAGAACAGGATATTCTTTCACTCACTCATTTGATCATTCATTCACACATGCACTTACTTCCGTTCACTCAATCCCTTTTCTTTCCCATTCCATCACTTACTCCCCCATTCTTTAGACACTTACTGAGCATCTACTGTATTCCAGTACCTGCGTGTTTGGTGGGAGGGGGGAAAGGTAGTCTGATGAATCAACATCATTGGTTCTACCTGTTTGTTCAAGGTGAAGAAGGAGAAATGAACACAAGTCAGCCCAATTTAAGAGAAAAAGCATTCAATCATTGCTTTGATTGAAGTGTGGCTGTGTGTTTATGTGTGGGCAGTGAAGATACAGAGGAAGGGAAAAATGTAATTTCCACTTAGGAAGAGCCCAGAAGTCTTCCTGGAGGTGATGCCATTTGAGCCAGGCCTTGACTGTGAGGGGAGGGTTTGGATGTTGCGTTATTAGAGGGCATCCTGGACAGAGGAGCCTGGTGGGCTGCAGTCCATGGGGTCGCAAAGAGTCGGACACGACTGAAGTGACTCAGCAGCAGCAGCAGCAGGGTGGATGGAACAGCAGGAACAAAGGAAGGCCCAGATGTGTAAGGGAACAGTGGGAAGCTCTGTTCATGGCTTGAGGGAATTAGAAGAGATAAGTCTGGGATTTCCCTGGTGGTCCAGTGGTTAGGACTCCATGCTTCCACCGTCGGGAGTGCAGGTTTGATCCCTGGTCAGAGAATTAAGATCCCACATGCCGCTTGGCACAGCCAAAAAGAAAGAAGTCTGGACAGGTAGACTAGGGTGGGCAGAGGACAAGCCATGTGCTCCCTTGTCTTTGCCAGCTGTCACAGGCCATGGGAGCAACCTTGTTCTGGGTGATATAGAGCCTTGATGAAAAGGTGAAAAGCCTTTTCCTCATGCTAAGAGTAATGGTAACATCCTTGTTGATACTAGAGCTCTTTAGTATTATAGGCAGCCTTAGATGGAGTGAGTTCTTCAATCTTGAGGGTGTGTAAATGGAGGCGAGGACACTAGATGTGTGTGTGGAGAGGGGAGAGCTGCAGGCTCTGGCCGCTGGTGGGGTTCAGCTAGGACAATGCTGAAAATTAGTTGGAGTGATGACGTCAGAGGTCCCCTCCCACCTAAAGAGTCCGTCGTCCTATCTGGGAAGGCCAGAGGGTCCAGCAGAGGGGATTCCTGGGAGTTTGGTCATTTATTCACTCATTCATTCCCTCATTTGCCCCTACACTCAATCACTCATTCATTAATTCATCACTTAGTTACTAAATCCTGGTCTGGGCAATCCTGTACTGAGGACTCAGCTGACACAGATGAGCTCCCAGTCTGATGGGGGAGCAGACCCACGACTGACAGTGACAACCCAGTGTCGTCATGGAGTAGGAATAGAGACTGTTTCATTTATTTTGTTGCTGAGTGGGGGTAGAGCTGGTACTTGGACCTGAAGAATTAATGCAGACTTTCATCCTCCAGCCAGGAAGCCCCCATCGGTGGGGTCAGAAGAAGGATATAATTGTGGGAAAAGAAGTGTCTGAGGTAGAAAATACTCTGGGTTCACAAGACTTGAGAGGCAGTCTTCCTCTAGACATGGACCACTCAGGACCAAGCCTTTGGGCTGAGGGTGCCACAAGCTCATCCCTCACTGGAAATGAGCCCGCTGGATTTGGGAACCTCTAGAGAACTCCTGGTCAGCATAAGCTGTAAGCACGTTGTGTAGAGTGGGGGTTAAACTTCTGGGCTCTGGACCTAGATCAGTGTGCAAGTTGTGGTGCTGGCTATTATCAACTGTGTGACTTTAGACTCTGCCTCTGTCATTTCCTCTGCAGGAGAAAAATAATCATAGTACTTTCCTGTTAAGGTGACGCCCAGAGACGGTAGCAAACATGAAGTGCTTACCCAGTGCTGGGCAAGTGAGAATGATGGGCTAAACGAAGGGCTAAAATGACAGTGATGATGCTGATCATGATTGTGATGATGACGATAGTGATATACTGTCAGCATTTGCCTTTAAAACCTCAGGGAGAATTTTGAGCATTACTTTGCTAGCATGTGAGATGAGTGCAATTGTGTGGTAGTTTGAACATTCTTTGGCATTGCCTTTCTTTGGGATTGGAATGAAAACTGACCTTTTCCAGTCCTGTGGCCACTGCTGAGTTTTCCAAATTTGCTGGCATATTGAGTACAGCACTTTCACAGCATCACCTTTCAGGATTTGAAATAGCTCAACTGGAATTCCATCACCTCCACTAGCTTTGTTCATAGTGATGCTTCCTAAGGCCCACTTGACTTCACATTCCAGAATGTCTGGCTCTAGGTGAGTGATCACACCATGGTGGTTATCTGGGATCTTAGACATGCAAATTCTTGGGCTCTGTTGCAGCTCTGCTGAAGGTGGGTCCCAGTGATCTGTATTTCAGTAAGCCCTCTGGGGACTTCCCTGGTGGTCCAGTGGTTAAGACTTTGCATTTCCATTGCAGTGCATGCATGCTTAGTCCTCTGTCGTGTAAGCCTTCTCCAACTGTTTGCAACCCCATAAACTAGCCTTCCAGGCTCCTCTGTCCATGGGATTTCCCAAGCAAGAAAACTGGAGCAGGTTGCCATTTCCTTCTCCAGGGGATCTTCCTGAACCTGAGTCTCCTGAATAGCCAGTGAATGCAGGTTCAAACCCTGGTTAGGGAACTCAGATTCCACATGCCTCTCATTGTGGCCCAAAATAAAAAAGTCCTCTGGCTGATTCTGATGCAGGCTGAGGTTGGAGAACCATTGACTAGCTATCACTGAAGATCTCATCTCAATTCGCCTTTCCAGGACTATGATTCATCAGGTGTGTCTCATGCCTTCTGCATTTAAGGCCCTGGTCTGTGGGCTTGTGGGAGAGGCACAAAGATCAGTAAGATGGGATCTCAGCCATCAGGGGGCTCCCAAGTTGGAAAGGGGAGACAGACACCCATGGAAATATTCACTGGAGTAATAGACCAGAGCTGCTGAAGAGACACAAGGGTCAGTTCTGTAATAAATAGCAAAGGGGAGGGAGACCTTCGTGGGCTGCTGGGGCCTCTGCAGAAAGATCTAGTTCTTGACAGTACATTGATTCAGCCTTGCTGGAAGTCTTCTCATAAGTCTGACTGAATGAAACCTTTCGTATTTTATGCCTTGCTGTCATGTTGGTGGCCAGGACTCTAGGTTTGACGTCAGGAGTGGTGATTCTAGACAGCTTCCTAACTGTGTGACTCTGGTTGGCTCACTTTTCATCCCGGGGTCTCACTGTGTCCATCTGTAAGATGAGGGGACTAGACTGAGTCCAGTGAGTCTGAGTCCAGACATCTCTGGAGAGAGGGTAGGGTTGGGGCCCAGAGGCCTTCTGGGTTTCCTTCCCCTCATCTTACAAATAGCTGTGAAAAGAAGAGAAGCAAAAAGCAAAGGAGAAAAGGAAAGATGTAAGCATCTGAATGCAGAGTTCCAAAGAATAGCAAGAAGAGATAAGAAAGCCTTCCTCAGCAATCAATGCAAAGAAATAGAGGAAAACAACAGAATGGGAAAGACTAGGGATCTCTTCAAAAAAATTGGAGATACCAAGGGAACATTTCATGCAAAGATGGGCTCGATAAAGGACAGAAATGGTATGGACCTAACAGAAGCAGAAGATATTAAGAAGAGGTGGCAAGAATACACAGAAGAACTGTACAAAAAGATTTTCATGACCCAGATAATCACGATGGTGTGATCACTCACCTAGAGCCAGACATTCTGGAATGTGAAGTCAAGTGGGCCTTAGGAAGCATCACTATGAACAAAGCTAGTGGAGGTGATGGAATTCCAATGGAGCTCTTTCAAATCCTGAAAGGTGATGCTGTGAAAGTGCTGTACTCAATATGCCAGCAAATTTGGAAAACTCAGCAGTGGCCACAGGACTGGAAAAGGTCAGTTTTCATTCCAATCCCAAAGAAAGGCAATGCCAAAGAATGCTCCAACTACCGCACAATTGCACTCATCTCACACGCTAGTAAAGTAATGCTCAAAATTCTCCAAGCCAGGCTTCAGCAATACGTGAACCATGAACTTCCTGATGTTCAAGCTGGTTTTAGAAAAGGCAGAGGAACCAGAGATCAAATTGCCAACATCCGCTGGATCATGGAAAAAGCAAGAGAGTTCCAGAAAAACATCTATTTC
>NW_011494816.1:1100257-1137214 GCF_000754665.1 Bison bison bison | reverse complement strand
AATCAAGATTGCCAGGAGAAATATCAATAACTTCAGATATGCAGATGACACCCCCCTTATGGCAGAAAGTGAAGAGGAACTAAAAAGCCTCTTGATAAAAGTAAAAGAGAAGAGTGAAAAAGTTGGCTTAAAGCTCAACATTCAGAAAACGAAGATCATGGCATCCGGTCCCATCACTTCATGGGAAATAGATGGAGAGACAGTGGAAACAGTGTCAGACTTTATTTTTCTGGGCTCCAAAATCACTGCAGATGGTGACTGCAGCCATGAAATTAAAAGATGCTTACTCTTTGGAAGGAAAGTTATGACCAACCTAGATAGCATATTCAAAAGCAGAGACATTACTTTGCCAACAAAGGTCTGTCTAGTCAAGGCTATGGTTTTTCCTGTGGTCATGTATGGATGTGAGAGTTGGACTGTGAAGAAGGCTGAGCGCCGAAAAACTGATGCTTTTGAACTGTGGTGTTGGAGAAGACTCTTGAGAGTCCCTTGGACTGCAAGGAGATCCAACCAGTCCATTCTGAAGGAGATCAGCCCTGGGATTTCTTTGGAAGGAATGATGATAAAGTTGAAACTCCAGTACTCTGGCCACGTCATGCGAAGAGTTGACTCATTGGAAAAGACTCTGATGCTGGGAGGGATTGGGGGCAGGAGGAGAAGGGGACGACAGAGGATGAGATGGCTGGATGGCATCACTGACTCTATGGATGTGAGTCTCAGTGAACTCCGGGAGTTGGTGATGGACAGGGAGGCCTGGAGTGCTGCAATTCATGGGGTGGCAAAGAGTCGGACACGACTGAGCGACTGAACTTCCCCTCATCTGCATGATGAAGAGCCTGAAATTGTCCTCCTGCCTGCTTTATCTAGTGAGATGAACTGTCCTCTTTCTGAGCTGTTTTTCTTACCTGTCCAGAAAGTTCTCACGACACCTGTCCTCTTCACCTCGCATGGCTTTTTATCATGTTGAGCACAAACTTCAACTCAGAGGCTTCTTGATGCCTGAACCCTGTTTCCTGGCATTCAGGGTGCTCAGTGATAGATTTCCAGCATTAGGATGGTTACTGCCTCTGACTGCATCCTGTTCTGTTCCCTTAAGGCCTCCCACCTCACCGCTCTTCTCAGCTGATTCACTCTGCGGTCCAGCTCTAGCGCTGCCTCCGCCACGAAGCCTCCCAGACTACCCCAGCCCTCAGTGCCATCCTTGGACCATCTTGCCATTAAAAAAAAAAAAAAATTATTTATTTGTTTGGCTGCTCCTGATCTTAGTCTCAGTATGTGGGATCTAGTTTCCTGACCAGGGATTGAACCCAGGTTCCCTGCATTAAGCTCAGAGTCTTAGCCACTGGACTACCAGGGACGTCCCCATCTTGCCATTTTTAAGGCTTGACTTTAATTTTTCATTTGTCGACATTGAAGCCTACTGACAGACATAAAGTCTTCGAAGGGAAGGCCTGAGCTCATAGTGATGGACGTTAGGGTCCTGACTCCTAGAACAAGAGGGCCCAGAGAAAGCCGGAAACTTGCCCAGAGTCACACAGCACGTTAGTGGGGGAAAAAAAAGGCCGGAACCCAGTTGTCTTAGGCCCAGGGGGAGACGTTAGGCACGTGGTCAGTGAACTAGAGGCAATGAGGGGCAGAGGCCTCAGAATCAGACTGACCTCTGTTGCAGTACAGCTCTGCGCTCGACAGCTGTGCCACCTGGGACACCTCACCTGCCCTAAGTGACTGTGCGGGGGGTTGAAACGAGGACGTGGTGAGGCCCAGCACACAGTGGGTGAAGGTTGCTGCCAGGTGCTCTCTGTCGCGCACCATGCACTTGTCCATCCCAGCCTGCATTCCGCTCCCCTCCTTCTTTCCCTAAGCACCGAGCACTTGATTCTGTTGGCCTGCCATGAGAAATCCCATGTGTGTGTCAAGTCTGCCTCACCATGTCTCTTGCAGAAGTGAGAGGGAGAAGGGAAGATCCTGGTGGTCTTTTAGTCACTAGTGGCTACAGAGGGGCTGGGGTGGGCGCCCGGGGGCTGAACTCTGTGGTGCCTGTGGTTGGAATTAGGTAGGTGTCACTTTTAGAAAAGTCACACTGCCTATTTTAAGGAAGTGAGGGGGTGTGCCCTGGCCCTGGCCAGCAGCTGCTTGATGCTGGCAGGCCGGAGCGTGAGGCGGCACCCCAAGGGTGAAGAGTCCTAGCAGGTGGCTCTGGTACCTCTCTGGGAGGCTGCTGGCAGCTCCCTGGCTTCCTGCCACCTTCTGGCCTGACCCTTCGTGGATGGATGGAAACCTGGTGCCCGTTCTGTCAGTTTTCCTGGCTGGGACCGGGAGTGATCCCAGAGCAGAGACCCTGTGGGGAGGACGGCAGGGGCTAGCAGTGGGGGTGACCAAGTTTGGCGGTGGCTGGAGGTGTAGTGAGTGTCCGGCTGGCTGCCCAGTGGGCGGGCACAGGGCCCCTGACATGGCTGTGGCCCAGCTGGCAGGCTCTCTCCTTCCTCTGCGCTGAGCGGCGGGCACAGGAGCCTCTGTGCGGGGCCCTAGGGGAGGAGGGCAGTCTGAGAAAGGGCCCAGGCTCGGTGATAAGGGCTGGCTCAGAGGGCTGGAGCCGGGAGGGGGAGGAGGAGTGGGAGGCGAGGCGATCCCTGCATTCGGAGTTGGAGCCAGCTGTCAGAGTCTCTGACCAGTGTCTCTCCGAGGAGGGTGCGACCAGCTAACGGGCCTCCGCAGCAATGATCCAGACTGTTGGAAATCACCTACGAAGGGTATGGAGGGTGGGTGGAGGAGGGAGGTTTGGAGGCAGACGGGAGGGGACTGGAGTCTGGGGATCCCAAAAGAGAACGGAAGTTTCCATTTGAAGTCAGAAGTCCTACATCTTCTCTCTCCCTTTCCACTGGCCATTTTCTAGCTCTCTCTGCAAGGAGAAATTTCAGAACTCCTGGGCTGGTTCATTATAAGCAACAATCACCAAATAAGCCCCAGGGGCCATTAGGCCGACTAGCTGGGTTGTGTAGAATCATCTTCAGCAAGTTCTTTGCATCTGGGATTCTATTCTGGGGGTGCGTGTGTCTCCCCATGGAGTTCCGTGCTTGTTTCTGCCGGATGACTGAGCTCTGTGGTTCTGTGGTGTTTAACTCTCAGGGTTCAGGGCTCGAAGGGCTTGGAGCTGCTAGAAGTTACAGGCTAGGGGTGTGCGTGTGGGTGAGTGAGTATGGCAGACTGAAACCGAAGGGTTCTTGGGGACAGTGACCTCTTTGGGAGAGCATGTGCAGGACCAAGTGAGGGCTGTTGGGAAGGTGTTCTGCAAGGTAACCTTGCAGAGAACGTTTCCCTGAAACCTCTTAACAGGGACTTTAGAGCTGAGATTGGATGCTGAGGCACCAGACAGACCCAAGTGCTCAGTGGTCCCTGGTGGGGGCCTTTGATTTGGTAAATGGAAAAAGGTTCAGGAAAGACTGGCAGACGTGCTATGCTGGATGTAGAGTGAGCGTCCTCTGAAGACATTTTGGGGGAAAGCCTTTAAAAAGGGGTAAATAAAGACATCTCTTCTCCGCTCCCTTCCTCTATCTGCACGACTACCACTCAGCCCAGACCTCACCATCCTCAACTGGCCCAGCACCTTTCCTTCCCTGCTTCCCTGTCACAGGTCCACCCCCTCCTACTCATCCTCCGCTACAGAGATGCTTCTAAAAGGCAAATGTAATTATTCCTCACCTGTTCAGAAGGCTGCCTTGGGTATCATGCTCACATTCCTTACCTTATATAAAGGGATCTTGGTAATCTGCCTCTGCCCCCCTTTCCCTCCTCATTCCCCCTTCCCCATGCCTCTGCGTTTGGTATGGCAGCCATACCGAACAGCTTGCCACTGCCTCAGTGCACCACGCTTGTTCCCTCCTCTGCAAGAGTCTCTCTGCTAAGTGACCCCCACCCCCACCCCACCGCCAGACTCCCCACCAGCTTCCTGCGAACTTGTCTCCATGATAAGTTTCTTCTGAGCCCTCCAATCTGCTCAGATGCTGCCTCCTCTGGAAAGCTTTCCCAGATTTCTCTTGACATGACAAGCCCCTGTGCTAGCTCCTTCCCACCATGGATTGTGTGTGGAATTTGCATGTCCATCTCTCCCATCACCCAAGGCAGCTCTTGGTATTCCCAGCACCAGGTTGGATGTGGCCAGGCCTGGGAATGTTTAATGAACCAGTGGGCACAGGCAGCTTCTCAGTGAGACCAAGGATGGAATCTGAGCATCAGGGCTTCTTGGTCCCATCCCTGAGTGCAGGGCAGACAGCCTCTTCTGGGTGGGTAGGGCTGTCTGTGTCTTCTCTTGACCCCGTTGTCTTTAACCCTTCGTGACTCTTTTCCCATTGATCCTCATCAGTAACTGGGGAGAAGGCAGTGGAGGAGCAACATGTCTTTATCACAGAGATGACAGTAGTAGCAAATCCTTATACAGCTGAGCATGCTAGGTATCATATCAGATGCTTTGTGTTTATAACTTCTCCAGTTCTTTGTGAGGTAGGTGCAGTTATCATCTCCATGTCCTCCATGAGGAAACTGAATCTCCTCATGAGACTCAGAGAGGTTGAAGACTTGCCCAGTATCACACTGGAAGAAAGTGGCAGGGTGGAGATTTGAACTTGGGCAGTCTGGCTCTAGAGTTTGAGCTCTTAGAGAACTTAAGGCTAGGCCCGATGAAAGCTCAGAATGGGATTCCCACCCACGTGTCCCAGCTTGGAGCCCAGCTGGCATTCTGCTTCCCCACATTTGCCCCCGCCCGCACCCTGAGTCTGGGAGTAGAAGTGGGGGTGGGCATGGAAGTTGGGCTCACAGGCTGGCATAGGTGACCGCGTACTGGCTGAGAACACTGTGCCCTTGATCACCACCTTTGGATTGCTGCCTGAATGGCAGCTCTCCTTGCACTCCCCTTGTTTCCTCCTGAGTTCTCCAAGTTCTCCTGGAATACAGGAGGAGACCATTCTCTGAGTTTGTTCAGTTCAGTTCAGTCGCTCAGTCATGTCCGACTCTTTGTGACCCCGAGTTTGTTACCAAAGCGGTTTTCAATAAAAAGCAAGCAAACCAAAAAACTCCACCAAACTCTTCCCTGGGGACAAAGAGAACTGTGTTAAACGCAGTCCTCAGATAACCCACAAGCCCTGCTTCACAGGGTTCCAGGGCCCTTGTCAGGATCACATGGCACTGCAAACAGTGAGCATTTTGGAGTCGGCTCTGGCTCTCACCTGTTCCTGGGTACCCAGTGAGCACTGGCATGTGTGAGTGAGTGAGTGAATGAGGTTGCAAGTCTGATGCCAACCTAGGGGGACGAGGCTGGAGGAGCGCTGATGCCCGTATGGAGGTGCTGAAAGGGTCGTTTTTCCTGTTTCTCTCAGTGGAGACCCTTCTTCCCCATGCAAGCGGTCAGTCTATACTGGGTACTGAGTCCTGTCTTCCTGGGTTGGCAGAGACCTGCAGGCACCTTGTAGGAGGCTGTGAACCTCTATTAAACCTGGGTTCTACTCCTGTTCGGGCAATTCCACAAGGGGCCCAGGACTTCAGTTACCCTGGGAATGAGGATGGGGTTGTTTGTCCCAGTTTTCCCTGGCAAGCCTTACACCCGGTGGTGCTGCTGGCAGGGTGGTAGAAGACCAGATACAGCTGTGGGCATCTGTGCACGTGTTCACGAGCCCACAGACCTGCCTGCTGCTTCTGACCCCCTGTGGTAACCCCCTGCTTCACCTTGAACCTGAGGACAGCTGTTGGAACCGCTCCCCAGCCCCACCCCCAGCCTCAACTGGGGTCTAGTTCAAAGTGTGGGGAGGTTTAGGACACAGTATTTGGCCACCTCTGGATTAATATCTCATCTTCAACCCATTGTTCACGCTTAACCTTAGGCCAGGTGCTCCCCTTTTCTGGTTGTTCTCTGAGGTCTCCATCAGCCTTGACATCCTGGGGGTCTGGATGTTTGCGAAGGGTTTGTGCACCACTTTGAGATTGGTCCTGACAGTGAAAAGCAGGGGCCTGGCTTCCTCAACTACCCCACTGAGTGGTGGGGGAAGAGAAAACCCTAGACATAAGATAATGTGTCTCTCATGTAGCAGGAACACAAAAACTTGTGAACAAATGGGCGGCCATGATGGCTCAGAGGGGGCTGAAGTGTTCCCAGAAGTCTTCCCAGAGGAGAGGAAACTCGGACACTTAACTTCAGCCTATCTGGGAGCCACATCTGAACCCCAGTCTCCGCCATGGGTGGATAGACCTGGTGTTCTTAGTCTGTTTGGAGGATTCATCTCCATCCTTCAAAACCCGGCTCAGCCATCATTCCCCTTCAAACCTCCATCCTTCTGCTCCCAGAGTTAGTGGTGTTTCCTTGGGATGGTGTGTTGGCCTGAGGTGTTTCCTCTACAGTGATTAGCCTGTGTCAGGGCTGAGTATTCTGTGATGAACCCAGGCTGTTGTGAGCTGACAGCTAATGAGGGAGACACAGTGAAAAGGTAGCCAAAGAAATATACAATGGAAATCTGTGATAAGAGCTGTGAACAGTAATAATAAATGTCATAAATGCGAGCTAGGTGACAAGCTTGCATTACCTCGTATATTCCTTATAACAAGTCTGTGGAGTAGATAGTGGTGCTGTGCCCATATTAAAGATGAAACTGAGACAGAGAGGTTAAGTAACTTGCCCAAGGTCACACAGCTAGTAAGTGGCACTGCTGAGATTAAACTCAGGTTGTCTGGGGAACAGAGAACTGTTAGAGAATAATGAGAGAGGTCAGAGAGAGTTCTCTGACCAGGTGACAGCTGAGCAGAGACCCAGCGGCTGAAAAGGAGGCAGCCATGGGGGGAGTTGGGGGGAGAGCATTCCAGGCAGAGGGAATAGCATTCATTTGCAGGCTCCAAGATGGGGGGAGCTTGGCAAGCTGCTAAAGGGAGGCTGGCGTGGCTGGGAGTGAGTGAGGGCAGAGCGGCTGGAAGGGTCTGAGGCAAGACTACGATGAGCTGCAGGCTGGGGGCCTGGGCCCCGTGAGCAGGGTTTGGGGTTTAGAGTGCTGTGAGTCCTGTTGCCCTGCCCACCAGGCTGTGCACTCCTTGGGGCTCTCTAGAGCCTTGGTGCCAAGGTGTGTAGTCCCTGCACACTGAGCTCAGCAGCCCAAGGAGACACATCAAAGGAGTTCCTCTCCTCTGAATGGCCTGTGCTATGAAGGTCCCCACTGCTTCCCATCCACCCTGACAGCTCACAATTGGGAGGTGGACTGTGGGATCAGCACCCTGATGCAGGCAAGGCACAGAGAAGTAAGGGGAAGTGCAGGGCTTGTATTGCTGGCAAGAGACTCAGAACCCCTACCTGCTAAGTGGGACCCCTTTCCCAGCCTTTGTCTTGGCCACTCAGTAAGTAGCCTCACTCTCCCACCCAGACTCACCCATGCCAACCTCCTCTGCCTACCTTCACACACTGACAATGCAGATTCAGAGCTGACCTCCTGCTTCAACCTCATACACACTATGGCCTGGAGAGGCTGCACCTCTGCCCTTCACCTGTGCCTGGTCCAGGAGCCTGGGGCCAAGCTGGACAGTGCAAAGTGTTAACTGCCTTTGCGATGCTCACTCACTTCATCTTTGGAGGCCTTTTCCTGTGAAGCAGGTCTGTTCCTGCAGATCTTGTTAGATTGCTGGCAAGATTAAAGGCATTGGAGGAGTGTAGAACTTGACACATAATTGACTATAGTAAATATTGGTTCTTTTCTTTCTGTCTCCTCTGGACTTCAGTTTCCTTAGTGGGTCAATGACAGGGTCAGTGGGTTGGGTGATATGGTAAATGCTACCTTTTGTTGAACACCTACTGAGTGTCAGGCTTAGTTAAACTTCCCAATAGCTCTGCAAGGCTGCTGGTTTTCATCTAGCTCTACAGCTGAGAAAACCAAAGCTCTGGCCCCGAGTCACTTTGAGTGAGTTAGAGAATTCGAAGTCTTGTCTGATGCTAAGCTGCAGCTGGGCAGGGGCCCCGGTGCTGTGGCTCTTCTCCTTGTCCTGGGCTGACCTGGCTGAGCCGAGGGACTGACACCTCTGTCTGGTGCCTCTTGTGTCCTGTGGCTCCAGGGACAGATGGTGCTGCTGGCTGGGTCCTCTGCCAGCTCCCTGGCTGTGGGCCTGCATGTTCCTGCTGTTCCCAGAAGCAGCCTCCTTGTGGGTAGGAGGTGGCATCGAGCAGTGATGGAAAGGACCAGAGTCCAGCATTTGGGGGACACAGGGATGAGTCAGACTGGACCTGTCCTCAGGTGCCCCCTAACTGATAGACTGAGGTTCAAACCTATGATGACAGCACGGTGTGGCTGGGCTGTGACAGAGGGAAGTGCAGAGGTGGCCACTCACAGCCTATAGGACAGGGTGGTCTCCCTGGAGAGGATGATGGGGTAGCTCAGCTTTGAAAACTTTTCCAGGTTAGAAAGCACGGTCTAGGCGGAGGTTTATAAAATGTGGGAAAAAGTCTTTCCAAAGGAATAGGGAGAGCATTTGGCACTGACCCCTTGAGGAGTCCCTCCCTCCCTGGCCCCCTTGCTTATATAATATGTATCGTGCCTGGGCCTTCTTTGGTAGTAATAATCTGCTCTCAGCAAATCAGACTAATTAATAGTAATTAATGTGAGTAGACATTAAGTGTTAAGCCTCTCTTTTGGAGAGGAAGCCTAGTGAATGAGTAGAAAGAGCTCTGTTAGTGAGAAAAGCAAAGTCCCATCTCCACCACCCAGAGCTGAGTGGCCTCAGGTGGCCTGGCTTCAGTCCCCTCGTCTGTGCAAGAGGGAGTGTCGTCCCTCTCAGGGTCCAGTTGTTGTTCCGCCACTCAGTCTTGTCCAGCTGTTTGCGACCCCATGGACTACAGCACTCCAGGCCTCCTCATCCTTCACCATCTCCGGCATTAAATGGCTTGTGGATACAAAGCCATCATATAATGTATATAAGTGCCTGGAACATAGTAGGTGCTCAAAAAAGTATAGTAGATGACTTCCTTGGTGGTCCAGTGGTTAAGACTCTGAGCTTCCACTGCAGGGGCTGTGGGTTTGGTCCCTGGTCAGGGAACTAAGATCCTGTATGCTTCACCATGCAGCCAAACGAAAAAAAAAAAAAAGTATGGTAGACTGGTGGTGGGGGGGGAAGGGAAAACGTTGGTCAGAGGGTACAGACTTTCAGTTGTAAGATGAATAAGTTCTGGAGACCTGAAGTACAGCATGGTGACTGTAGTTAATAATAATAATGTCTTATGTACTGGAAATTTGCTAAGAATGTGGAGCATAAATGTCCTCCCTCCTCACCCCAGAAAGGGTAACTGATGTGATGGATGTCTTGATTTGCTTGATTGTGGTGGTCATTCCACAATAGTGATATAGTGAAGTCGCTCAGTCGTGTCCAACTCCTTGGGACCCCATGGACTGTAGCCTACCGGGCTCCTCTGTCCATGGGATTTTCCAGGCAATAGTCCTGGAGTGGATTGCCATTTCCTTCTCCAGGGGATCTTCCCAACCCAGGGATCGAACCCGGGTCTCCCGTATTGTAGACAGATGCTTTATATACATATATCCAAACACCGCGTTTTGCAACCTGAATGTGTACAACTTTTATTTGTCAACCGTGTCTTAATAGAATTGGGGGAAAAAAAATTATGGGGAGGCCCTAGTTCTCTACAGAGACATGGGACCTGGTTCCTGTTCTCAAGGAGTTTTTTTCCTCATATGTGCGCCCACTTTACAGTTTAAAAGGGACTGTGTTTTACCTGGTCCGGTTGTTCAAAAGTGCAGAGAGTCAGCAGACTGGTGGTGGGGGGAAAAGGGAAAATGTTGGTCAGAGGGTACAAACTTTCAGTTGTAAGATGAATAGGTTCTGGAAACCTGAAGTACAGCATGGTGACTGTGGTTAATAATAATAATGTCTTATGGCAGCACCCTTGAGGTGGCCCCTGGAGGCCCATCCTTCAGGATGTGAACCCTGGCCTCTCCATCTCTAAAACCGGCTCTGATCCGCCCTGGGGTGTGGCCCTGCTCCCAGGCCCGGAATCCAGGTCAGAGGTCAGGAAGGGAGTGGCTTTCAAGTCTTCCTCAAGCAGCCTCAGATTTACAGCATACTTCAGGGCTGAGCCAAACCAGGTGGGTCTCAATTTCCATTTGATCCCTTGGAGGGGCTGTGGAGAGACCCAGCTCCTCTCCTTCTCTGGTGATACTGCCCCTCAGAGCTGTGGGGGGGATGGTGGTCTGGAGTCGGAAGGCTCTGGCTGGTTCAAGCGGCTACTGGCTACCTTTTCCCAGCCTTAGTTTTCTCATCGGTAACACATGGACTTGGAGATAATAATGGTCCCTGTCATTTGAGCCTGCTTTGTGTCAAGGAGGGTAGCTCCATGATGCATAGAGACTGGATGGCCTGCCTACAGGCTTTGAGAGTGGTGGAGTGTGTGGGACATATGGGCCTGGGGAGAGGAAGGGACCCAAAGACTGAACAACTTTGGGTCGAGGGAAAGGGCAAACGCTTCCTCCACCCCCACCCTGAAGCTAAGAGTAACTGGTCCCCACCCACCTGCCCTTGCTTTGGAAGATAAAAGTGGAGCTTCCAGGCTGACAGACTAAGAGGAGGTATATCTCACTCCTGCTTAGACTGGTTCTCAGCAAGACTGGGAGGGACTTCTGAGCCCGGTAGGCCCTCTGAAGAGGCCATGGTGGGGGAAATGGTGATTCCCACAGCCCAGGGGGGATGGACTGGCCAGGGACCACTCCCTTTCCAGCTTTCTCCATATCACCTGGAAGGCAGGAGAGCCAGGAGGCAACCTATGGAGGGTCTCCCAAGTGCCAGGCTTTGTCTGAAAAGTCGTGTGGGCTGAGTGATCTGATCCCCCTCCAGGGCTGGCATCCCCTGGGGCAGCACCCCTGCCAGGCTCTGGAGTCAGAAGAACCCACGTCCAGTCTCTGCTATGCCTTTTACTGGTCATGTGTCCTTGTGTGGATCTTTCCATGTTCCCTGAGTTTCCTTTTTCGGTGAAAGGAGGACTCCTGATTCAGGGTGCACTGGAGAATTAAAGACCCCCAAGGACTAGGCCTGGCACGCAGAAGGTACACAGTAAGTATCAGCCATAGATTCTGAACAGTGGTCTTTGAGCTTCTGGGAGAGCAATTTGGGGACAGCCCCTGGGCCATACACAGGTGGCTCTCTGCACATGGAGACCTGTCTCTTACTAGCTTTGTCCTTGTTGTTGTTCAGCCACTCAGTTGTGTCCTCCCTGCATCCTCCTGTTCTGTCCTTCTCACACATGGATGCTATCAGCAAGTCATGATGATTCCACCTCCCAAATACACCTGGGTCCATCATCTCTCTTTGGACTGCAGTTGCCCACAGAGGAGTCTCCCTGCTTCTTCTCTCACCCTGCAATCTGCCCCCACACAACAGCATGCGTGGGTGCTCAGCCATGTCCAACTCTTTGACCCCATGGACTGTAGCCTGCCAAGCCCTTCTGTCCATGGGATTTGTTCTAGGCAAGAATACTGGAGCGGGTTGCCGTTTCCTCCTCCAGGAGATTTTCCTAACCCAGGGATCGAACCAGTGTCTCCCGCATTGGCAGGTGGGTTTTTTACCACTGAGCCACGTGGGAAGCCCCATACGACAGCAAAGTGATATTAAAATGCAGGTCAGATCAACTGTCTCCCCATTCACAGCCTCCAGTTCTTCCCATCCCACGTGGAGTAGAATCCAAATTCCACAGGAACTTTAGGCTTTGGGCAGTGTGGGACTAGTTTGTTCCCTTCTCCCTGACACTGCTCCAGCCTCACTGCCCACCATACTGCTCCTCTGGCAGCCAAGCTTGTCACTGTTCCTCTTTGGGCTCTTTACACACTCTGCTCCCCTGCCTGGGACCCTGTGCCCCCAGGGCCTTGCTCAGTCACTCTTGCTGGTCTCATTCAGATCTTGGCCATGACCCTCCTTGATCACCCAATCTAAATTAGCCCCTTCCGGTCCACCACCTTGTCTCTCTTTCACATCTGCTGTTTTTCTTCTTTTTATTTGTTTATTTGGCTTTGCTGGGTCTTCCTTGCTTTGCGTGGGCTTTCTCTGGTTGCAGTGAGCAGGGGCTACTCTTCCTTGCAGTGTATGGGCTTTTCACTGTAGCAGCTTCTCTTGTTGCAGAGCATGGGATCTAGGCACGTGGGCTCGGCAGTTGTAGCTTGCGGGTTCTAGAGTGAGGACTCAGCAGCTGTGGAGTGCGGGCTTAGTTGCTCTGCATGCGGCGTGTGGAATCCCCCCGGACTAGGGATCAAACCCATGTCCCTTGGCAGGGAAGCCCTCTTCTTCGTTTTAAAAATTGAAATATTTAAAAAACAAAAAGAATTGAAATATAGTTTATATATAATGTTGTGTTAGTTTCATGTGTATAGCAAAGTGATTCAGTTATACATATATATTCTTTTTCAAATTCTTTTCTAATTATAAGTTATTGCAAGACATGGAGTATAGTTCTCTGTGCTATACAGTAGGGCCTTGTTTATCTAGTTCATATATAGTAGTGTGTTTTTGTTCATCCCGAACTCCTAGTTTATCCCCACCCCACCCCCATCCCCTTTGGTAACTTTAGGTTTGTTTTCTATGTCTGTGAGTCTATTTGTTTTGTACATAAGTTCCTTTATATCACTTTTTTAGATTCCACATATAAATGATATGTGATATTTGTCTCTCTCTGCCTGACTTCGCTTAGTATAATCTCTAGGTCTGTCCATGTTGCTGAAAATGGCATTATTTCATTCTTTTTTATGACTAATATTCCATGTATGCATGTTCCATGTCTTCTTTATCCACTCCTCTGTTGATGAATGCTTAGTCGCTTCCATGACTTGGTTATTGTAAATAGTGCTCCTCGCTGTTTTCCTTCTTATATCACTTTTCACTCTAAAATGATCTTGTTCCTTTGTTTATTGTCTGTTCGTGAGTGGAGAGCCTGGGTTGGTGTTCAGTGCTGTACTCCCAGTATCTTCTTGAAGGAAGGAATGGAGTTTTAAAAAAGATTGCTGTTGATCCCCAGCCAGAATTAGCCTCTTTCTAACCTCGTCCACTCCTGTTTAGTCTGGGTTTTATTCCTTACCAGGACCCCCCTGTCCTGACTCAGCCAGCCCTCACATCTGTAGCCAGAGGCCTGGCACCCAGGCCATATGCAGCCTGGCCCTCTCGCTGTCCCTCCTGTTGCCTGACTGTCCACCCTGTGCCACCCGCTGTCCCCTCTGTTCCCCCCTCCCTGGGCTGGGCCTCACACTGCCTGCCGTACCCCCGCGAGAGGCTGTCTCTTCCCTGCCACCCAGTCACTCCTGTCTTGAACACATTCCCGCCTCTCACCTCCAAAGAGGCCTCCAGCAGCCCTCGGGCCCCGTTTGGATGCAGCAGGACTTGTCACTGTTGAGCTTGTGGATGGAGGAAACCATGAGGCCATTTTTGCAGAAACAACCATAAAGCTGGCGCCACCCCAGCACACATATATATGATCTGTGTTCAGTTGTGTCTGACTCTGTGCAACCCCCTATGGACATGGAATTTTCTAGGCAAAAATAGTGGAGTGGGTTGCCATTTCCTGCTCCAGGGGATCTTCCCGACTCAGGGACCGAATCTGCATCTCTTGCGTCTCCTGCATTGGCAGGCGGATTCTTTACACTGAGCCATTTAGAAAGCCCAAGCACACGTATATCCTAGAGCAAAGTGACAGCAACAGAAAAACTTAAGTGCAGGTTGATAGCATGACTCTTACTCATTTTCATCTGTTTGGTTTTCTATCTAAAAGTTACCTTTCAGGTGGCCATGTGTGACCAAGTGTGTCTTCATTCAGTCCTTTAACCAAATGTTGAACAGAGCACACAAATATGGGAGATGGCTCCCAGGTTCAATTTAACTCACGTCTACTGAACACTCACAATATTCTGGGTCTGTGCGAACGCAAAAATATGTCTATTCCTGCCCTGGTAAACTCTTCCCTTGTGCCTGGAATGCCTTGTTCCCCATAAACCCAAGCTGGTTTCTAGTGATCACTGCCTTCTATTCCAAGAAACCATTTCCTTAGTGAGGCATCTTGAGCCTTTCAGGGGCCTGGGAGATGAGAATTTGTTGAGTCTGGTTAAACTGTGAGTGGTCATCTGGGGGAGGCCCCCATGGAGTGCCACAGACACCATCCTGTTCAACATCTTGATCCACGGCTGAAATGAAGCCCTGATGGTAGACAGATGGCATGTTTTATTCGGAAGTGACTGTCCCGGGATGGGGCTGAAAGGCCCATCTGATCCCCACCGTTGCTGGGAGCTTCCTGCAGCTTTCCACTCCACCCGAAGCCTGGGTCCTTGCCCCTAAGATTTCTGTGGGCTCTGCCAAGGCTGCCTGGCCACTTTGAGTGGGCATCTCTTACCCTAGGGACCAGTGCAGGCTCTTCGGTTAGGATGATTTCCTGTGTCCTTCGACAATGCCTCTATACTTTTAGATTCTTTTCCATTATAGGTTAGTGCAAGATATTGAATATAGTTCCCTGTGCTATACAGTAAGTCCCTGTCATTTATCCATTTTACATACATTAATTGTTGCTGTTCAGTCGCTAACTTGTGTCTGACTCTTTATAACCCCATGGACTGCAGCACACCAGGCTTCCCTGTCTTTCACTATATCCCAGAGTTTGCTCAAACTCATGTCCGTTGAATCGGTGATGCCATCCAACTATTACATACTCTGTCATTTCCGTCTCCTTTTGCTTTCAATCTTTCCCAGCCTTAGGGTCTTTTCCAGTGAGTCGGCTCTTCATACCAGATGGCCAAAGGACTGGAGCTTCAGCTTCAGCATCAGTCCTTCCGATGACTATTCAGGGTTAATTTCCTTTAGGATTGACTGGTTTGATCTCCTTGCTGTCTAAGGGACTCTATATTAATATTAGTGTATATTTGTTCACCCCAAATTTCTAATTTACCCTCCTCCCCAGCCCTTTCCCCTTTGGTAACTATAAATTTGTTTTCTATGACTATGGGTCTATTTCTGTTTTGTATGGAATCTAAAAAAATGATGCAAATGCCTTGACTTTTTAATAATATGGAAAGCTGGTACTTTTTAAGCACTCTTCAATCCTCACTATGATATTATTATTCCCACTTTACAGATGTGCAAAGTGAGGTTTAGAGTGGCTTAACTAATTATCCAGGGAGACAGAGGCTGGGCCAGGATTCCAGCACAGTCTGTTTTCCTCTTGCCAGCCCCCTGTGCCTTCCTGTTTTTCCTTTTTCTCTCTCTGCCCTGATCATCCCTCTTTAACAAGCCTTTCTTGTGGGCTCAGATTTCTCTGAGACAGTTCAGGGCACATGGGGGTGGGGATGAGACTAGGCCAAGAATGATAAGGCCGTCTTACAGCCAAAGAGCTTGAGGCTGAGGAAGGCCCTGGAACATGGTAAGTGCCCAGCAGAGAACCACTGGGCCGTCTGCTTCAGCTCAGCAGACCCACCAGGGAGCAGGCCAGGCCCAGTTCTCACTCCCACCCTTCCACCTCCAGACTTGGGGCCTTAGAAGCAGCCCCTGGAGGCTTGGTGTCCTCTTGGTAGACCTCCTTCTGTGACCCATTCCTCTCACAGTATAAGGAAGTGTGTTGTGTGGATGAAGTCACACCTATTATGGCCACTCTGCTCTGCTTGGGACTGATTTCTTGAACACTCTCGGGGCAAGAAGTCGGAGTATGAGGGGAGGGGCAGGAGATCTGGTGATCAGAGACAGGCTGGGCCTCAGGGGAACTATGGGGACCTGAGCAGGAGACTGAGCCTGTAAGTGCTGCTTGGGGTTGGGACAGGGGCCCCGCCTGCTGGGGAGGGCAGATGCTGTCCCTCAGCAGAGGGGACTGCAGGCCCCAGGGCAGCAACTGGGGCCTCCAAGGGGCCACGGGGCTGTTAGCTTCCTGGGGCAGGAAGTCCCAGCTGTGGCCAGAATCCCAAAGGGCTGAGAGCAGCTCAGGCTTGAGGAATGTGAGCAGTGGGGGAAGTTGGGAGGGGGCCCCTTTCCTGCCTTCTTCACTTCTCTCTCTGGTGTGTGTGTGTGTCTTCTACTTGCTTTGTTCCCTACCAGCATCCATTCTTTGACCTCTTGTTTTTTCTATTTCCTCTCTTTCTTTCCCTTCTTTCCCTCTTTCTCTTTGTAACCCATCTCTCCTCCCCTCCATCCCTCTTCTCCTTCTCTCTCCCTCCCAACTTTGTCCTTCTGGAGAGGACTTCTGGTCCCTGTAACTGGTGTTTCCAGCTCCAAGGTAAACGGGCTTGTTTGCAGGATGTCTGGACCTGGCCCATCGCCTGGCTACCCGTTGCCATGGTGACTTGGAGGCGGTGTCAGGCAGGAGTCTTGGCTGTCTAGCAGGGGGAGCATGAAGGGCTCTGATGAAGGAGAGAGGCTTGCCCTCCTCTTCACCAATCCTGAAGGGCCCACCCCACTGCCAGGGGCTCCCATGGAGGGGTATTGCCTGTGAATGTGGGCTCCAACCTGGGTACTATTGGAGAGGGTTGACTGAGAGGCTGCAAAGTGGGGACCAGTCACACTTGGGGTCAGACTGCCTGTGTGCAGACCCTTCCTGCACCTTTCTGGGGTCTGCTGGAGGTAGAGGGTAGGAGGTGGCAAACAGCTCCAAGGAAGAAAGCTGTAGGGAGGCA
Source organism: Bison bison bison (assembly GCF_000754665.1). NCBI lineage: Eukaryota > Metazoa > Chordata > Mammalia > Artiodactyla > Bovidae > Bison > Bison bison. The sequence continues at coordinate 1,120,568 of NW_011494816.1, read as the reverse complement.
GCTGTCAGTTGGGGAGGGGTAGATAGAAGAACTCTGACAGGCAGACCTGCTGTCAGCAGAAGGGGATGTAGACACAGGGCAAGTGTCTACATCAGCAGGGAGTGAGCCTCCTGTCTCAGAGAGCAAGCAAGCTCATGTTGGACAGTCACTGGGCAGGGTGGTGGTGGTAACTGAGATATCTGTGTCTGAGAGGGCATATGTAGCCATCCATGAGGTTTTTTCCTACTCCAGAGAGCTGAGGATTTACAAAGCAGTTTTTGGCTGACAGAGAGCTTGCAGTTTCCACTCTGGAGGTAGCCACCTCTCTCCCTCACAGGCTGCTGACTTTGAGCGTCTAGTAGGACAAGTGCCCAGAAAAGGCAATGGCACCCCACTCCAGTACTCTTGCCTGGAAAATCCCATGGATGGAGGAGCCTGATGGGCTGCTGTCTATGGGGTCGCAGCAGCAGCAGCAGCAGCAGCAGGACAAGTGCCTGGATGCTGGACTATGCTGGGAGGAGGTCATGACACCATCACTGTTTCCTGCAGAAGGTGTGAGGGTCCATGGGGAGGAAGCTTCCCTAGGGCCCCGCCTGGCATGTGTGGGTGAGAAAGGGCCTGAATGCTGGGGACACAGCAGTAAACATTCTGCTGTGTCAGACTAAAGAGAGGCAATTACAGCGAAGTGCCCAGCTAGCCTTAGCCCTTGAGTTAAACAGACTTGGGTCCAAGTCCTGCCTGCCCTTTACTGGCTATAATGATTGTGTGTGTGTGTGTGTGTGTGTGTGCATGACACTTACCCTTTTTGAGCCCCTGTTTTCCCATCTGTAAGATAGGAATAATAACAATATTTAACTATCAGGGCTGTGTGGGGACTGAGAGAGAAGGCGCAGAAAATGCCTGGCGCCCCACCTACACATATCAAGTAATTAAACAAGGGAGCGTGATTGTTGTCAGTCTCCCCTGCATCCCTTTCCATTTTATAAGCAAGAAAGTTGGGGCCAGAGAGATTTAAAAACTTGCTCATGTGCCATCTGTTGTTCTGCGAAATGCTGCAGGAACAATGCCCAAACAGTGTAGAGAAGCAGAACTGAGGATGTTGGCTGAGGCTAATTTGAATCCTGGCCCCACACAGCCAGTCCCTGCAGGTTCTGCCTGGTTGCCAGGCCCCTGCTACCCCTCTGTGTAGCAGCATTTCCCAAGTAACCCCTGTCTTGCTCTGTGTGGGCTGTCCTGTCCCTGTGGGCAGGCCCTACTCAGACTCAAGAAGTGCTGAAATGAAAGGACAGCTGAGCCACTGAGGTTTACAAGGCACGTTCCAAACGCCACCTTCCATCTCCGCATTTCGTTTCCCAGCAGTGATAAGCCTGCTGGAGGAAGGACAAGTCTGGTCCTGCCCAACTGCTCCATCTTCTCCAGCCTCCCTCACACGTGCACCACACCTCACAGCTAACTGGGTGCTTTAGTTTCAGGATCTCCTTTATTTATTTCTAAAAACATTTATATATTTGGCTCTATCGGGGCTTAGTTGTGGTGTGTAGTAGGCTCAGTATTTATGACATGGGGGTTTTGTTGCCCTGTGGCACGTGGGATCTTAGTTCCCCAAACTAGGATCAAATTCGTGTTCTCTGCATTGGAAAGTGGATTCTTGACCACTGGACCACCAGGGAAGTCCCTGGCATCTCCTTTAACCCTTACTAGTTTTGGATGACAATGGGGTGGGGATTGTCCTCTACTTCTCATTAATTTACCTAAGGATTGCTGGAGTTCAGGCCCTTTTGCCTTGGGCAGACAGCCCCTGAGCCTCCATTTCCCCATCCATACCAGCGGGCAGTCGTTCTCTATCTCCAAACCCTTTTCACTCTTGGTGCAGAGGCAAGGGTTGCCCTGTAGATAGAGGCAGGGGGCCTCACTTAATCCCTGCTCTGTGGTTCAGCGCTGGGCGACCTTGGATTTGGGACTTCTCTGGATCACCTGTGTACCTTGCCTGTGATAACACCTCAAATGTTTCTTATGGATCGGATGAGATAGGAATGGGTAAGCATTCAGGAAATGCCCTCCCTGCCCTCTCTGGCTCTTGGCTGACTCCTTAATGGGGCAGGAGGAATTCTCCAGATGACTCAGGTGTCAGATTTCAGACAAGCTATTTTTACCCTTGGGGGTGGAGGCAGACAGATGATGTTCCGACTGTTCTAGGATGGGGTGAGAGGTCAGCACTTCTGGTGGGGAACTTCTCTTGATTTCATGGCCTACATTCTCTCTGCCACATGGGGTGACACTGAGAATTGGAGACCCTCTGAACCAACTCATTCATTTGGTCCACAGTGAGCCAGGCTCTGTGCTGGGCCCCGTGGACACCAGAAGTAAAGAGGGCTCCTGCCGATGGATCTTCGTGTCCAGTGTCCACCAGATACTCCCACAGTTAAATGAATGTTGTCACAATGGAGCACATTGCAGAGTGGAGGTTCCTGGGGCCAGGAGCCTGAGGAAAGAGGGAGAGATAATGGAGCCGAGGGACCGGTAGTCATTATGGAGGTGGAGAGGAGAGGATGAGTGCTCCAGACAGGGAGTAAGCAGCGGCCTGAGGGGTATGAGGAACTGAGACGGTCAGTTGTCTGGGGGTATATGGTGTGAGCAAGACTGGGGGTGTGGCTGGAGGGCCTTGTGGGTCTTGTCAAGGAAGTCCTTTGTTGTTCAGTCACTCAGTCATGTCCACCTCTTTGTGACCCCATGGACCACAGCACACCAGGCTTCCCTGTCCTTCACCAACTCCCAGAGCTGGCTCAAACTCATGTCCATTGAGTCGGTGATGCCATCCAACCATCTCATCCTCTGTGGTCCCCTTCTCTTGCCTTCTATCTTTCGCAGCATCAGGGTCTTTTCCAATGAGTCGGCTGTTTGCATCAGGTGGCCAAAGTATTGAGTCTTGTCAAGGAGGTCCTCCCGTAAGCCAAACAATTTCTTGGTTTGAAAAGAGTTCTTGGAGACTCTCTAGTTAAATGCTCCATTTGACAGATGAGGAAACTGAGGCACAGAGAGGCAAAATAACCTATCCAACGTCTCCTGAGGATGATAAGTTGATGGATATAAGTTCCACTTATATTGAGTTTTATAGGAAGGCACTAAACTGGAAATGCCTCGTGAAGCTCTACCTCCAAAAGAGGTGGGCTTAGCTCACACTTTCAATTATATCCGCTACCCCACTTCCTTTCTTGTCAGATTTAGGGTCAGGGGCAGGATGAACAGGTTGAAGGCCCTCCCATCCCCCTCTGTCCTCACTGGGAGAGCACAAAAGCTGACCAGCCTGCCCTAGGCTGTGGGCTCTGGGCAGGGACGCAGGGTACTGGCCTCTTTTCTCTCCTTGGTCACTGACTGGCTGTGTGACATGGGTTGGTTTGCCTCCCCTCTCTTGAGTTTCAGATGGAAGAGTCTCTTCATCTCCAAGGCCTGTGGAGATATGAGTGTGGGCTTTGGCTGGTAGATCTGGGATTGCTTTTTTTTTTTTTGCCATACACACAGTTTACAGGATCTGTTTCCCCCACCAGGGATTGAACCCAAGTAACAGCAGTGAAAGCCTAGAATCCTAACACTAGGCCACCAGGGAACTGCCCTGGAATTGTAAAATAAAATTTTTATTTTATTTGGTTTTTTTGCTGTACAGCAAGCATGCAGGATCTTAATTCCCTCACCAGGGATGAAACCTGCGCCCCCTGCAGTGAAAGCATGGAGTCTTAACCACTGGATCCCCAGGGAAGGTCCATCTTCTGGGATTGTCTTAAATTCTGTCTGTCACGTCTCAGGTGCTCAGAAGCAATACACTGGCTCTCACAGCCTTGGTTTGTTCATAGTAAAATGGGTAGAATAACAGTGTGTTGTAGGATATATATGAGAATTACTGAGAGAAGACATGTGAAAGCTCCTAGCCTACAACTTGGTACATAGTAGATGTTCAATAAATGCTAACCAAATGAATGGCATCTAGGAGGTTCTTAGTAAGAAATAATGGTTTAATTCTCTACCTTCCTCACCCCCAAATCTTGAAAAATGTCAAGTGTCAATACACCCTGTAGCTAGAAGTAAAATGAGGATGTGCGTACAGGGCACTGGAGACCATTATTTATCTTCTAGAATGAAGGTGTCATCTGATGACATATGGCCATCAGCAGCCTATGGAACACCGATGTCCTCCCAGCCCTCATGCTGGCTTCACACACAAGTGCACCCACTTTTCATCTCAGAGTTTGGTACCCACTACTACCCTTTTTACCCTTGTCTACTGGGAATCTCAAGGCCAAATGAAATTCTTTATGGCAGCATCTTTGTGCAACTGGTTTCCTCGCGTGGCTTCCTTAGTGGGTCAGAGCGTAAAGAATCTGCCTGCAACCCAGGCGGAAGACCTGGGTTCAATCCCTGGGTCAGGAAGATCCCCTGGAGAAGGAAATGGCTACCCACTCCAGTATGCTTGCCTGAAGAATCCCATGGACAGAGGAGCCTGGCACTCTGCAGTCCATGGGGTTGCAAAGAGTCGAACACGACTGAAGTGACTTAGCACAGCACGTGCATTCCCGATGTAATCGCTCCTCCCGTATTTGGCTCTTAGCTCTGTTTGCATTTTGGGTCTCTGTGCATACTCAGGGTGTGTGCGTGTGCAGGCTGCCTCAGAGCCCTCGGGGGGAAGAAGACAGGGAATGGGATTGAAGGGTGTTTAGGAGGTTGACAGATGCTTCTGTGTTGCTGGTGGGAAGACTGCTGGGAGGCGACTGGTGGCTCTGAGAGCCTGGAGCCACCTTTGTGGGGACAGGGAAACAACTTGGGCAGCTCCCTCACACTCTGGGAGGGCCTGGCTCTCTGGGGGCCTGGCTGGTAGTGGGCCAAGGTGCTTCTCCCCAACCCCCAACCCCCCGGCCCGCCTTCTAGTCCCCGGCCCTTGGAGAGAAGCCTGGGAGGGAGAGTGGGAGGAGCAGGGCCATGTAGGGTCTCCTGCCCTGCAGCTGAATCCCTGCTTCTCTATCACTGGTTCTTTGAATTCTCACAGAACCTCTCAAACTGGCTACCAGTCTTGCCTCCTCACGGGGTTGCCACGAGGTTCTGGTGAACTCATGCGTGAGGAAGTACCGTGTAAACAGTCTGGTTTGAACTCTGTTTAGGAGTCTCCCAGCTATATTTTGGTAGGAAGCCCAAACTCAGCTTTATAATGCTAACCTCAGTGCTCAGTAAATGTTAGCCACATGGCAGGTGCGTACTAGGAGCTGTGAACACTTGATCTTTAATTTCATCCCCATGATGACCCTGGATGTAGGTATTATGATCCCATTTCTTGCAGTTATGGAAGCGGAGGCCCACAGAGGTAGGCTGAGCAGCCTGCCTGAAGTCACATGAGTTAGTTGACTTGAGTCCAGGCCAGGCTGATCTCCAGGGGCTGTGCACAGCCCTGTGGCATGGTGAGTGAGCTGAGAGGTTACCCAGGCCAGCTTCTCCCCTCCAGGGCTGGTGGGCCTCCTCTGTTCCAGGCCTGCTCTTTGAGGTGGTTCTTTGGTTTATTTATATTTTTGCTGGGCTGGGTCTTCTTTGCGGCACATGGGCTTTTTCTCTAGTTGTGGTGCGTGTGAGCTGCTCTTGTGGAGCACGGGCTCCTAGTAGTGACATGTGGGGGTTAGTGACATGGGAAACCTTAGTTCCTTGACCAGGGATTGAACCTATGTCCCCTGCATTGGGAATGCAGAGTCTTAACCACTGGATTGGCAGGGAAGTCCCTGAGATGTTCTCCCTGCTGGCTGGTCTCCACATTTTCCTGCTGATCCCTGTAGGGCACACCCTTCTCCAGGGGTCTTCTTTGGTTTCTGGGGACTCTTTGCCCCACACCCCATCCCCGCCTCTGTCTCCACCCACACAGGTGCCTAGTACTTTCCCACCTGTTGCCCTTTGCCCCAGCCACTCCGTCGCCCGAGCCCTGCTGCTCCTGCTTTTGTTTTCTGCTCTTCTCTAGTCCTTCCTGTACCTCAGACTGTCCTCTTCCTCAAGTCTCAGCTCCAAGCCTGCCCTTGCCACCACTCTTTTCCTCCGCTGTAGGCATTAATTTGGCACCTGCTCTGTGCCAGGCCTACATCCATCCCTGCCCTGCGGGAATGCCTGTCTGCTAGGGCAGGTGGCTGTGAAAGCAGTGGCTTTCAGTGGCTGTCAGTATTGTGATGGAGATAGTGAGGCTGCGGGGTCCGGGGAGGCCCTGACTCTCCCTGGGGAGGAGGCAGGCATGGGGAAGGGGCACTGAAGAGGGGGTAGGAGGAAGGACTCACTTGGCAGGTAGAACAGATGGAGGGGTCCTAGGCAGCGGTAGTGAGAGTGTGCTCTGAGAAACCAGGTGTGCTCTGGAGCTGGGAGAGCAGCTGTGGGGGCAGTGGCAGGGGCTACAGAGTGGGGCCTTGACCCTAAGAGCCATGGCGAGCCACTGAGAAATCTTGAGCAGGAGAGGTGCCTTCTCAGGCTTGCCCTTCAGAAAAGTCTGTGTGGCCCTACGGGTCAGAACAAGGTCCCAGTTGTGCGGACTGGGTCTAGCTTCCCCGGAAGGCAGGATGCAATAGGTTGTGGTTGTTAAGTTGGTGGATTTGGGTTTTGGAAAGAGCCCTTCAGTGTTGTGTAGAGGCCTGGAAGGAGGTGGAGAGACTGGAGGCCTGTGAACTGGCTGTGGAGGCAACCCAGTGAGTGAGCAGTGCAGGGGCCTGAGCGCATCAGAGTGTGGGGGCTGAGGGGTGGGGGGCAGACCAAGAGTTCAAGGAGGTTGGATCCCTGGAGCTTGGCTACTTGGGGGACAGAAGAAGTCCAGGTTAAATCTGTTGTGTGGGCCGGTTGTCCAGTTGCCCAGAAGGAGCCCTGTGGCCTAAGAGGCTTTCCCCTTTACTTTAGCCTTTCCCCCAGTGTCCCCAGCCATGAAAAGGTTGGACAAGGTGGCCTTTCTTGCTCAGACCCAGCTGTTCTGTCACATGACTCTGGCTGAGGAGAAGGGACACAGAGCCCACAGTGTAGCGGGCTGAGGCCTCGTCTGGGCTTACTCAATCTGGCCAGGACTGTTGCGGCTGGGCGCCAGTGCCTGGCATGGCTGCTGTCTGAGAGTGCACGTCTTTGCCCCTTAGATGCCCTCCCCACCTTCATGCAGGCTCTGTCCTCCCTGTCAGCTGTCCTGGCTCAGCCTTCCTGGCTGCCCCAGGCCCTGATTCTGTCCAGGGCTTCTGCTTTCCCCGTGACTGGCCCTGAGAGGAGTGGCTGGGCCCTGGGGCCTCATTGGCCAAACCCTGCTGGGCCCCCACACGCCCCATCCTCCCTGGCTGGCTGCCTGCCCACCAGGGGTTGGGAGGCTGCCTGGCCTGGCCTGCCCTGTTGTGGCAGACTGCCTTGGAGCCCCAGGAAACAGTTGGAGTCTGGAGGCTGTGCTGCCTTTCCCCTTGGCCCATGCTCCAGGGGCTCAGCGCTCCTGCCTCTGAGGGAGGTGGGGCCACAGCACAGTGGGGCTTGTTCCTCTGCCAGCCCCAGGGTGGGAGCTCCGTCCTTCTCAGAGCACAGTATTTCCTGCCTGACAAGTGACAGAGCTCCTTAGCTTCCTTGTTAGAAAGCTCAGCTGGCCATGCCAGAGCCCTGCAAGATTAGACGCCAGAATCCTGGAACCAGGGCTGAGATACCTTGGAGACTGGCAGTCTCCCCTGGGCTGGAGGAGAAGGGGCTCAGAGGAGAGGGGACTTGCTTAGGATCACATAGCGCTCTGGGCCAGGGCTAGGATATGAACTCAAGTCTGCCTCTAGACATCCCTTTATACATCTTTGATGTGGTCCTACTGGGTTCCAGGTACTTCTAAGCATGAGAACTAGAGTAGGAGCTTCTCAAAGGACTGGCCCAGTTTTTCTTATAAGCTCAGTGTTTGAGAGGGTCCAGTACAGAGAGAGGGGCTTCTCTGGCAGTTCAGCTGGTAAAGAATCCACCTGCAATGCAGGAGACTTTCCGGTTTGATTCCTGGGTTGGGAAGATCCCCTGGAGAAGGGAAAGGCTACCCACTCCAGTATTCTGGTCTGAAGAATTCAGAGGTGGAGGCCTGCAGTCTCTCCACCTCCTTCCAGGCCTCTACACAACACTGAAGGGCTCTTTCCAAAACCCAAATCCACCAACTTAACATGTAGTCCATGGGGTTGCAAAGAGTCAGATGCTACTGAGCAACTTTCACTTTAATACAGAGGAATTGCTTGGAGAATGAATGAGTGAGTGAATGAATGAACAGAATGACAAGGCAAAGATCCTGCCTCCAGGCATGTAGACGACAATGGACGGGACTTCTGTTTCACAAAACAGGAAATAGGAGGCTGGTAGGAGTGGGGATGACAGAGGATGAGATGGTTGGATAGCATCACCAACTCAGGGGACGTGAGTTTGAGTAAGCTCCGGGAGTTGGTGATGGACAGGGAAGCCTGGCGTGCTGCAGTCCATGGGGTCGTAAAGAATTGTACACGACTGAGCGACTGAACTCAACTGACGAGTGGGGATTGGCTAGGTGGGAAGCAGAGAGGATTAGAACTCAGGTGTCCTGACTGCTGGTCTACGACTTTTTTGCCATCCTCACTTTCCTCGTCTGTAAAATGGGGTAAATGGTCTTTACCCTCTGCCTGCCTTGTGACGATTCAGTGAGGCAGTGGGTGAGAACAGGCTTGAACAGCAGGGACGTTGTGTTGGGGTGGGGGGCGTCTTCCCTGTGTGCACATCTGGAGCTGCCCAGAAACTCCACATACTCTGCTTTTCTTCTTCCCCCTTACTCTCTGCATCTTGCTTCCACCTTGCTTTTCTCTAGGACTTCTTTCTGGAATGCTTGTCCCAGAACTAGCTGTGGGAGGGGCTTGGGAAGAGTGTGGGTAAACACAGTCTGCCTGCCTCCTCCCTCTACTCTCTCCCACACCTAGAGTCAGCCACCCACATCCACATCCAGGCAGCCCCCAGCACATACCAGGCTGGAAATGCCTTGGCAATGGTTACCATGGTGACGGCTCCTGCTGCTTGGATCGCAGTGGTCTGGAAGCTGCTTGCAACAGCCTGGCAGCCTGGTGCCCACAGGTCCCCACCCAGGCTGCGAGCTCCTGGGGCAGCTGCCCTCTTCTCTCTCATTTTGGTCCCCAGCATTGCACTTGGTATTTAGGGGCGCTTGGCAAGGAGCTGCCTCTCCAAGGAACCCACAAGTTGTTCTCGGTCAGACTAGCTTGGTTCAAATCCCAGGGCTACCTCTTAGGGGTCAGTGACCTTAAGCAAGTCAACTTGGTGTGTTTTGAATTTATTGAATTAGCTATGGAATCCTTGTGAGGGGAGCTATCCAAAGAGTATAACCCCCCAGAACGAGGCCGATCCTTTCCCTGAGCCATCACTGCCCCCATCCTGTAGCAGTAGCAGGGTCAACATAGGTCATAGCACTTTTTGCTGCTGAATCCACATCCAGGGCCCTGGATTCCTCATCTTGGGCCCCTGGAAGCCCTGCAGGCAGTGTAGTGTGGTGATTAGGACCTCAGTCGAAGTGGCTAGACCTCTGGAGTCACAGCTGGGCTTGGCATTTACTTGAGCTTCAGTTTTCTAATCTTTAAAATGAATATAATAATGTACCTCTTTCAGAGGTTTGTTGTATGGATAAAATTTGAATTAGGACTTGTAAAGTGCTTAGAAGAGTATCTGATACTTTATAAGCACTTTATAAGTGTTAGCAGGGACTTACCACCACAAGTGGCAATGGCCATGAAAATTGGAGGGCTTACCATTTGGCGCTACTGGTGAAGAACCCTCTTGCCAAAGCAGGAGATGTAAATGAGTTGCAGGTTTGATTCCTGGGTTGGGAATATCCCCCGGAGGAGGGCATGGCAATCTACTCCAGTATTCTTGCCTGGAGAATCCCATGGACAGAGGAGCCTGGGGGTCTACCGTCCACAGGATCGTAAGGAGTCGGATACGACTGAAAAGACTTAGCACCCACACATGCATGAAAACTGGAACCCATGTGCCTATCCCTACTTGTCATTTTTCTCAAACAGGCAGGTGTCCCCAGCTCTGTTCACAGTGTGATGAGGGAAAGCTGGCCAGAGAGACAGGATGGCAGGTCAGCTCCCCTTCCTCATCCCACCCCCTCCAGGGGACTGCCAGGCACGCCTACCTCTGTTGCGTGGCAAATGAGACTCCTAAGCTGGACCCTGGGCAGAGACTCCTCTTATTCATGAGTTCTAGGATTTTCTCTGCTGGTTCTCCAGCTGGCAGCTGTTCCAGCCCTGGTCTGGATCAGACAGCTGGTCAGTGACTGGCTGGAGCCTTCCCTGTCAGTAGAGCCAAGTGCTGACAACGGAGGAGCATCAGCCGAGGTGCTGCTTCCGATGTCATCTGAAACATGAAGAACCCGAGGAAAGGGTCCTTATGGGATGAGATAGGAGCAGATCCCTGGGCTTGACTATTGTAGGGCTCACTGTGCTGTGTTGTGCTTAGTTGCTCAGTTGTGTCAGACCCTTTGTGACCCCATGGACTGTAGCCGCCAGGCTCCTCTGTCCTTGGGGATTCTCCAGGCAAGAATACTGTAGTGGGTTGCCATGCCCTCCCTCCAGGGGATCTTTTCAACCCAGGGATTGAACCCAGGTCTCCCATATTGCAGGCGGATTCTTTACCATCTGGGCCACCAGGGAAGCCCAAGAATACTGAAGTGAGTAGCCTATCCCTTCTCCAGGGGATCTTCCCAACCCAAGAATTGAACTGGGGTCTCCTGTATTGCAGGCGGATTTTTTACCAGCTGAGCTACCAGAGAAGCCCATAGGGCTTACTAGGCCTCCCTGAATAGAGACAGGAAATCTTACCAGAACGAAGGTGAATCTGAGGCAAAACTTGAAAAAGCTGGTCTACAGATGAATTAATACTCTGCGCCATCCCTTTCTCCCCACCCCCTCCCTCAGGTCCAAGGATATGTTAACATGGAATTTGTGGCCAAAAGGAAGCTGGGCATAGTAGGGGCATCCAGAGAGCCCCTGGGGTCTGAGACCCTGGGCTGGAGGGTGCTGGCCACTCTTGGAGTTGGGTTTTCTTGGCAGGTGGTCTTGGGGATCTCAGGGGCTGGCAGACCCGGAGACTCTGCTGTGAGCTGACCGTCCCACCTGCTCCCCAGGGCCTGGCCTCCGTGTTCTCCAACCGCACGTCCCGGAAGTCGGCCTCACGCACTGACAGCGACAACATGGCAGATGGCGAGAGCTACCGGAACCCCACGGAGGTGCAGATGAGCCAGCTGGTGCTGCCCTGCCACACCAACCAGCGTGGCGAGCTGAGCATCGGGCAGCTGCTCAAGTGGATCGACGCCACCGCCTGCCTGTCCGGTGAGGCCGAACCCGGCATGGCTGCCCTCCCAGCCCTGGCCACACATACCAGGGGAGAGGCCGTTCCTGAGTACTGCCCTCTTCTCTCATCCCTGCCTTCACTCAGGCTGCTCCACCTGCCTGTGATGCCCTCTTCAAGTTTCACATGCTCAGCTTGGTCCCACCCTCTTGCCTGCAAACCCCCAGGGCTCTGAGTGCTGATCCTGGACTCTAGAGTCCCTGCTCTGATGCAGTGTGGCATTAGACGTGGTTGCTCTGAGGCTGGCAGTAGCAAAACCCATGGCATTGGGCAGAGTTGAGTGGAGCTTGGATGGAGCTCATTTTGTTGCCTTTGATGCCCCAGTATTCTCCAGCCCGCAGGGAGTCACAGACTGATGGTAGCGGGGTAGCAGACAGGAGACCTAACTGTCCCCCTGCACTGTCTGATAGGGGCTGGGAAAGGGAGGCGGAACTGGGGCTCTAGGAGAACAGACCCGAGATGACCCTGACCCATCCCTGGAAGTAGAGAAGGAATTCTAGAAGGACTCAGGTCTGGGAGCAGAGTCCTCAGGATGAGAGTGACTCAGGCAAGTAGACAAAGGTGGGAGAGGTTGCCTGGGCACTCAAGGAAGTCAGGAAGTGGAATAAGCATGGCGTGATCATTCATTCAACGGCTGCTTATTGAATACTGCATGCCAGGCACTGCTCCAGGACTGGGCACAGCAGTGAAAAATATGGGCGAAATTCCTTGCCCTCGAGTGACTTGCGGTCTAGCAGAAGGGCGAGGCACTAGACAGACAAAACCCAGATAAGTAAGACAGGGTCAGGGTGTCGTAATCACGGTGAGGAAAGTAAAGAATGGTGGGGGTGTGAGCGAGGAGGCAGGCCTTAGCTAGGAGGGTCTGATATTGATCAGAGGCCTGGGCCATGGGGAGGCTGCTAACGGATGGCTTTCTTCTCCTGATGCCAGCGGAGAGGCATGCAGGGTGCCCCTGTGTCACAGCCTCCATGGATGACATCTATTTTGAGCACACCATTAGGTAAGTGGCCTCCTGCCTCTCTTTCTGGTCTCCCCATCACGAGCCCAGAGCCCTTCCCCCATCTCCCGCCTCATTAGCCTTGTGCTGCCTGGTACCTGCCTCAGCTGAGGGCCTTTGCAGATGGACAGGGGGCAGCCTTTCCGGAGCCATGACCCATCTGCAAGGTCTCTGGGACAGCAGTGAGCTAGGAGCTGCCCCTGTGGCCAGGTGCCGTGGGGTGGACTCCCTCAGCCAGCTTTGGAGTTGGATGTTGCTCAAGCTGCAGCATGGGGTGCTGTGTGACTTTGGGGAAGTCAATCTCTTTCTCTGGTCCTTAATTTTCTTATCTTCAAAATGGAGGTTGTTGTTCAGTCACTAAGTCATGTCCAACTCTTTGCAACCCCATGGACTGCAGCACGCCAGGCTTCTCTGTCCTTCACTATCTCCCGGAGTTTGCTCAAACTCACATCCATTGAGTTGGTGATGCCATCCAAACATCTCATCCTCTGTCACCCCCTTTTCCTCCTGCCCTCAAGCTTTCCCAGCATCAGGGTCTTTTCCAATGAGTCAGTTCTTCAAATCTGGTGGCCAAATTATTGGAGTTTCAGCTTCAGCATCAATCTTTCCAATGAATATTCAGGGTTGCTGGTTAGACTTAATCAGGGAATGCCTTTTGGGGCTTGGCTCTTCTCTGTGGGTCATTGGTTATCAGACTGTTGGGAGGTCCCTAGACAAGGTGCCTTGGCAGAGCCTGAGCCAGAAGTTTGGACCATTCAGCCTCTGCTCACATACCTCCAGGAATGGGGAGCTCATTACCTACTAGTTTTGTTTGTTAGATGTCTGTACTGGTTAGAAAGGTTTTTATTACACTATACTGAGCTTGGTCTTCACGCGGTTTTGCTAGGACCCAAGGAGCATGCCAAGCCCTCAGCCCAGGGCAGGCTGCAGGGGCTGCATGCAGTGCTCTGGCCTCCAGGCCTGCTTCTGAACTATCAGTGCCTGGGACATCGAGTGCCAAGGACTTATCCAGGACTTCCTGGTGCCCCATGAGTCGTGGTTAGGAAGAAGTTTGGGCAGTCCCTGTCCTTACTTATTCAGTCATTCATCACTACCTGTGCCTTTTTTTGGACCAGGGCCCATGCAGGGTTTGGAGTCCACAAAGTCAGCTGGAACATAGTCTCTGTGCCCCAGGAGCTCCCAGTCTGCAGGGAGGCAGATATAGAAACATAATTTCAATTCAAAGGGGTAAATTCCAGGCAAATAATGGTCTTTGACATATGGGTGCTTTGTAGTACTCATCTTTGAGTATCTTATTTTAGAATAGTTTTTGATTTACAAAAACACTGTAGATGGCACAGAGTTTCTATAACATCTTACATTCATACGGTACCTTTGTCACAGTTAATGAACCCATGTGCTGTGCATAGTTGCTCTGTCGTGTCCAACTCTATGTGACCCCATGGGCTACAGTCCGCCAGGCTCCTCTGTCCATGGGGATTCTCCAGGCAAGAATACTGGAGTGGGTTGCCATGCCAACCTCCGAGGGCTCTTCCCAACCCAGGGATCAAACCCAGGTCTCCTGCATTGCAAGCAGATTCTTTACCAGCTGAACTACCAGGGAAGCCCTAATGAACCCATACTGATGAGTTATTTGTAAGCCTTTTTAAAAACATGTAAACAATTTTTTACATGGAGTGTGGTTGATTTACAATATTCTGTTAGTTTCAGGCGTACAGGGTTGTAAAGCAGTTATACTCCAGTTTAAAAAAAATGGGGGGAGAAGGCGCTACTGTATAACACAAGGAACTATATTCAAAATTTTATAATAACTGTAGTGTCTTTTTACTATTGATAATTAACTTACTAAGTCCTCAGAACAACACTGTGAGACCCTGGTTATTAGTATCCTCCTTTTACAGGTGAGGAAACTGAGGCGCAGAGAAGAAAAGTAACTTACTTAAGGGCTTACAGCTGGTGGAGACCTCAGGATATACTACAAGCAAGGCAGTCTGGCCCCAGAGAGCTTGCTCTTAACTAGTAGGCTCTGCGTGCAGGCATGGTCAGTCGTTTCGGTTGTGTCCAACTCTTTGTGACCCTAAGGACTATTGCCCACCTGGCTCCTCTGTCCATGGAATTTTCCAGGCAAGAATACTGGAGTGGTTGCCATGCCCTTCTCCAGGGATCTTCCCGACTCAGGGATCAAACCTGTGTCTCCTGTGCCTTCTGCATTGCAGGTGGATTCTTCTTCCACTGGGGCACCTGGGAATCCCAACCAATGGGCTACATTGCCTCTGTTTTTGAGGGTGGGTATAGAGGCACTGTGTGGTGCTGGAGAAGACTCTTGAGAGTCCCTTGGACAGCAAAGAGATCCAACCAGTCCATCCTAAAGGAGATCACTCCTGAATATTCACTGGAAGGACTGACGCTGAAGCTGAAATTCCAATACTTTGGACACCTGATGTGAAGAACTGACTCATTTGAAAAGACCCTGATGCTGGGAAAGATTGAAGGCGGGAGGAGCAGGGAACAACAGAGGATGAGATGGTTGGATGGCATCACCAACTCAATGGACATGAGTTTGGGTGAACTCCAGGAGTTGGTGATGGACAGGAAGGCCTAACATGCTGTGGTCCATGGGGTTGCGAAAAGTTGGACACGACTGAGTGACTGAACTGATAGAGGCACTGGAAAAGGAAGTGACAACCCACTCCAGTATTCTTGCCTGGAGAATCCCCAAGGACAGAGGGGCCCTGCGGGTTATAGTCCATAGGGTTGCAAAGAGCTGGACATGACTGAAAGCATGCGTGCATAGTGGCACAGGGGCTTCCCTGGTAGCTCAGCCGGTAAAGAATCTGCCTGCAGTGCAGGAGGCCCTGGTTCGATTCGTGGGTCGGGAAGTTCCCCTGAAGAAGGGATAGGCTACCCACTCCAGTATTTTTACCTGGAGAATTCCATGGATAAGGAGCTTGGTGGGCTACAGTTCATGGGGTCACAAAGAGTTGGACATGACTGAGTGACTGAGCACAGCTCATAGGGCCACAGAGGGTAGTCATGGGTGGCTTCCTGGAGGAGGTATTTGAGCTGGCTCCAGTACTGCATGCTGTAAGAATTTGTAGGCCAGTGGAGCTGTGTCTGGGTCAACTCTGAGTCTCTGCTGCCAAAACGGGATCTGACACCTGAGGAGCAATGATAGAGAAGGCTGGGGTGGGGCATGTAGTGATGGATGGGCCTGCCATAGGACCCAGGAGAGTGGAGGTGAGTCTGGGCAGAGGAGGGTGTGGGTGTGAGGGTAAGCTGGAGAGGGGCCTGGAGCATGGTTGGTGACCTGGAAAGTCCTGGCCATACCTGAGGAAAGCTGGGAAAGGTTTTTTTTGTTTGCTTGTTTTTGCTTTAGCCATTTAAAAATGCCTCACAATGCATCTCTAAGGAATAAGAACTTTTAAAAAACATAACTTAAATACCACTACTACCGCTAAACAAATGAACAGTTTCTCACCACCATCAAATATCCAGTCAGTGTTCAGTTGCCCACAGTGTCTCTTGAATTTATTTTGTTTTGCTTTATAGTTTTTTGCTTTATTTTGTTCAAGTCATGATGCAAATAAGGTTGCATTTGGTTACTTCGTCTCTTGTCTTTTGTTTTTCCTTTGGCCATGCTTCATGGCTCATGGGATCCTAGTTCCCTGACCAGGGATGGAACCTGGTCCCCAGCAGTGAAAGCACTGAGTCCTAACTACTGGACTGCCAGGGAATTCCCTCAAGTCTTTTTTTAACCTGTAGGCCCTTTATCTCCCCCATCACCCTCTCCCTGCACCCTCTCCTTCCTCCTCCCACTCCCTGTCTCTCTCTGTTTTTCCTTGAAGTTTGTTTGTTGAAGAACCTTGGTCATTTGCTCTCTAGGGTTCTCCATCATCTGGGTTTTACTATTAGTATCACTGTGGTGTCATTTAACATGTTTCTCTGTCTGCCAAGAGTATTGGTCCTGGGGAAGGGCTCTATTACAACTGGCTGAAAAGGTCAGATTTGTCTATAGGCGCTGCCTCTGGAGGGGTTTTGGGAAACTAGGGGCTTGAAGGGGCCCCCAAGGAGGCTGGGCAGTGGCTCTGGGGATACAGCCAATTTTGACCTGAGCTGTGAGATGGAAGACAGGAAGGAAGAGAAGCTTGGGAGTCCAAATGGGTGACTGCTTGGCTTTACGGGAGGCTAGAGAGGAAGAGGAGAGGGGAGGAGGAGGAAGGGGAAGGGTCTATTTTAGTACTGCCAAAAATAGATTTTCTTTTTATTGGTGGGTCAGGGAAGTTCATTTTCTAATATTTTATCATGAAAACTTTCAAAATTATAGAAAAGTTGAATAGCGGTGTGATCATTACCACTGAGAGTCAATAATTAACACTTTGCTAAATTTGCTTTATCTGTATGTAGATAAATACAGGTATACCTTATTTTACTGCACTTTGCAGATCTTGCATTTTTTACAACTTGAAGTTTTGTAGCAACCCTGCATTGAGCAAATCTATTGACCTCACTTTTCCAACAACATTGGCTCATATGGTGTCTCTGTCACACTTTAGTAATTCTTGCAATATTTTAAACTTTTTCATTATTATTATATTATTTATGGAGATCTGTATTAGGAGGGTAAATTTTGGCGGGCTACAAGAAGGTGGGATGTGGGGGAGCTTTCCTTAGGAGGGACTGTTGAGAGCAAAGAGAATCTTGAGCGTTCATTGGACTAGGGGGAGCAGGGGGAAGCGGGAGATGAATGACATCATGCCACTTCTCTTGCCTCAGCTTCCCCACCTGTAAAATGGGATGCTAACACCGTCTTGCCAACTTGCTTTGGTAGCATCATAGATGTGAATATGCTCTGTATGCTGTAACAGTTTTTGGCTAGTTCCCCTCAGCAGAGGCCCCACAAGTATCTGAGGCCCCTTTTCTCTCTTTTTGTCCCTCTGGATGGCTCATCTCTTGCTTTTCCCTCTGCAGTGTTGGACAAGTTGTGAATATCAAGGCCAAGGTGAACCGGGCCTTCAACTCTAGCATGGAGGTGAGCCACTGGGTGGGTGGTTTCCACTTTCCCTTTGTTCTCAGCCCCCAGCCTGAGTGCACACGTGCTCATACTCACAGCACCTTGGCTGAGGATACAGAGTTCTGAAATAGCTGGCAAGTTTGGGAGGATCTAGGGATCTAATTGTCTAATGGCCGTAACACAGAAGGGGAAACTGAGGCCAGGGAGGGGAAGGGACGTGCCTCAGGTCTCCGAGCGATGTGGATTCCACTGTGGGCCTTGACTTCCAGCTTCCTGGGTCTTCATACCTAGTGTCAGATACTCTGTTCAGCAGCCAGGTGAATGCAGGGAGGACAGCCACTGTGCTTAGCCCTGACGTCAGCCACTGTGCTTAGCCCTGACGTCAGTGGGCTGAAGCAGTGAGAGCGGTAGACTTTGGTCCATTAGCTTACCTCCCACAGCCTCTGTCTTCACATCTGTAAAATGGGAACATGATTCCTATGCTGCAGGATTGTGGAAGGTTTAATGAGAGAACTCTTTGGTGATGCAGGGTGGAGGGCCTCTACTTCCCACTTATGGATGTCAGGCCCAGGCAACTTTACCCAGCTGGGCCAGTGGTTACTGAGGCACACTTAGGCTTGGATAGCAGAATCTTGACTGTAGCTCCGGATACCCCATAAGGTCCCAAGGTCCCCCTATGGACCCCTAAGCTGTCTGTCCTTCCAATTTAGCCAACACTTAAATTAACTTACTTCAAACCCTTTCATAACAGTCTCATTTTGATCCTCTCAATAACCCTGTGAGGGTAGGTACAATCATTCCCATTTTACAGATGAGGAAACTGAGGTCCAGAGAAAGGAATTTACATGCCCAAGGTTCCCCAGGGAGCCAGGGCCAGAATCAGAACCCATCCCACGTCTCTAGCCCCCTGGACTTGGTAGGTGATACAGGAGTACCAGAAGCCAGGCCTGGTGATGCTTCCCATCTCAAGCTGTAGGATTCTAGTTCCTCCCTCCTCACTTGTCCACCTTGCTCTTCCTTTCCAGGTGGGCATCCAGGTGGTCTCTGAGGACCTGTGCTCTGAGAAGCAGTGGTGTGTGTGCAAGGCCTTAGCCACCTTCGTGGC
Source organism: Bison bison bison (assembly GCF_000754665.1). NCBI lineage: Eukaryota > Metazoa > Chordata > Mammalia > Artiodactyla > Bovidae > Bison > Bison bison. The sequence goes on along the minus strand of NW_011494816.1, from coordinate 1,102,100 downwards.
CCACAGGGAGCTCTCCAAGGTGGGTGAAGGTAGCATGCACAGGCACTCTATGCTGCCAGGCACCTGGGTGCCTTTCTAGGGCAGTGATTCTGGGGGTTGGTAGAGTGGTAGAGATGAGGGTGCAGCAGGGAATCCATGGCTTCCAGAAGGCCCAGCCCCCACTGTGGTTGAACCCAAGTGCCTTCCTGCTCTGCTTTTCCCCTTCTCTCCCCGTGCACCTCACTGCAGGATTCTCCAGGTCTTTCCATTGCCTTCCATGTCCTGCCTTGACATTCTTCATCCACGGTTCCTTTGCCCAAGAATGGGCTCAGGGGACACTGGAGGATGAAAATGATATATCAGTCAACATGGAGATGGAAGATGGGGACAAAGAGGGGACAAGACTTGTAACCATCCAGGAGCCCCAGGTGCGAGATGATTACTGGGGGGACAGTTGTTGTTCAGTCACTAAGTCGTGTCCAGCTCTTTGTGACCCCATGGACCATAGCACACCAGGCTCTCCATCCTTCACTGTCTCCCGGAATTTGCTCAGATTCATGTCCATCGAGTCGGTGATGCCATCCAACCATCTCATCCTCTGTCGTCCCCTTCTCCTCCTGCCCTCAACCTTTCCCAGCATCAGGATCTTTTCCAAAAAGTCGGCTCTTTGCATCAGGTGGCCAAAGTATTGGAGCTTCAGCTTCAGCATCAGTACTTCCAATGAATGTTCAGTGTTGATTTCCTCTAGGATTGACTGGTTTGATCTCCTTGCAATCCTAGGGGGCCAGGCCCTCATGCTGTTTCAGGGAATTTGTCCTGAAAACCCCCACTCCACCCCCGCCACAGGTGAAGCTGAAGCCAACCGTGCCGCGGACCGAAGAGGAAAAGACGGAGCACAGTGTGGCGGCCGAGCGCCGGCGCATGCGACTGGTCTACGCAGACACCATTAAGGACCTCCTTGCCAACTGCATCATTCAGGATGGTGAGCGTCATGGGTAGGGAGGGCAGCTCGTGTCCTACATGCTCCCCTCTGTCTGGGGCTCCTACTGGGCAGAGAAAGGAAGGAAGTCTCCCTGGGATATCCACCCAGTGATGGCCTCAGGCCTGGATAACACTCTTGCCTCAAGGTCCCTTAGTGGGGAAAAGGGAGCATTTGGACCTCTCGCCCAGCTCCCAGGAGCCGTGAAGATGAAGCTGGGACACATAGAAAACAGTTTGTCATCCACTAAATGCATTTGGGTCTCTAGGAGTCAAGGTATTTGGGAAGGTAGTATTGAGCTTGGCCTTGAGGACCCTCAGTTCAGTCGCTCAGTCGTGTCCGACTCTTTGCCACCCCATGAATTGCAGCATTCCAGGCCTCCCTGTCCATCACCAGCTCCTGGAGTTCAGTCAGACTCATGTGCATCGAGTCGGTGATGCCATCCAGCCATCTCATCCTCTGTCGTCCCCTTCTCCTCCTGCCCCTAATCTCTCCCACATCAGAGTCTTTTCCAATGAGTCAACTCTTCGCATGAGGTGGCCAAAGTATTAGAGTTTCAGCTTTAGCATCATTCCTTCCAAAGAAATCCCAGGGCTGATCTCCTTCAGAATGGACTGGTTGGATCTCCTTGCAGTCCAAGGGACTCTCAAGAGTCTTCTCCAACACCACAGTTCAAAAGCATCAATTCTTCGGCACTCAGCCTTCTTCACAGTCCAACTCTCACATCCATACATGACCACAGGAAAAAGCATAGCCTTGACTAGACAGACCTTTGTTGGCAAAGTAATGTCTCTGCTTTTGAATATGCTATCTAGGTTGGTCATAACTTTCCTTCCAAGGAGTAAGCATCTTTTAATTTCATGGCTGCAATCACCATCTGCAGTG
>NW_011494816.1:1099469-1099974 GCF_000754665.1 Bison bison bison | reverse complement strand
TCATGGCTGCAATCACCATCTGCAGTGATTTTGGAGCCCCCAAAAATAAAGTCTGACACTGTTTCCACTGTTTCCCCATGTATTTCCCATGAAGTGATGGGACCAGATGCCATGATCTTCGTTTTCTGAATGTTGAGCTTTAAGCCAACTTTTTCACTCTCCTCTTTCACTTTCATCAAGAGGCTTTTTAGTTCCTTTTCACTTTCTGCCATAAGGGTGGTGTCATCTGCATATCTGAGGTTATTGATAGTCCTCCCAGCAATCTTGATTCCAGCTTATGCTTCCTCCAGCCCAGCATTTCTCATGATGTACTCTGCATGTAAGTTAAATAAGCAAGGTGACAATATACAGCCTTGATGTACTCCTTTTCCTATTTGGAACCAGTCTGTTGTTCCATGTCCAGTTCTAACTGTTGCTTCCTGACCTGCATATAGGTTTCTCAAGAGGCAGGTCAGGTGGTCCGGTATTCCCATCTCTTTTCAGAAATTTTTCCACTAGTTTATTG
>NW_011494816.1:1090706-1099369 GCF_000754665.1 Bison bison bison | reverse complement strand
CCAGTAGCTTTGTTTGTAGTGATGCTTTCTAAGGCCTACTTGACTTCACATTCCAGGATGTCTGGCTCTAGGTGAGTGATCACACCATCATGATTATCTTGGTCGTGAAGATCTTTTTAGGACTTAAAAAAAAAAAAAGCATATGTTGGGTTGGCTAAGAAGTTCATTTGGGTTTTTCTGTAGGATGTTCCCTCTTTTGGCCAACTCAGTAGACAGGTAGCTAGATAGGTAGCTAGATTGAGATAGCTCTAGGGATAAAAAGATAGAGATAGTATAAAAAGCAAGACTCTCTTCTACCCCAGAACCCAGGGTCCTCCAAAAAGGCAGCTACTGTTACTCATTTGGGGGCCATCTTTCCAGAAGTATCTCCTGCAATTTATGCATAAAAAACAAAGTGAAAGTGTTAGTCCCTCAGCTGTGTCCAACTCTTTGCGACCCCATGGACTGTAGCCCACTAGGCTCCTCTGTCCATGAAATTCTCCAGGCAAGAACACTGGAGTGGGTAGCCATTCCCTTCTCCAGGGGATCTTCCCGACCCAGGGATCAAACCTGGGTCTCCTGCACTGCAGGCAGAGTCTTTACTGTCTGAGCCACCAGGGAAGGCATATTAATGCATACTACCTCTCATTTCAACCCTCTCTTCTTTCCCCATAGGGGAACGGTACCTTCTGTCCCATATCTTGCTCCTTTCCCCTTAAAAGCATATCCTGCAGATTGTCCTGTGCCAGCACACAAGATCTACTTTGGACTGGGAGGATTTTGACAGGTGGAGAGATGAAGCAAGGTTTTTCTGACAGAGAACTCAGGCTGGGGGCAAAGGTCTAGAGGGTAACCTTGGTTTTGTTCTCTGATCTCCAGACAATGAGAATGCAGAGTCTTCCTGGAAACCTAAAGGAGGCAATTTTAAGACCCATCAAGGATAGTTCAGCCACCCAGAGTGGAGAGAGAGCAGGCAGAAGTAGCGAACCCCAGTGAAGGCAGTGAGCTGTGCTCTAGATTCCACGTGCCCTATTTATGTGGGGCCTGAAGGCCATGGCAGGCCCAGCTCTTCCTATGGTCGTCAAGGCCCCTGGCACCATCCATCCCACTGCAGCCCCTGTGGATCCCTCCTGTTGTGACAGCCCTTCTACCCAAGGGTCAGTCTAGATGCCTTGGACTGGCGTCTGGGCCCTTGTCTGAGCCTTATCTGTGCTGTCCCTTTACTTGTCCTCAGCTCCAGCTAAGCCAGGGTCTCGTTGCTCCCTATGACTGTCCTGCCTGTCTGGTTTCCAGACCTTGGCTCAGGGCTTCAACTGCTCTCCTCCCTGCCTGTGGCATTGCTGAGTAGCCTGCACACCAAGCGAAAGACCTCCTCTTTCACAGGCCTCACCCAACAAGCCCTCTCCCCCTGGGAGATGGGAGATACATGGCACCTCCTTGATGCTGAGTGAATAAGAGAAGCTGTGTGGAGTGGTGGTGGTTGGGGGGGAGGGGGGTCCTGGGCTGCCCGTGGCAGGGTCTGCCCTCAGGAATCTTTTCACCTCCCTCGCTTTATCCCTCCTTGGTCAGATCTGGAGAGCAGAGATTGTAGCCACATGGTGCCGGCCGAGAAGACCCGGGTGGAGAGTGTGGAGCTGGTCCTGCCCCCCCACGCCAATCACCAGGGCAATACTTTTGGGGGCCAGATCATGGCCTGGATGGAGAATGTGGCCACCATTGCAGCCAGGTGCCTCCTCTTCTTTCTTCCCCTCTTTCCCTTGGCCGGTTCTCTCTGGGGCAGAAACCCTGACTTGGTACTGGCATTCAAGGCTTCAGAAGCTCGACTGTTCTTATAGGGTAAGCTGGGGCCTTCAGACCCAGGGAACCAGAGAGGAATGATTTTCTGTGAGCTCGCCAGGGGAAATGTCAAGCCCTCAGCTAGCACCAGGGCCTCCCCTTGCCCTGGCTCTGCCCACTCACTTCCTGGATTTTATACTCTTTGCAAAGCAAGCCATTTGCCCTTCTCCTTCCCACCCACCCAACCATGCTCCCAGCCCTTGTCTCCCCTCCTGGCTGACCTTCCACCTTGTAGCCCCACTATTCTTTGCTAAAATCCTGTCTGTCCTCTAAGAAGCCTCTCTAACTGTCCCCTTCTCCCTAAAGGTGGAAAGAATTCCTTCCCTCTCCTATAACCTCTGTACCTGTCTTGGACTTGTTCTGCCCCAAGTATTGGAGCATATTTTTGTAGTTATGACGACCGACATTTATTAATTGACACTGTCATACCTCCACGACTTTGTACTTGCTGTTCCCTCTGATAGGAGTGCCTTCCCGAACCCTTATCCTCCTCAGCCAGGCGAATTCTTCACCCTTTGGAGCCTAGCTCCAATGGCCCTTCCTCTGTGTTTACCTTGTGGATATAGTACATAAGCAATGCCATTTTGGGCAGCCCAGGCTATGAGTGCAATAAGATCTCAGAGGAGAGTCAGAGTGTGGATAGTCAGGGAGGGCTTCCTAGAGGAGGAGTAGGTCAGCTGGGCCTTGAATGACAAGTAGCTTTGGGTAAGGGGAGGGCTTCCAGGTAGTAGGAACAGCAGGTGGTAGGATATAAACATTGAGAGGAAAAGGTTTATTGCAAGCCCTGCTCTTTGTCACCTCAAATTCAGCTTTTTTTCCAGCTACGCATGTAGACCTCAGTATTCTAAGCTGTGAGATGGGACTTTAGTTTTCTTCCTCTGGGTGCAGCTATCACTGGGTTGGGTGGGAGTGGGTGGGCCAGAGGGTGGTGTGTGTGGCTCTGGGCAGGGTTTGGGGATGGGGGCAGGGAGAAGCACTGGAGGGTGCTTTGTCCTGTACCCTGACCCCTGGCCTCCTCCAGCCGGCTCTGCCGTGCCCACCCTACCCTGAAGACCATTGAGATGTTCCACTTCCGGGGTCCATCCCAGGTTGGGGACCGTCTGGTGCTCAAGGCCATTGTGAACAACGCCTTCAAGCACAGGTGAGGGGCTGGGATGGGTGAGACGGGGCCCCCTGGGACTGAGGGCTCTTCCTGACCTGAGAAGGGACATTACCTCAAAGTGCCAGGAACCGTTTCCCCTGTAGACAAGGTCTCCGGGGTCTGAAGTCTGGCTGCTGGGTCCCTGCACCATCGCTAGGATCCACTCTGATGTTCCTCCCCTGGGCTCCCCATCCTGCGTCACACCACGTGCTCTATGTCTTGGGCTCTCTCGCTGGCTCCTGCCTCTGACCCTGCCACACTGTGGATGCTTGGGTCATGGGGCACCTCTTGCCAGTGTTCTGTTGTTTATCGAACCCTTCCCGACCCTTTTCCTAAAACCTCAAATAGTTCCCAGAGCCCTTATCTTTGTAATGGATTCTGATACCCCCACGAAAGCTTACTTAGAGTATGCATCTCTTTTGATGATTTCAAAGATGTGATTTTCAGTAATATGTAGTCATTAACAGGGAGGGATCAAGAGCCAGGCTGCCTGGGCTCAAATGTGGCTTACCTCTTAGCATCTGTGTGGCTCTGGGCGAGTTACTTAACCCTCTGAGCCTCAGTTCTTTTGAGAACCGGGGCTCACCACAGCTACCTCATAACTGTGAGGATTAAATGCGGAGTTACTGTTTAATAGTATAATGACAGAGAGAACGTTCACTGAAGGTCAGCCATTGCTGCTGTTATTATTTTTATTATTATTATCATTTTACTATTCCGTCTGATAAGCACACATTCTGCTGTTGTGCAGAGCAAAAAGTCCTGAACTAGGATCTGTGAGGCCTGGTTTTTAGTGCAGATTCTCTTCCTGACTGTTGTGTGACCTTGGGCGAGTTAGTGCCCTGTTCAAGGTATTGATTTCCCCATCTGCATAAAGTCTGCATTCCTAAGTGAGGGGAATGGAGGCAGCTGCTATTTTATAATTCATCGAGACAGTCAGAGATACAGAGACAGCAGCAACTGAGCTGTCGGGAGCACGGCAGTGAGAGCACTGGTGAATATGTTTATAATGAGCATTTTCTCTAATTAGGCCCTGCCCCTCCACCTCCTTTATGTCTTTCCATAACCCTTTATTTTTACATAAACATATTTTATACAGACATTTGTTTCCCCATCCCCTAGCTGTTAATGCATGAGAACCTGGACTGCACAGGTTTATTCATTTCTGTGACCCCCAGAGACGAGCATGGGTCAGGGGTGCAGCGGGTGCTGTGTAGACATGGTTGAAAGGGAACGCTTCTGAGTTTCCTGCCCAGCGGTCCCTGATCCAGGCTGTGGGATCAGAGCAGGAGTGTGTGTGTGTGTGTGTGTGTGTGTGTTCACATGCACACGTGTGTTGGGGAGGGGTGGCCTTGGGAAGGTCTGTCCAGCTGACAGCATCCCTCCTTCCCCCTCAGCATGGAAGTGGGCGTGTGCGTGGAGGCCTACCGCCAGGAGGCCGAGACCCATCGGCGGCACATCAACAGTGCCTTCATGACCTTCGTGGTCCTAGGTGCGGATGACCAGCCTCAGATGCTGCCCTGGATTCGGCCCCAGCCTGGGGTGAGTGCCCCACTACCAGCCCCCTTCCCCCTCTGCCCAGGGGTGACAGGACTGGGGAGCACAAGCCCAGCTCTTTCCTTCTGCTGGGGCACAGCTTGGCCCTGAGTGCCCTGCTGTGACCCCCAGGGCCGCTCCTTGTGCTTTTTGGAAGAACTTGAACCGTGTGTGTGGGCCTCCCTCATTGCTGGGCGTTAACCGGCATTCCTGAGCCTGCAGAGCTGTAAAAGCACTGGCTTTGGGGTCAGATGTGGGTCGGACCCCACCTTGGCCACGTTCTAATGGGTGCCCTCTTTGAGCTTCAGTCCCACCTTTAAAGAGGGCATATCTGCAGTTCCTGCCTTGTAGGACTGCTGGTGAGACACTGATCCTGTGCCTGACTGAGTGGCAACTGCTCTGACCATGGTGACAGGGGAGCAAAAAGGGTAGGGATGAGAGTCAGAGACCAGGGGTCCAGGCTGGCTCTGAAAAATGTTCCCTTGTGCCTCCTGAGGGCCAGGCTCGGGCTTGCTTCCAGGGGCCAGGGAGTGACCTTGGTGAGGTTGCCTCTTCTCTCCCAGAAGGTCCCCTGCCCTGCCCGCCGCACAAGGCTGAGCATGTACTGTGAAACCTCTGCTCTAGAGCCCAGTGTTGGGCAGTCAAGACGGGTGGTGGGCAAAGGAGCGGGTAGCCTGAAGACAGTGGGACAGGAGACAGACTATGATGGCCTTTCAGGTCTTTGCCAATAAACGTCCATGAGTGAGGAGACGTTAGTTAGAGGTACTAGTTCAGAGGTGGGCTCCGGGCTAGGACATCTGTGTTCTGTTCCTGGCCACACTCCTTAGCCCCGTGACCTTGGGTGAGCCACTTAGCCTTTCTGTGCCTCAGTTTCCTCCTCTGTAAAATGGGGATAGTACTGGGAGTTCCCTGATGGCCTAGTGTTTAGAATCCCAGGATTTCATTGCCACGCTGTTGCTGTTGTTCAGTCACTAAGTTGTGTCTGACTCTTTGTGACCCCATGGATGATCACATGCCAGGCTTCCCTGTCCTCCACCATCTCCTGGAGTTTGCTCAAGGTCATGTCCATTGAGTCGGAAGTGCCATCTAACCATCTGTCCTCTGGCACCCTCTTCTTCTTTTGCCTTCAGTCTTTCCCAGCATCAGGGTCTTTTCCAGTGAGTTGACTCATCACATCAGGTGGCCAAAGTATTGCCAGGACCCAGGTTCAATCCCTGGTGGGGGAACTGAGTAGCTGCAAGCTGCGTGGTGTGGCCAAAATAAAATAAAATGGGTGTAGATGTAGTGCCAAACACAGAGGGTTGGTATAAGACTTAGGTGAAGTTTTGTGTGGAAAATACTTCAGAAGTGTGCCTGCTGATAGCAAGTCCCCTTTCATGGAGGACGAAGCAGGTTTAGTGAGGGCGGGTGGTGTTCCCAAAGTCACTCAAGGGTGTGAGGGGAAGCTGGGGCTGGGCCTCAGTGACCGGGCATTGTGCTGTCCAGGCTGCCCCTGTGAGACTGAAGTCCGCTTTAGGACTGCAGGGAGGGTCTCCTTGGGCCCTCTGGGGAAGGAGGGCAGGCGGTAATAGGGGCTGGGGGAGCTGGTTGTCCTGCCCACCACAATCTGGGCTCCTCTCCCCAGGATGGCGAGCGACGGTACCGAGAGGCCAGTGCCAGGAAGAAGATCCGCCTGGACAGGCAAGTGGAGGCCAGGTGGTGGGAAGGGACACGGCTTCAGTTCTGTCTCAACTCCCTGTCTGCTCCCTGCCCCTGGGAACTCACCTGTCTTTGGTGCTGCCCCCGGGCTGGGCGTTTACATCCAGACAGTCTCTGGTCTTGGCCTCATGACACAGTGGTCTTACCGGCCCCTTATACAGGTGAGGATGCTGAGGACAGAGGGATTAGGTGTCCATGGGCACACAGACAGGAATGATTGGCAGAATGAGAATTTGAACCTGGGCAGGTGTGGCCAGTTTTATATCTTGTGTCCCTCCCATTGATTCTGATGATGCCCATTTTGGAGATGAAGAAAGACTCTGAGAGGAGGTGAACAATTGCTTGTGATGCAAATCCAGGTGTGAACGATTGCTACCAAAGCACTTTACATGCCTGAAAAGTACTGTAAATGCACCAGGGTTTACCATCTAATGTTAATAAGAAAAATGTGCATTTAGGGAGGGGTTTGGCAACCCACTTCAGTACTCTTGCCTGGAGAATCCCATGGACAGAGAAGCCTGGCGGGCTACAGTCCATAGGGTTGCAAAGAGTCAGACACAACTGAGCCACTAACACACCATATGCCAAATGCTGTTCTCTTCCTGATGACCCCATAAGGGACCAGGTATGACTACTGATCCCATTTTACAGATGAGGACACTGAGGCACAAGGGTGAAGTCACTCGGGCAAGGGTTATGGGTCTACACCTTTCCCTGCAAGCCCCACCTCTGAGTGTGCGTGTCCTCAGCTGCTGTCTTCTGTGTGCCCAGCCAGTCTCCCTGGCCAGATAAGGGTGCCTCCCACCCTGCTGGGCTGAGCACAGGGCCTGGCACCCAGTAAGCTGCTGAGAAGAGGTGGGCCCCAGAGGGACCAAGGTTGTCATCTTCCCTCTCTCCCAGGAAGTACATTGTGTCCTGTAAGCAGGCGGAGATGCCCCTCTCTGTCCCCTGGGATCCTAGCAACCAGGTAAGGGCTTCTGCTCTGTGCGGACAGCTTTCAGACCTGTCGGGGACCCGCAACCCTCCCTTCTTGGAGGAGGCCCAAAGGGGACAGGATACTCTGCCTCAAGGCCAGCCTGGTGAGCCAGGGGCTTTCCCATGTCCCCCTGCTTGCAGGAGCGAGCTGAGGTCCCAAGGGGAGGAGTCTGGCCCAGCCGGGCCTCCCTTCCCAAAGCCCGGGGCTCCTTTCTTCACGTGCAACTTCCTCTCCACACATCAGAGTGGCCCTGGCACGAGCCCCCGAGGAAGGGGAGGGTGAGGCTGCTCTGTGTCTGGGCAGGTGTACCTGAGCTACAACAACGTCTCCTCCCTGAAGATGCTCGTGGCCAAGGACAACTGGGTGCTGTCCTCGGAGAGCAACCAGGTAGCGGCCCCGCCCTCCCAGCTTTCCTTTCTCCTTTGAGCAGCCAGAGGTGTTGACCGTGAGCTGAGAAACCCTCTCGAACCACTCAGGTCAGAGGGGGCTTCCCTAAAAGGCCCTGGGAGAGCCGTGAAACCACCCCAGTTATAGCAGCACGCCCGCCCCCTCAAGGCCTGGCGCGACTCGGCTGGGGGCTGGGGGCGAGGGTGGCTGAGGAGGGGCTTGAGCTCTGCCACTTCTGCCTGTGTCCTGGGGTGGGTCACCTCCCCACAGTGACATCAGTGGCTGGATGGACGCCTGGCTCTGAGGATCCATTCTGGTTTCGCATTAGTTACTGCTTCTTTATCTTTTTATTTTTAAAAAGAAAATGTTTGATATTTTAAAAAATTGAGGCATAATTTACATACAGTAAAACTTCCCCTTTTTAGTGTGTAATCCTGCTAGTGTGGAAAACACATGAAGTTACATCATCGCGACAGTAATCAAGATACGGAGCATTTCCATAATACCTCCGATTTTTCTGTCTCCTCTGTGATCAAGCCTCTTCTCTCCCAATCCCTGGAAACCACAGACCAGTTTTCCGTGCCCTTCGTTCGGTCTGTTTGAGAATGTCCAGTAAAGGGAGTCGTGCAGCATGTAACCTTTGACGTATTTCCTTAGGCACAGTGCATTCACTTGTGTGAAGGGATGAGTGTGTTCCGTTTCACATCAAGTACCATTCCATCTGACTAGTGGGCTTATCCATGAAGTCCCTGCTTCTTCAGACACCTTCCTATCCACTTGTGCTGGATCTCCCATTTTTCACGGGGCTGCCACCGAGGCTCAGAGAGGTTGAGTCACTTGTTCACAGACACACAGCAATCAGTGCGGCCCTGACTTCCAGCCCGGGTCCCCAGCACAGTCTGAGGAGGAGACGAGGGAACGAGGCTGCCCTCTGTCCTGTGCAGGTCCGCCTGTACACTCTAGAGGAGGACAAGTTCCTCTCCTTCCACATGGAGATGCTGGTGCACGTGGACACAGCCCAGGCCTTCCTGCTGCTCTCGGACCTCCGCTGGAGGCCCGAGTGGGACAAGCACTGCCGGTGGGTGCCGGAGGGCGGGGGTACAGGGGAGT
>NW_011494816.1:1076919-1090405 GCF_000754665.1 Bison bison bison | reverse complement strand
GGGATAGATCAGTGGTTTTCAAACTGAGTTCTGCCTTCTGAGAGGGGGCTTGGGGACTACTTGGGGAGGTGGTTGGGAAGTGGAGGGCGTGGGTGGGAACTCCTCCCAGACTCAGGGTAGCTCAGACAATGTCCAGTTTGCTTAATTTGCCCAGCTTGCCAATTCTTCATATGGATATGTGAAGGGAAAGTGGCAGGTTTGGACATGTCGTGTCTCTGCGAGGATGTTCTTGTGAGTGTGTGTTGGTAGAAGCCTGGGTGTGTCTACCTGGGCACATGTGTGTAGTGTACCCGCGTCTGAGAGGCACAGCTCTGGCACCCAACCTGTGCACATCCCAGACCTGCTTCCTTATTAGCTCTGTGGCCATGGGTGAGTTATTTCTCTGAGCCCCAGCCCCTTCATCTATTAAATGGGGATACTCAGAGTACCAACTTCATGGGCTGATGTGGCGTTAAAGGAGATAATACCTGTAAGCTATTAGAACAGTGCCTGGCACAGTGGGCACTCACTAAATACTCAGTATGGTTACTAAATCATCACACATCTGTGTATTGCATTTGCACAGACACAGACATCTGTAGTGCTGTGTGTGCATCAGCGGGTGTCCATGTGTTTCTGCACGTATGCCCACAAGTGGGGTTTATTTGCTTGTGTACGTGTCTGCAAGCCCAGGTGTGTATGTCCCCTTTGGCCAGGCTTTTCTGCCCTCCTGTGGTCCCTGTTGAGCAGTCTGGGGGTGATACATCCCCCAAGCATGTGCTCAGGGTGGCTGAAGCATGGGGGCGGGGGAGCGGCTGGGTCAACCCTGCTGTCACACACGGAGCCTCTGTGACCCCCGTGGACTCTGCACAGGAGCGTGGAGCTAGTGCAGCAGGTGGATGAGGATGATGCCATCTACCATGTCATCAGCCCTGCCCTCGGTGGTGACCCCAAGCCCCAGGACTTCATCATCCTGGCCTCTCGACGGAAGCCTTGTGACATCGGGTGCGTGCCTGCCTGCCGGGCTGGGAGGTGGGCAGGTTCATCTTCCTCCCCAGGGAGGGGACATCCGTGTACAGTCAGCCCTCTTTCCAATGGCCTCAGGACCTCAGCGTAAAATTGGTGGCCGTGGTCTTACTGTGGGTAGAATGGAGAACAAGAGGACATATTGCCCTTTCCGGTCACTCATGCTCTAAAGCAGGGTGGTCTCTGTCCTTGGTGTGGTGAGGGTGCCTTGCCCCAGGTCACAGACAGGCCAACTCTCACATGGCCCATTCCTTGGCCTCCAGCCTCTGAAAGCCCCATGTTGCCTAAAGGGTGGTAAGGCTCCCGGCTGCACCAAGGTGAGGATGCTGGAGAAATGGCATCACCTGTGCTAGAGACAGGCAAAAAGATGAAGCAAGGAAATCCAAAGTACAGCACTGCTTCCCCGGGCCGGGGGAGGGAGGCGGGGAATGTTTCCAGAAGGTCCACAGTACAGTCACCCTGGTATCTGGTGAGTTCAGAACTGCTCACCCACAGAAACCTGTCTAAAACCTCCTTTGCAGCTTGACCTGGAGCCAGGCTGTGTACCTTAGACTCTGGTGAGGGCATCCCTGCAGCAGGGCCCTGGTCAGTGCTGGAGGGGGCTTCTGGAAGCTGCCCTCACCCTTTCCCATGCCCCCTCTGCACACTTCTTCCATACAGGGAACCTTATGTCATTGCACTGAGGTCAGTTACGCTGCCCACACACCGCGAGACCCCAGAGTACCGGCGTGGGGAGACTGTCTGCTCAGGCTTCTGCTTCTGGCGCGAGGGGGACCAGTTAACCAAGGTGAGGCCTAGTGTCTCCTTTCCCTTCCCACCCAGATTCACCCCAAAGCCACACTTGTGTCCAGAGCTCAGCGCTGTCCAGACCTCAGCACTCCCACTGGCCAGTAAGCTCTCTTCCAGCTGTAGGGAGTCTGAGTATCAGGGCCTAGAAAGGAGTCTTCATTAAAACCTAATCTGTGCAGATACAAGTCCGAGGACACAGTTGAACCAGGCCTGTGTGTTAGTTGCTCAGTCGTATCCGACTTTTTGCAATCCCGTGGACTGTAGCCCGCCAGGCTCCTCTGTCTATGGGATTCTCCAGGCAAGAATACTGGAGTGGATTGCTGTTCCCTTCTCCAGAGGATCTTCCCAACCCAAGGATCGAACCCTGGTTTTCCGCATTGCGAGCGGATTCTTTACTATTTGAGCTAAAACTCCATCTTCTTATGTACCCCTTTCGTGTCTAGGAAGGCCGTCAGGGCCCATGAAACTCATCAGGGCAGTCAGTGTTACCTGGCTGGCTGAAAGTGGGCTAGCTGGGAAACTCAGTGCCCCTTCCTCAGATCGCAGTGGCTATTAGGGCCCTGAGACACCCCATGTAGAGACTTGGACATTTGCTAACTTAGTGTTCCCTGGGGTTATTCTAACTGCTTGCTGCAGATTTGCTGACAAGGGCTTAGTCGTGTCCTATTCTGCCACACCATGGACTCTAGCCTGCCAGGCTCCTCTGTCCATTCTTTCTTTTCCAGGCAAGAATATTGGAGTGGGTTACCATTTCCTTCTCTAGGGGATCTTCACAGCCCTGATATCAAACCCTGGTCTCTTGTGTCTGCTGCATTGGCAGGTAGATTCTTTACCACTATTGCCACCTGGGAAGCCATAATCTAACGGTAGCACCTTCATTTAAAGGAGTTTTATGCTTAGCTCTGGAGACCTAGCCTTCTAGAGCTTCCAGGCTAGAGAGGGGAGACACAATGACAGTATAGTGTGTGGTGACAGAGGGAAGCCAGGGTTGTCAGCCCCAGAGGAGGGGTCAGGAGAGTCCAGCTACAGGAGGTCACACCTGCCAATCATGCAGTCCTCAAAGGCCCCAGGTGCTGCTGGTATTTGCTGCCTTCCTAGCAGGTGACTGGGCTTCCATGGTGGCTAAAGACAGTAAATAATCTGTCTGCAATGTGGAAACCCCAGTTCTATCCCTGGATCAGGACAATCCTCCAGGGAAGGAAACGGCAACCCAGTCCAGTATTCTTGCCTGGAGAAAGCCATGGACAGAGGAGCCTGGAGGGCTACAAGTTCATGTGGTCCCAAAGATTTGACACGACTGAGGGACGAACACACAAAGATGCCAACTGCCTGTTTCATGTCCACTCAGTACCCTTTACTGCCCCCTCCCCATCCTCCCTGGGTGTGGCTCCCCGTCCTGCAGGTGTCCTACTACAACCAGGCCACCCCGGGCGTCCTCAAGTACGTGACCACCAATGTCACCGGCCTCTCCTCTGAGTTCTACACCACCTTCAAGGCTTGTGAACACTTCCTCTTGGACAACCGGAACGACCTGGCCCCCAGCCTCCAGACCCTCTAAGCATCCTCCCTGGCCACCTCACGTCCACTCCCACTCCATCCTGCCCCAAGGACATGCGTGCAGTGCACTGAGGAAGCAGAGGCATTTATTCCTTCCTGCCTCCCCGTGGGAAGCGGGGGTCCACCAGGCCACCTGGGTGCTCAGTGTGTGCCAACATCTGCCAGCAAGTCTTGGCGGTAGCTCTGGGGTAGCCTGTAGTAGACTCGGGTCTTCTTCACGGCCCTGGCTGCCAGCAGCGCTGCCCTCACAGACGCATAGAGGCCCCGGCCAGGGCTGTGTTCCACCGTGACCGTGGCCCGGGGAGAAGCTTCCAGCAGCCGGGCCACGACTCCAGCGGGGCTCTGGCCCAGAGGCCCAGCCTGCAGCTGGAAGGACACGGGTTGCCAGAGGCCCTGGCAGAGCTCCAGCATGTCTGTGAGCAGCTGTTCCCTGTAGCCACTGCCCAGCACTTCCTCGGGCCAGCCTGGTGCCACTGTCACATGGGGGAACACCTCGGCCACAGCTGTAAGCAACTCCCTGCCAGTCACGTAGCCGGGGACCATGAAACTCCCATGGGAGACTGTGGCCCCGACCCACACAGGCCTAGACAGGTGGCCAAGGGCAGAGAGGGTGGCCAGCGTGGCCAGGGATGGCCGCAGGGCGGTGGGCTCTGCTATGTGCACGTGGATCCCCCAGCGTCCGGGGTGCGTGGCCAGCTGCTGCAGGCAGGACTCCAGCGTCAGGGCACGGCCATCTGGGGTGCGGACGATGGGCACGGGGTCCCCAGCTGCAGGCTTCTGGAGGCCCACGTCCAGCAGGATCATGCCTTCTCAGTCTGGGAGACGCACTGTGGCTCTGCTTCCCTTGCCCTGGATGTCAGGAACCAGCCACTCCACGCTCAGACCCTCGTCCCCAGGGTGCTGGAGAGCAGGGATCAGGCTGCCCCCGGTGTAGTAGCTTGGTTTCCGTGAGGTATTCACTGTGGGTCAGATTGCCAAGGTGGAGAGGCCACCAGTCACGGAGGCCTTCTGTACACCATGAGTCCTCTCTAAGCCTCACAGCAAAGTTCCAGGGAGCTGGAGTTCCCTGTTGTGTAGATGACGGGTGACTTGCCCAAGGTCCTACAGCCAGTGGGCAGGGTTGCTGGGATTGGAGCCTGATGGAGCCAAGTCAGTCAGGCCCCAAGCTGGTATTCCTCCCCCCTCACCTAGATGGCTCCCAGAGCAGGAATGTTAGGTCTGATGGGTCCCCTTGAGATGGCCTGATTGCAGGCTCTCCTCGGTTTGGAGTCAAGGGAACAGGGGCTTTGGACAAAGGGACAAGCATCATCGATTAGCAGGTACAGTGGAGGAGCCGTTCTCTGAAATGCTAGAGCAACCCTCAGAGGAACTGTACTGCAAGAGGAAGCATCTTGCAAGGGGAACCCTGCAAGGGGTTTGGAATTTGCTGTTTCCAGTAGGAGCTGTGCCACATTTAAGCTGAACAACTTTGTATTAATTATGTAACTGTTTTGAACCTCAGTTTCTCTATCTGTAAAATGGAATCTCTGCTTCATGGATCTGTGGAGCTTAGCATTCCATCCCAGGGTCTGGCATACAATGGATGCTTCAAATGATTCCTTTCTCCTATCTCACGTAGGATTTTCCCCTTTCATTGGCCTTCCCCACCGAGCTCTGCTCCCATATCTACTAGGTTCTGCCCTGTGCAGAATCCACCCCATCACCCTTTCCCACCCTCCCGAGACCCCTCCCTACTGGCACGCTGCTTGAACTGAGACAGGAGAGGCTCAAAGAGGTCATAGTAGACTTGGTGGGTGGCGGTGTTGTCTCGGATATAGAGGAGGTCGTCCACTGTCACGGGGTCCGAGGCGGACTGCCACATTGTCAGGCTGTACCTGGGGTCCAGAGAGCCAGCTCAGAGCCTGCCTGGGCCCAGCAGCCCTCAGCCCCTCTCCCATGCTCAGAAGTTAACTTGAGCTGGGGGGAGGCCTTGGGAACCCTGACTGAGGGCAGAGGCTAAGAAGGAGGGGAGATGGACTGGCCTGCCTCCCCACTCGGAGTGTCTATTTGTGGGCCCTCTGTTAGGAAAGAGGACCCACAAAGACACATTTTAGGAATCAGTGAACTAAAATGGATGGGAATGGGCGAATTTAATTCAGATGACCATTATATCTACACTGTGGGCAAGAATCCCTTAGAAGAAATGGCGTAGCCCTAATAGTCAACGAAAGAGTCTGAAATGCAGTACTTGGGTGCAGTCTTAAAAATGGCAGAATGTTTGTTTCCAGGGAAATCCATTCAATATCACAGTAATCCAAGCCTATGCCCCAACCACTAGTGCCGAAGAAGCTAAATTGAATGAAAAAAAGATGTCCTTTTCATCATAGGGGACTGGATGCGAAAGTAGGAAGTCAAGAAATACCTGGAATAACAGGCAATTACAAACTGAGACAGGCAAAGGCTAACAGAGTTTTGCCAAGAGTATGCACTGGTCATAGCAAACATCCTCTTCCAACAACACAAGAGATACTCTACACACATACATCACCAGATGGTCAATACTGAAATCAGATTGATTATATTCTTTGCAGTCAAAGATGGAGAAGCTCTATACAGTCAGCAAAAACACACTGACTATTGCTCAGATCATGAATTCATTGCCAAATTCAGACTTAAATTGAAGAAAGTAGGGAAAACCACTAGGCCATTCAGGTAAGACTTAAATCCCTTATGATTATACAGTGAAAATGACAAATAGATTCAAGGGATTAGATCTGATAGAGTGCCTGAAGAAATATGGATGGAGGTTCGTAATATTGTACAGTAGGCAGTGATCAAAACCATCCCCAAAATGCAAAAATGCAAAAAAGGCAAAGTGATTGTCTGAGGAGACCTTACAAATAGCTGAGAAAAGAAGCGAAGGCAAAGGAGATTAAGAAAGATATACCCATTTGAATGCAGAGCTCCAGAAAATAACAAGGAGAAATAAAACCTTTCTAAGTGAATAATGCAACGAAATAGAGGAAAACAATAGAATGGGAAGGACTAGAGATCAAGAAAATTAGAGACACCAAGGAACCATTTCATACGATTGGGCACAATTGAGGACAGAAATGGTATGGACCTAACAGAAGCAGAAGATATTAAAAAGAGGTGGCAAGAATACAGAGAGAAAAAAAAGACTACACAGAAAAACTATACAAAAAAAAATCTCAATGACCTGGATAACCACGATGGTGTGATCACTCACCTAGATCCAGACATTCTGGAGTGTGAAGTCAAGTGGGCCTTAGGAAGCATCACTGTGAACAAAGCTAATGGAGGTGATGTGATGGAATCCCAGTTGAGCAATTTTAAATCCTAAAAAATGCTGTTAAAGTGGTGCACTCAGTATACCAGCAAAATTGGAAAACTCAGCAGTAGCCACAGGACTAGAAAAGGTCAGTTTTCATTCAAGTCCCAAAGAAGGGCAATGCAGCCATGAAATTAAAAAACACTCGCTCCTTGGAAGAAATGCTTTCACAAACCTAGAGAGCATATTAAAAGGCAGAGACATTACTTTGTTGACAAAAGTCCAGATAGTTAAAGCTATGGTTTTATCACTAGTCATGTACAGATGTGAGAGTTGGACCATCAAGAAGGCTGAGTGCTGAAGAATGGATGCTTTATGAACTGTGGTGTTGGAGAAGACTCTTGAGAGTCCCGTGGAGACCAAGGAGATCCAATCAGTCAATCCTAAAGGAAATCAGTCCTGAATATTCATTGGAAGGACTGATGCTGAAAAGCTGAAGTTCCAATGCTTTGGCCACCTGATGTGAAGAGCCGACTGATTGGAGAAGACCCTGATAGTGGGAAAGATTGAAGGTGGAGGAAAAGGGGACAACAGACGATGAGGTGGTTGGATGGCATCAGTGACTAAATGGACATGAGTTTGAGAATGCTTTGGGAGGTGGTGAAGGACAGGGAAGCCTAGCGTGGTGCATTTCATAGGGTCACAAAGAGTCAGACAAGACTCAGAGACTGAACAACTTAGGAAAAAGATAGGGACAGAAGAGATGGGCATGGGGGAGGGGGTGCGGCTTGGATTAGAGGTCAGGTATGAAGGGGGAAGGGAGTGGCCTCCAGTGGGGAGAGGCTGAGGAGGTGGTGCTGGGCAGCTGGGACCAGTGCAGAGTTGCGGGGGAGGGTGGGCTCCACCAGTCCCACAGAGCTATTGGGGCAGAGGCTACAGGTGTAGTCTGTACACCCTCAGAGAATAGCTGGCTCCCAAGAGAGGAAGCTGTGGGAGGCAAATTGCCTCTCAGTGTAAACACTTTCTGGAACTTCCCTAGTGGTCTAGTGGGAAAGACTGTGCTTCCACTGCAGGGGTTGCTGGTTTAATCCCTGGTGGGGACCTGAAGATCCCACATGGTGTGTAGTGGGGCCCAAAACAAATAAGCAGAAAAAAATAAACACTTTCCACTGGACAGGCTGCCTCAAGTGATAGCTACCCATTACCAGAGGTAAACAAGCAGAAAGCAGGGACACTGTAGAGAATGTGAGCACCAGCAGAGGTTGGGCCAGATGATCATGAAGACCCTTCTAACCATCAGCATCTGAGATCTTGCTGGGGATTCAAGGCCCGGGAGTGAGTTTGGAGGGAGAAGGGGCCAGGGCAAGGGCCTGGGCATTCTTACCTGTCAGATTGGCCAAGCAGCCAGCTGAAGTGGGGCCAGGCAGCCCTGACCATGACAGCCCGTACGGGGAAGGTCACCTTCTGGGGCACTGCTCCCACCAGCTCCTGCATCTTCTCCACCATGGCCCGGGTATATGTCCCATCTGGGAACAAGGGCAGGTACAGGGTAGTCCAGCCTGGAGACAGGGTTGCCTCAGGATATTTCTCTTGGACCAAGGCCAGGAACCTGCAGAGAATCAGAGATGCTGGTCTTTAGATCCCCTTCCTCATCTGGGTTCCCATCAGAGTGCTTGGAAGAGGCAGGATCTATCACATCTAGATATTAGAGCACAGTCCTGAAGCACATGTTGGCTTGCTCAAAGTCCCATGTTAGGGCATGGACACTGGAGCCAGTGAGGCCTGGGTTTGAGTCCTGACTATGACCTTGGGCAGCTCACCCAACCTCGTTGATTCTTAAAAAGTGGTATCCTTTCAGGCAGGACAGGGCTTCTCAAACATCCCCATGTGGATGAGGAGGTGCATCCAATCCCCAGGTGTGGGATCTGTGCTGCCAGCTGTGAGAGTCTCTGAATTTTCAGATATTTAAAAATGTCATTCAAATTTTGAACTCTTACAAATTTGAATAGGCACATAATATTACCCTCTCCACCTCGCAGATTGACTCCAACGTTCACTCCAAGAAGAGCAAATCTTGGGCCACTAGCTACATTTTCAAACTGCTGCTTTCCAAATGCACCACGTTAAAAACTAGATAAATACTGGGTGGATGTATTGTTAGCTGACTGGTTGGAAAGATGGTTTAATGATGGATGGGTGGATGGATGAATGGAGATGGACAGTAGAGAGCTGGAAGTTAGAGTCAGAAGACCTGGCTTTGTATGGTTGCTCTGCCAATAGATGTAGGCAGGTCATTTAACGTCAGTGAGATAATTCCTATATTACAAACTAAAAATAATAGTACCTACCTCATTCTCATTGTAAGAGTTAAATGGCACTCTACAACTAGACTACTTAAAACAATGCGTGTGACAGATAATAAAAATTCAACAGATTGAGCCTCAATTATTGTCTGCTTTCTTATCTGCAAAACGGTGAGAAAAAAATGCTCCTAACCTGGCATTTCTATGGGAAGATGAACTTAGATATATTCTCTCCTTTCATGCGGCCCTCTGTAAACTTGAGTGCACCATGCAGCTGGTACTATGTAAGTGCTGTTGTTGGCAGTACTGGGATCTGGGGGGCAGCTGGGGGGTGGGAGGGGAGGCTGGGGAAGGAGTTAGTGCTTCAGACTTTTCTAGCAGGCCAAGGCTTGCCCTGGTCACTGTTTGCCATCCAGGAATAAACATTATAGTAAGGGGACAAACCCGTAATCCACCAGTGATAGCCTTGTGAAATCAGGACTGTTAGGAGAAAGTGTGAGGGAGGGTCCTCAGCAGCCTGGGACGTCAGGGAAGTTTCTGGAGCAGGTAATGGCTGGTTTACCAGGAAATGGTGGAAAGGCATTCAAGGCAGAGGGAACAGCATGTGTGAAGGCTCAGAGGTCAGACGACATGGTGTGGCTGGAGGCAAACTCAGCAAAGGTCCCCTGAGCACCTGCTGTACCCGATGTTGAAGGAAACAGACTGGACACAGCTGGAGCAGAGAGGCAAACACTCACTGTGTGGCATTGACCTCTATTGAGAGGCCCACATTGGGACCCCTCTGGATGTCAGCATTGATCCACACAGGCCTTCGAACTTTCCCCTCCTCTGTCAGCCGCCGAAGGAGGTCCAGGGAGGGGCCCACAGCCTTGATGCTCTTGAAGTCTAGCTTGATGCCTGTAGGGAGAGGGCCAAGGGCTTGGGAAACTGGTCCCTTGTGCTCAAGGAAGAAGGAAACAGAAGACATGACTTCCTGGGACAGAGAGAGGAGGTATGGTGTGTGTGTCAGGGGTGGGAGGGAAGACAGGGCCGGAATTCTGGGTGGGTGTGAAGAAGGCTTCAACGAGAGAAAGGACTTGCCCATGTAGGAGTGATCTTCCATCCCTCATCCCCAAGGGGAAGAAGCAAATGATGGCTAAGGGCTTGGGACTTGGGGCTGGTGCAGATGCCAAGCATCTGATGAAAAGGGACTGTGATTCTTGGACAGGCAGACTTAGCGGGTCCAAAGCCACACAAGCCTAAAGAGCAGGAGATGAGGCTGAGGAATTAGAGTCAGTTGCTCAGTCGTGTCTGACTCTTTGCGACCCCATGGACTGTAGCCCAGATTCCTCTGTCCATGGGATTTCCCAGGCAAGAATACTGGAGTGGGTTGCCATTACCTTCTCCAGGGGATCTTCCCCACCAAAGGATTCAACCCAGGTCTCCTGCATTTCAGGCAGATTGTTTACCAGTTAGAGAAGGATGTTGAAAGCCAGGCCAAGGAGTTCATAATTTGTCCTGAGGACAATGGGGAGCCATGGAGGGTTAAAGCAGGGAGTGACTTGACAGTTGGCATTTTGGAAAGCTCACCCGGGTAAGGGCTTGGTAGACTTTGGAGGTAGGAAGCCAGTGAGGAA
Source organism: Bison bison bison (assembly GCF_000754665.1). Taxonomy (NCBI): domain Eukaryota; kingdom Metazoa; phylum Chordata; class Mammalia; order Artiodactyla; family Bovidae; genus Bison; species Bison bison. The sequence continues at coordinate 1,079,864 of NW_011494816.1, read as the reverse complement.
GGAGGTCTGGGAGAAAGATGATGCGAGTGGGACTGGATCGGGGGTAGGGTTCAGGGTTAGAATTGGCAGATGCAGCAGCTAAGTAGCTGCAGGGGATGAGGGAGAGGCATTAGGGTGATGCCTGGATTCTTTTGGTAACTGGCAAAGAGACATGGGAGGGGAAGGTGGAATTGGCTTTGAGCATGTTGTATCCAGTTCCATGGATTCAGGGGGCCTGAATGCTCATGTTTGGCCCTTTGCAGCTTACCCTGCATGTTTACTCCCTCGTTTCACCCATCTTCCCTGAGCCCAGGCCTCTAGATTGGTCTGGAAAACTGAGGCAAAGAGCAACTCTTAATAGGGATTGGACTTGTCTCCTAGTGGAGCAACCCTTGCACATGTGGTCTGAGTACTGGAGGGCTTGGCAGCTGGGGAGGAGCTGAGAGAAGTCCTTACCCTTCTTGGAAGAGGCCAGCACAGCCTCCAGCCACTGCTCTAGGGTGTTGTCGCTGTAGATGGCTGGGGGGTGCGCCATGATGGGGACTCCTGTCTCGTTGACTGTGCCGAGCCCTTCTGTTGTGATGTCTGCCTCCAGGACCATGACGTTGCCTGTGAATGAGGACAAACTCGATCAGTTCCTTTTTTAAATCTATTTTCTTCATCAGAGTGTTACTCATTTATTATAGAACATTTGGAAAATATAGAAAAGCAGAAAGGGAAATATTAACCCACATTTCCATCCATTTTTATAATTTTTACACAGTTGAGACCACTCAGTATTTATAATTTTAATCTTTTCTATGTGTCACTTAAAAAAAAAAAGCTGCAAAAGCCCTGATTGAGAGTGGTCACCCTGTTTCAGTTAGCTACTCCCCCACCTTTCCTGAGACATTTCAGTAGTCTCTAAACTTTTGCTACTAACAAATAAGGATGCATATTTTTTTTTCTGATTTTTCTGATTATTTTCTACCCTGACTTGAGGAACTTTAGTCAGGGCCATGCGGGGTCATTTCTTTGGTTGTTTTTTAGTTAATTATTTCTGGTTGCTGGTAGCAGACTTTCTCTAGTTTTGGCAAGCAGGGGCTGCTCTTCATTGCTGTGCCCAGGGTTCTCATTGCCGTGGCTTCTCTTGTGGAGCACGGGCTCCAAGCGCACTGGCTCCAGTTGTTCCAGCTGCAGCCTTGGTAGTCCTGGCTCGTGAGTCCAAAAACTCTCAGGCCCAGTAGTTGTAGCACATGGGCTTAGTTGCTCCAAAGCATGTGGGATCTTCCTTCCTAAACCCTGGATCCAGTGGATTCTTATCCACTGTCGTTGTTCAGTCACTAAGTCGTGTGTGGATCTTTGTGACTCCATGGACTGCAGCATGCCAAGATTTCCTCTCCTTCAGTATCTCCCAGAGTTTGCTTAAACTCATGTCCATTGAGTCAGTGATACCATCTAACCATCTCATCCTCTGTCGCCTCTTTCTTCTCTGGCTCTCAATCTTTCCTATCACCAGGGTCTTTTCCAATAAGCAGGCTCTCTCATCTGCTTATTGGAAGCCAAAGTATTGGAGCTTCAGCTTCAGTCCTTCCAGTGAATATTCAGGGTTGATTTCCTTTAGGATTTTCTGGTTTGATTTCCCTGCAGTGCAAGGGTCTCTCAAAAGTCTTCTCCAGCACCACAGTTTGGAAGCATAAATTCTTCTACCTTCAGCCTTCTGTATATCACCAGGGAAGGCTGCAGTATCATTTTTAAAGCCCATATTATCAAATTACTGTCTAGAAAAATTCATGTGACTCATATGCCTGCCAGAAGTACTTAAGCTGGTCCATCTCTGGGCACCCTTAAGGGCACTGAGCGTTGTTATTGTTTTTGTCTTTTGAATGCATATAGTTAACTCCTGAGGTGGCTGTGTGATACCCATTGGGAGAGTTCAGTCCAGGAGGGAGTCAAGGACTTTGAGTGCGAAGCAGGCTGGCAAGAGCAGGTCAGTTGCCCTGCTGACCGAGGAGTGGAGTGAAGCCTGGGTGGAGTTGCTATGAGTGCCTGGTCCATCACAGATAGTTGGCATCAGAGGGGCCTCTTCTGTTTTATACTTGCAGCCCTGCTACCCTCAAAGTCCACTCACCTATACCTGATTGTGTTACTTCTATTAAAAATTCAACAGCCCTGGCTTTAGTCCTGAGAATCCAATCCGAATGCCTGCCCATAGTCTGTGAGGTCCTGTAGGACCAGGCCTGGCAAACTTTGCCCTCTCACCTCGAGTCCCTCTCTCCTTCAATATCTAGCTTCCATCCACTCCTGTTTCTCCAACATCAAAAACTACCCAGGAACTGTTCAAATGCAAGTTCTGCTCAGCAGATCTGGGGTGGGGCCCAAGACACCTACCAAGCTCCCCAGTGATGCCCAGACTGCTGATCCATAGACCACACTTGGAGCCTCGAAGCTCAGATATCTTGTCTCCCATCTCTGGGCTCCTACACCTGGCTGTTGCCATGGCAACACTCTTCCCTCCACAGTTTTACTAGGCCACCTCCAGCTCATTTGTGGGTGTTGGCTTAAAATATCAAGGAGGCCATCCCTAAACCACACAGTCAAAGTCAGGCTGACAGCTGATCCTTTGAGCACTCAGCCCCCATGTAACTACTCATATAGCACCATCCTTCCTGAGCCTGAGGGCTAGGAGCAGGCTCCAGGTCTGTGGTGCCCATCACTTGGATTTCCAGTGCCAAGATGGTACCAGGCCTAAAAAAGGAGCTTCAGAAGTGTTTGTTGGATGGTACAAGACTGGCTAAATGAATGATAGAGAAAGCTGAGATCAGGGACTTCCCTGGTGGTCCAGTGGCTAAGAGTCTGTCTTCCCAGTGCAGATGGCATAGGTTTGGTTCCTGGTCGAGGAACTAGGATCCCACAGGCCTCACAGTGCAGCCAAAAGAGAAAAAAGTTAAGTTCAACCAGCCCAGGTCCAGAAAAGTAAAAGAGCT
>NW_011494816.1:1076254-1076704 GCF_000754665.1 Bison bison bison | reverse complement strand
CCAGGGCTGGAACCCAGGTCTCAGTCCTGGTGAGTCCCTGAAGCTGCTGCCTTGCTTGACCTGCACCAGCTGCCTCCCTTGAGATGCTGGTAGCCCCTGAACTCAGGACCGCGTCTCACTCGTTTCTACACCTCCTCTCAGGCTGGGTGCAGAGCAGGGGCCCAGCGAATGCTCAGTGAGGGGGACTAAAGGCAGATGGACCTAACCTGCGTCCTTGTGATCAGCACCTGGACCCAGCTTCCTCCTGCACGGCCATTCACACCTGTTCGGGGCCTTCCAGATCCTGAATCTGGGAGCCAGCTTGGGGTGGGTGTGGGGCGGTGGGGTATGAGGGAAGAGGAGATGAGGGAAGATGCATGTTCCTTGAGCTACAGTAGGAGCCCTGGTCCTAAGGGATGCAGACAAGTGAGGAGTGCTGCTCTCCACAGGGAGCTCACAGGAAGTTCCCAG
>NW_011494816.1:1061648-1075921 GCF_000754665.1 Bison bison bison | reverse complement strand
GTCAGCTTCCAGTCCCCGCTTTAACACTTGCAAGCTGTGTGACCTTGGACAGGTTACTTGACTTCTCTGTGCCCCATTTCCCTCATTTACTAGAGGCAAATAATAAAATATCCGTTGTATTGCATTCACTGTGTTTTAATTATCATCTACATGGAGTAAATCACTCCATTAGTCTGGGGTATTCCAATTGTTTCAGCATAATTACTAATAATGACCTCTTTCATGACCAAAAGTGCCCTGGTTTCATCCTACCAGTCCATATTTGGCAGAGGAAGTGGTTTGAGCTGCAGATGGGTGAAGTCACTTGTCCCAAACCACTCCTTTGGTAAATGGTTAAATGTAGAATTTGAGCCCACTTCTGTCTGCCTCCCAAGCCTTTGCTCTGGCCCCTCCCATCCACATAGATGTCCGGTGTGACTTCACCAGTCTAACTCTGGCCTACCATTGCTTCCCCTCAGGATCCCTACCCCAGCTGTGGAGCCACCCTCCTCCCATAGACCTATGGAAGGCCTCAGGTCCTTCCCACCCCTGTGGCTATACTGACTGGTTACTCTGAATGCTCCACGTTATTGGGCACCACCTATTTGGGGCCCTTAGCTTTCTTCTTGGCCAAGGTCACAACTTGGTGGGGCCTGATCCCTATCTGCTGCCCCAGGACCTACCTGAGATGAGCCTGGGGCTGGCAGAGCCTCTTTGCCTTCCCTCAGGCCTTATCTCCCAGATAAGAGTCCTCACTCTTGCCAGGGAGTTCTCTAGCTCCTCCTTCTCACCCAAGTCTGACCATTAGCCTCCGAATCCTGAAGCAGCAGCAGACTGGCTCCACCCAGCCTGTGGAAGCCCTCCCTGCTGCTGACCACCAAGCCTGCCTCCTCCAAGAAGTCTCTCTAAGGACTCATTCATTCATTCAGCAAACCTTTCCCTGTCTCTTACTCCCAGGCCCCCTGTGGTGACTCTGCAGGAGGTAAGAGCCAGAGGCCTTGAGCCTGGGTCTTGTTCTGCTTCAGACCTACTGCGTGACTGTGGACAAGACCCTCTCCCGCTCAGGATCTAACTTCCCTAAAATTGAGGGTTTTGGGTAGAGCAGTGGTTCTCAAAGTGTAATCCTGGGCTCACAACATTAGCACCACCTGAAAACTTACTAGCAATGCAAATTCTCAGGTCCCACACCAGAGCCAGTGAATCTGAAACTCACTTCTGAAGAGCGCACAAATCTGGGGCCCCTTCCTTTCACCTTGAAAAGATGACAGCAAGATATGACCTTGGACCCAGACATTGCCCTACAACCTGAGCCAGTCACATAACCAGTGAGGCCTCACTTTCTCAAGTGGATGATGGCAAGAATGCGGCCATACCCATCCTAATGCTACCTCACAGGTAATGCTGTGAGCCTCGCCTCCACCCTCCCTCCATCTTCTCCGCCTCTGCCCCAGCCTGCCCCATCCTGGCAACTGGACTTACTGCTGAGGGCAGCCTTCATCTGCTCCTTGCTGTTGGCAGCGTGGTACCAGGTGACCAGCAGGCCATCCCTTTGGCTGATCTGACCCAAGCTTAGCAGGTAGTCCAGCATGTCTGCATCAGAGCGGCAGGTCCCATCCTGTTCACAGCCTGGAATCAAGGCCAAGGAGGCCGTTAGCATCAGTTCTTGCCCAAGCCCAAGGCTCTTGTCTGTACATCCTACTAACCCTCTCTGGGCCCTGGGGCCATGTCCAGCCTGCCATCTAGCATAGACAGTGGACCCCAGAGTCATCAGTGCTGTGAGAGAGAAACATGTGGGGTCCTGAGCACAAGGATGCTCTGGGCCAGCCTGGGGACATTGGAAAGTTCACTGATAAGGGAATATTTGAGGGAGACCTAGAAGGATGGGTGTGTAAATTTAACCAAGAGAGGGGACTAGGTTATTCCAGACAGAGAGGAAAGTATAAGAAAAAGGGTTGGCCATAGGAAATGTGGTTGCTTAAAAGAATGGCCATTGCTCTGGTACAGATACAGAGAAGTGAGATAGGACAAGATTGGAAAAGAGGGCTGTGATCTGGCTGTAAAGGACCCTGGGTACCAGCAAAAAAAATGGGGTGTGTGCTGGAGATAGCAAACAAGGCTGTGTTTAGAAAGTGCTCCTTAGTGGCAGGGCGAGCATGGATTGGCGAGAGCAGGCTGGTGGCAGAGACTGTGTGGGAAGGGGCAGGCTGAGGCAGGGGTCCAGCAGGAGAGGGGGAGCTGAGAGGTTAGGGTGAGCAGGGAATGGAGATAGAGGATGGGAAGGAAGAAGCCTCGAGGCACAGGACTCTTCAGTCAGGAGAGGAGGCTGCTCCCAGGTCCCCATGTGGATGGAAGGCCCTTCATCAGGAGAGGGTGCAGGGGTGTGAGGGTAAGTTCAGCCCAGTCCACTGAGTGTGATGCCTGAGTGACCTCCATGGAGAGTTCATCTGGGAGCACGGAAGGATAGCTGAAGCCTGGTAAAAGAGGAAGGGAAACAAAGTTAATGAGACTGTTTTTTGGAGATCAAATCTTGGTGGGCTTGGTGATGGGAGAGGCAAGTAGAGCTGTGGATGGAGGATGTTTTGGTAGTCAATTCGAAAGGAAACCAACTCTGAACACTCATTGGAAGGACTGATGCTGAAGCTGAAATGCCTGTACTTTGGCCACCTGATGAGAAGAGGGACTCACTGAAAAAGACTCTGATGAGGGGAAAGATGGAAGGCAGGAGGAGAAGGGGACGACAGAGAATGAGATGGTTGGATAAAACCATGGACTCAAAGAACATGACTTTGACCAAGCTCTGGGAGAGAGTAAAGGACAGGGAAGCCTGGTGTGCTGCAGTCCATGGGGTCGCAAAGAGTCAGAGACAACTTAGCAACTGAACAGCAGCAACAATGGGGAGGAGAGCAGAGGCCAACAGGGCTGTCAATGGGGACGGGACCTTATGGGGGCAAAGAGTGAGGGATGGGGAAGAAAACCAGATAGCACGGCTGGGGGCTCCTACCTGGCAGGATGGTGTGTTTCTGCAGCAAGAAGCCCATGATCATCGCAGTGGCAAACACCAGAACCGCAATGACACCACCGACAATGGTCCACTTCCAACACCCCTTGTTTGCCATGATGACCCTCTGAGGGGAATACCCCTCAAAGGGCAGAGTCTCCTGAGGCTCTGAGAGCTGGGATCCAGAGGGAGGAAGGAGCCTTGACAGCGCTTAAATCTCCTCCTGGCAGAACAGCTCCTGCAGGCATGGAATGTCCCAAAAGGCAGCTTTGGAGGCCCCGCCTACCTCCCAACCTCCTCCTCCTCCTCCGTCTCTTCCAGGATCTTAACAGGTCAAGCAGAAAATCCTGCCACCTCCAAAATGACCTTTGAGCACAGTAAGAGACAGCAGCAAATGTTAGATGGAGCCCACCGCTGCCCTCCCCCACCAGCAACCTGCTGCCTGTCTGCTCCAGCCTGAGAGTTGGGGGGCCAGGGATCTGGACCCAGCTTGACCTTGCTTTCCTAAAGACCTGGAGGTTTTCTTCCCCTGCATAGAAGGAGGCCTTCCTTCTTTCTGCCCTGCCCCAGGGAGTCTGGAAGGTCAGGCAAGGGTGAGTGACAAGAACAGATTAGATCTGCCAGAGGAACGTGAATTTTCCTTCTATCCCAGATAGATTAGTGGCTTGTTGGTCTAGGGGTATGATTCTCGCTTAGGGTGAGAGAGGTCCTGGGTTCAAATCCCAGACGAGCCCTACTTTGGACTTCCCTGGTGGCTCAGATGGTAAAGCATCTGCATACAATGCAGGAGACATGGGTTCAATCCCTGGGTCGGGAAGATCCCCTGGAGAAGGAAATGGCACCCCACTCCAGTACTCTTGCCTGGAAAATCCCATGGACAGAGGAGCCTGGTAGGACAGTCTGTTGGGTTGCAAAGAGTTGGATACGACTGAGCGACTTCACTTTCAGATAGAAGTGAAGATAGATGGATAGAATTGGTAGAACTGGCATGCTGACCTGGGCTGCTGCAGGCCACTTCTGAGTCCACAGGGGAGGGACTGGTCACTGCCTGGCCCAGAGGGTGTTCTGTGGTTCCCGGTGTGGGAAAACAGAGACTGTCCCTATTTCAGAGACCCTGGAGTTTAAATCAGTCCAAGAGCCAACTGCCATGTGCATGGGGAATTGGGGCAGAAGTGTACAGAGAAATCCAGCAGGGGCCTTGATTACTTGAGTGAGTGTGTGTGTGTCTGTGTGTGTGTAAGAGTGATTAGAAGGATGCCCAGGTGGGCAGATCCAGGGAATCTGGGACCTAAGGAGAAGGTCGGGAGGGAGTTTGGTTCAGGTATCCTCAGGTCATGGGGGCTCCAGGAGTCCCTGAAGAGCAGCTGCCCAGGAAGGAATTGGATGTAGAAGTCTAGGACTCTGGACCAAACATGAACTGTGAGCATCTTTTCCTGCTTAAGGCAAAGATAGAAGGGGGTAGAGGCAGACTTTTGGGGACCACAGACTTTAGGGCTGGTGGGGGAAGAGAAATTGGTTAAGTGTTGTGGGACAGAATGACAAGAGGTGGGGAGGGACCAGGAAGCCAATAGAAGGGTCACTTAGAGAAGAAAGGGGTGGTCATCTGTGCCTGGAGATGGAGGCCCATAAAGACAGCAAGGCACTGCCAGACTTGCCAGTAAGAGTAAGGATGATGTTGGAGACAGTCTAGAACTTAGCTCTTACAATCGACTAGGCTTTCCACATACAAACAGCCTTTGTTTTGTTGCCAAAATCTTGGCTGTCTGTGCACCAATTTCAAACAGAAATACGGAGACAGTTATGGGGGAGAAGGAAAAAGTGGCTTTATTACTTTCCCAGGCAAAGGAGAAACACAGCAGGCAAGCTGCTCAAGAAGTGTGCCCCACTCTCTGATGACCAGGGAGAGGTTACCTAGTCAGGCAGGAGTATGTGATAAGGATCAGGGCAGTAACGGTCTTCATTCCTTCTTCTGCAGTTTCTAAAGGGAGGGGCTGCTGGCAAGATTAGGGCGTTTGCAGGGTCTCAGGTGATCTAGTCTCTTATCTTGATGAGCCTCTATGGTCCCTTTAATCTTGCCTCAGGTAGTTATGTTGCTGTTCCTCTCTTGATCAGCAACTGTTCTACCAGTTGGAACCAAGAGGTCATGGAGCCTGGAGTTTGGCCTATAAGAAATGACAGACAAAGAGACCTCAGTGCCCAGGTACCCCACAGGGCCCTGCTTGGCATCCGCTTTAGAACTGTGTGCTTATTTAGTCTTTGTGACATTCTTGTGGGGAAGTATAACTCCTGCATCTCAGATAAGGGAGTGGGAGTCGGTCAGCAGCAGAGCTGAGGTATAGGCCTGGGTCTTTCCACCCAGCAGGCTGTGTGTTGTCCATCCCTGGAAAGGATGCTGGTAGATTCTGAGGCACTCAGCATAGCAGCCTCTCTCAGCTCTGTGGCCTCTGCAGGCTGCCTTTGAGGAAGAGGGTCTTTATTCAGCTCTGGCTTTTGGCAGGAGGAAGACTTCTGGGTTGGTCTCCAGGCCACAGGACCCCATTGCCCATGACACTCCTCATGAGACAGAAAACTGATGTTGGTACTGAGCCCCACTCTGTGCCCAGTACCATGCTAGCTCTGGGGACCCATCAGCCCCCTGTGACATATGGTAGGAGAGGAGAACATGGGGGCTGTCAGGGGCTCCAGCATCTCTTAGGTGGAGCCACTGTTCTAGAGCTGATGCTGCGGGAGTGTGGGGTTACAGCCTGTAAGACGGGCTAATAGCATGGCCTCCGAGGTGGGACCTGATGGATCCCTGATGAGCACAGGGGAACTGGGAACCCCAGCCTCCTGGGCAGGCCATGTGACTTTCAGGGGAGACGTGGAGGACTTAGAGAGCCATGTGGGACCAGGGCTAGGAAAGGCTGTTCTAGATGAGGGGGCAGTGTGTGTGGAGGGAGCAGAGCATGTGGGAGAAGGGCTTGCCCAGGAGGGCAGCTGTGCAGTGGGGCTGGACCCTGCCAGGTGGGAGATAGGGATGCTCAGGGGAGAAGGCTGGGGAGGCTAGCAGGGCTGGGTCACCCTGATAAAGAGCTTGACTCCAACCAGGAGGGCATAGGGAGCCTTCGTCTGTGGGATAAGCAGGAGAGGGACATGCTCAGCTTCGCATTTTGGAGAATGATTCTGGAAGCTGTTATTGAGGAATGGCTGGAGGAGGCCCCCCTCCACACCTCTTATCCCCCCATTCCCTGTCACAGAGCCACATGACCTCCCAGGCCATTCCACTCAGAACAACCACAGGTCCACCTAGACCCAGCTTCTCTTTCCTGGGTTACTTCAATTACCCACACCCTTACTTGAAAACTGTCTTTTCGGTGCCAAGTCAAAAGACACAACCAAGCCAAAGATCCAGAGGAGGATTTATTACTTTCCCAAAGCAACGTCTCCAGGAACAGCAAAATAGGAGCAGTTGTACATGTGTGTTTATGAAGGGGCTTGAGCAGAGGAGAATTCCCCATAGAATTGAGGCAAAAGATGATGGAGTCCAAGTTTTAGTTGACTGAAATCATGAAGCTCAGGAAAGGTCAACATCCCATCCTCCGCCTGGGTGGAAGCCTTAGTTCTGGCAGAACTCCTGTCAGATTGTTTACACATACCCCTTGAGGAAGAACTAGGACTCTGTTTTATCTGAACTATTGTTTCTTGAGGGCTTTCCCTTTGTTCTTACACTCCCTTACTTCCCGTAAGATTGTTGATTACTGAGACCTGTTCAAGGGCAAGCACTGTGGCCACTTTATTTAAGGAAGTATAAAGTATGAAGTGAAAGTCGCTAGTCCTGTCTGACTCTATATAGTCCATGGAATTCTCCAGGCCAGAATACTGGTACAGATTCCCTTCTCCAGGGGATCTTCCCAACCCAGGGCTCGAACCCAGGTCTCTCATATTGCAGGTGAGCCACCAAGGAAGCCCAAGAATATTGGAGTGGGTAGGTAGCCTATTCCTTCTTCAGCAGATCTTCCTCACTCAGGAATGGAAGAGGGGTCTCCTGCTTTGCAGGTGGGTTCTTTATCAGCTGAGCTACCAGGGAAGCCCATTTTATTTTAAGTAGCAAGGCAAGCAGCATACTCAGTTCTCAAGCTTCTGCCCCCACCCCGCCAAAATCAACTGATGTTCACAACTGTCATTGTACATTTATAATAAACCACTGAAAATACTTAGTTTCAAAGAGAAAAGTGGTTACTGAGTCCTAAGAATGCAGCATTGAAATGATTTCCTATACTTAGTAGCCTCATTTCTATGAAAATTGCCTGCTGTTGTTTCATATCCTTGAGCTTTGTGGATTCACATTATCCTGCAATCCCTTTCTAGAGTGACTGTGCAGGAGGCAGGATCTATAACTAAAGGACATCCATTTCACTTTTACCGAGTACCTATTCTGTGCCATTTACTGTGTTATATGTCGAGGACAGAGACACCAATGTGCCACAGCTGCTGCCCTAATTGGATCATGCTGCTGCTAAGTCACTTCAGTCATGTCTGACTCTGTGTGACCCCATAGACGGCAGCCCACCAGGCTCCGCCATCCCTGGGATTCTCCAAGCAAGAACACTGGAGTGGGTTGCCATTTCCTTCTCCAATGCATGAAAGTGAAAAGTGAAAGTGAAGTCGCTCAGTCATGTCCGACCCTCAGCGACCCCATGGACTGCAGCCCACCAGTCTCCTCCGTCCATGGGATTTTCCAGGCAAGAGTACTGGAGTGGGGTGGCACTGCCTTCTCCTAATTGGATCATACATTGTTTTTAAAACCCAAAACCAGGAAAATAGTAATATATACATACTCCAGATTTTGAAAAAAAATCAAAGCTAGTAAAAAAGAAAAGAAAAAAAAAATATTTTCCTTCTGAGAAAGTTATTATTAAAGTTGTGATGTATATTGTTATACATTTTTTCTATGCATACATAAAAAACAACCTTCAAAAAGAATTGTCTTGTGATATTGCTCTGTACCACATCCCAACATTTATTGTATTTGTTAGGTTTTAAAGTAGTATAATCTGGCCTGTGGAATATTTATATTTGCCTGTTTAAAAAAACGGTTGGGTTTCCTCTGCTTGTGGGGGACAGCATGTCTAAATGCATGGGCTCTGGGCGCCTGTCCTCCCTTCTAGCCCTGACACTCACTAGCTGTGTGACCTGGGGCAGTCACTTCACCTTTCGGTCCCTCAGTTTCCTCACTTATTACCTTGTAGGGTTGGCATGAGGGTTAAATGACAAAACACATGTAAATCATTTGTGACAGTACCTCGTACCTACCAAATGCTTGATAAAGATGATGTGTTGTTGTTCATGTATGTATATAATTTATAAAACATGAGTTTGTAATCTGCTTTTCCCTCACATACATAATATGAGCATTTCCCCATATGATTGCAATTTTCCCTTTTAATAGATGCATAAAATCTCAATCAATGGCTGTTTCCCTAGTTTATGGAACCATTACCTTCCATGTTGGATACCTGGATTGTTTACAGTCTTTTACTAATAAGCAAATGCTCCAATAAGCCTCTCTGGCCATATTCCTGATGATGTTCTAGGCCTGATTCTCAGAAGTAGAATTGCACATTTTTAAGGCTTCTGGAATCTGCTGTTAAGATTTCATTCCCATGCTCGCTTCGGCAGCACATATACTAAAATTGGAACGATACAGAGAAGATTAGCATGGCCCCTGCGCAAAGATGACATGCAAATTCGTGAAGCGTTCCATATTTAAAAAAAAAAAAAAAAGATTTCATTCCCTAAGATTTACATCAGTGTGGAGCTGCATGGTTGGGTGGGGTTTCCACTGGGGGAGAGGAAAGAGCAAGTGGCATTCCAGATAACCCGCAGGATGACCCAAGGCTCAGAAGGAGAGAGCACAGGACATCCTAGGGGAACTGGGGGAAGGCTGTTAAGTCATGAGGTTTGAGTGAGCCTGTGGTGGGGCAATAAGGCTGCAGGGTGGAAAAAGTCATCTTTGATTCACTGGTGATGGCAGGCTGTGGTGTAGCATGAATCAGGAAAAGGTTAACGGAAGTAGGGAACCCAGCGAAGAAGCTCTTGTTAGAAGCCAGACAAGGGACTTCCCTGGTGGTCCAGTGGTTGCGAATCTACCTCCCAGTGCAGGGGACAGAGGTTTGATTCCTGGTGTGGGTACTAAACTCCCACATGCCGTGGGGCAAGTACACCTGCGTGCCACAACTAGAGAAAGCCCACATGCTGCAAAGTAAAAGAAAAAAAAAAAAAAACAGTGAGAGAAGAGGAGATCTGAATTAGGTATGAGGAAAGGGGAGGATCTGTGCATATTTTCATCAAAGAATCTTTTGGACCTGGAAACTGACACCACGTGGAGGAAGGAGGAGAGGGAGGGAGGAGTCAGAGGCTTTGCTGGAAGGTTTCAGCCTGTCTCTTGGAGAATCAGGGACCACTGATAGAAATAAGAAAGCTGGGAGGAGGAACGGGTTTTGTGGGAAGAAGATTCAAGTACGACGTGATGAGTCACGTCAGGTATGTAGATGATGAACCAGTTGGGGCAGGAAGCCCAGGGATGGGGCTATGTTAGTCTCAGCCCAGGGTGTCCGCAGATCCACTCCTGGCTCTTCCCTGGCCCTGCACTGAGTTCAACCCTGCCCCCTTGTCTGCCTTCCAGCTGCGTCAAGCAATGGGAAGCACTGGCCGGATGGAGTAAGAGGTTGGGAGAGGCAGTGTATTTTGTCATCTCTTTTCCTCTGCTTCAGGGAATGTGTCTAGCAATGAATGGCTCCTACTCCCACTCTGGTATCCCTGCCTTCCGCCCATTTGGCTCCTCACTATCATCATGAAACTGTTTTCTTTTTTTACACTTTTTTTTGGCTGCAAGGCATGCAAGATTCGCTTCTGACCAGGAATTGAACCTGTGTCCCCTGCAATGGAAGCATCTTAACCACTGGACTGCCAGGGAAGTCCCTGCTTCCTCTGTTTCAAACGAGGCTTCCCTGCTGGCTTAGATGGTAAAAAATCTGTTTGCAATGCAGGAGACCCGGGTCAATCCCTGCGTTGGGGAGAAATACTTAGTGTGGTTTCTTGCTTTCCACCTTGGACCCTGACTTATTCAGGAGCCATGTGCATGGATACCATAATTGAAGCGAGGAGTATAGACAAGATCCCAAGTGAGAGAGGGGAGACCCAAGCCCAGAATCCCAGGGGACACAGATGTAAGGAGGTTTTTTTTTGTTTTTTTTTAAGAGGGGGTAGGGAATGGGGACACAGAAAACAACACAAGAGAAAAAGAATCTGGGGCAGGGAGAGAACCAGCAGAGTGAAGTGCTCCAGAGATCAAGGAAGGAGGATTCCTAAGTTTGAGCATCATAAAGCAGATGCTCTAGGGAAGGCAGAGAATGAAGATCGAGGACAAGACTTTCAACTCAGCCATGTCATCAGAGGCAGAACCCCAGTGGAGAGGAGGTGGCAGAGAACAGAGTAAGTGTTAAAGAACAGGGCAAGAGTGAGGTTTGGGAGGACAAAGTGAGAGTAAAACATTTCTTCAGGAAATACTTACTGAAGTATTGAAATACTTGCCAAGTATATTTGGTACCACGTATGGGCCAGGCCTCAGGTACCTGGTGTGCAAAGATACATAAGATGTGGTCTCTGTTCTTAAAGCATTCTCAGTGCAGAGAGGGAAACAATCAAGTTTCCAGAGATTTATAGCACACTATAATACAGTTCTGATCTATGCTGCAAGAGCAGAGAGAAAGTCCTGAGCTGTGGGGAGGGGCCCAAGGAGGACTTCCTAGAGAAGGTACCACTGGCTTTTGACAGATAAGTAGGAGTCATGCAGATGGAATGGGGATGAAAGGGAGGAAGAAAGCACCCTGGATGGAAGCAACAGCCTGAGAAAAGGCAAAAAGGTAAGAAACGTTACTGTGAATTTGGGGGAACCACTGTGTTGCTAAAGCAGAAACTGTGTAGGAGGAAATGGTAGGAGATGAGACTGGGAAATGATTCCAGTGGAATAATGAGCCAGATATGTCAATGGGAGCCAGAGGCAGTGGGAGATTCACTCTGATGTGCTAAAACAGAATAACAGACACCCTGGAATCCCGCATGCAGTGACAATATTTTCAAGAATGAGGATAAAATAGTTTTTTTGTAAACAAGATCTGAGTATCACTAATAAATTATTTTCTAAAAATGTTATTTCTTCATTTTATTCTTGGCTGCGCTGGGTCTTCGTTGCTGCACTAGGATTTCTCTAGTTGCAGCGAGTGGGGGCTATTCTGTTGCAGCGCACAGGCGGCTCTTCTCTCGTCACTGAGCAGGGGCTCCACGGGCTTCAGGAGTTGCAGCTCCGGGGCTCAGCAGGTGTGCTTCCCAGGCTCTAGAGCACAGGCTCAGTAGCTGGTGTGCAGAGGTTTAGTTGCTCCACAGCATGCAGGATATTCCTGGACCAAGGATCGAACCCAAGTCCCCTGTATTGGCAGGCAGACTCTCAACCACAGGAAGCCCCATCACTAATAAATTCTTATTGAGGAATTTATGAAGGCTATTCTTCAGGCAGAAGGAAATTGATCCCAGATGGAAGGTCTGTGATTGAATTTAAAAAATGATCACTATTGAATCAAACTTGGGTCCACTCGCCCCCTTGTGTGCAGTAAAGCCAATCTCCTGACACTGGGTTGCGGTGAAGGAAAGTGCAGTGTCTATTACCCGGCACTGAGCAAGGACTTTAGGCAGTTAGTGCTTAAAAGACTCAAACTCCCCAATGGCTTTAGGGAAAGGATTTTAAACACAGGGTTAGGGAGGGAGGGAGTGAGGGAGGTTGTGGGGTGTGTGATCAGCTGGTAGACTCTTCTGATAGGTTGATGGTGAGGTAGTTGGGTTCCAAGCGGACTGGGGTCTACACGCTTGTGGACAGCACACAGTTAACTTCTTCCACCTGGTGGAGCTTTCATTCTCTGCAAAACAGCTAAAAGGACATGGCTCAGGATATTATTATAGCCCTTGAAGAGGAACAAAAGGTCCATGACTTTGTTTAATGGCTAAACTTATTTTGTCTTGTTTGACTGTTTTCCTTTGCTTCTGCCTTTTCTCACTTCTCTGATTAAATTTATTCTTTGGAACTTGAGGAAGGCCTAGGAGGCTAAAGTTTTCCTATAAACAAGAGCCAAGTGGAGGCAAAGGAGGAGGTGGTTCTGTCCTGGGAAGGCCCCATAGAGTCCTGCTCAGTTACTTGATCAGATAAAATATTCATTTGTGAGACAGTTAAATCAAAACAAAAACTGATTGCATGAAACAATGATATCTAATGTTGTTGTTGCTGAGTTGATACGTCATGTCTGACTCTTTAGAAAGAAAGAAAAGAAAGTGAAGTCGCTCAGTCCTGTCTGATTCTTTGCGACCCCATGGACTGTAAGCTACCAGACTCCTCCATCCATGGGATTTTCCAGGCAAGAGTACTGGAATGGGTTGCCATATCCTCCTCCAGGGGATCTTCCAAACCCAGGGATTGAACCCAGGTCTGCCGCATTGCAGGCAGACGCTTTACCATCTGAGCCACGAGGGAAGCCCGTCTGACTCTTTGCGACCCCATAAACTGCATCATATCAGGCTCCTTCATCCTTCACTATATCCCTGAGTTTTCTCAATTCATGTCCATTGAGTCGGAGGTGCTAACTCACCATCTCATCCTCTATCGTCCCCTTCTCCTCTTGCCTTCAATTGTTCCCAGCATCAGATCTCAGATGAGTCGGCTCCACTGATCAGGTGGCCAAAGTATTGCCACGGCCCAGGTTCAGTCCCTGGTTGGGAACTGAAATCCCACGAGCTGCATGGCGCTGCCAAAATAAAGTAAAAAGGGGGTAGTGCTAGTGCCATCCACAGAGGGTTGTCACGAGGCTTGGTGGAAGTCTGGCACGGGAAACTCTTCAGAAGCGTGCCTGCCCATAGCAAGTCCCCTTTGGAGGAGGAAGCAGGTTTAGTGAGGGCGGGTGGTGTTCCCAAAGTCACTCACGGGTGTGAGGGGAAGCTGGGCTGGGCCTCAGTGACCGGGCACTGCGCTGTCCAGGCTGCCCCTGTGAGACTGAAGTCCGCTTTAGGACTGCAGGGAGGGTCTCCTTGGGCCCTTTGGGGAAGGAGGGCAATAATGGGGGCTGGGCAAACTGGCTGTGCCAGGAAGAAGATCCGTCTGGACAGGCAAGTGGAGGCCAGGTGGTGGGAAGGGACACGGCTTCAGTTCTGTCTCAACTCCCTGTCTGCTCCCTGCCCCTGGGAACTCACCTGTCTTTGGAGCTGCCCCTGGGCTGGGTGTTTACATCCAGGCGGTCTCTGGTCTTGGCCTCTTGACACAGTGGTCTTACTGGCCCCTTGAACAGGTGAGGATGCTGAGGACAGAGGGATTTGGTGTCCACGGGCACACAGACAGGAATGATTCTCAGAATGAGAATTTGAACCCGGGCAGGTGTGGCCTCTTTTACATCTTGAGTCTCTCCCATTGATTCTGATGCCCCTTTTGCAGATGAAGAAGCAAAGCCTCTGAGAGGAGATGAGCAATGGCTTGAGATGCAAATCCAGGTGTGAATGACCACTGTCAAAGCACTTTACAAGCTTGAACGTGCTGGAAACACACGACGGTTCACCATTTGATATTAATAAGAAAAAGGTGCTTAGGAAGGGTTTACCATACGCCCAGTACTGTTCTTCTGATGACCCCATGAGGGGGCAGCTGTGACTACTGATCCCATTTTACAGATGAGGACACTGAGGCACAAGGGTTCACTCAGGCAAGGGTTACGGGTCTACACCTTTCCCTGCGAGTCCCCACCTCTGAGTGTGCGTGTCCTCAGCTGCTGTCTTCTGTGTGCCCAGCCAGTCTCCCTGGCCAGGTAGGGGTGCCTCCCACCCTGCTGGGCTGAGCATAGGGCCTGGCACCCAGTAAGCCTGCTGAGAAGAGGTGGGCCCCAGAGGGACCAAGGTTGTCATCTTCCCTCTCTCCCAGGAAGTACATCGTGTCCTGTAAGCAGGCAGAGATGCCCCTCTCTGTCCCCTGGGATCCTAGCAACCAGGTCAGGCCTTCTGCTCTGTGCAGACAGCCTTCAGACCTGTCGGGGACCCGCAACCCTCCCTTCTTGGAGGAGGCCCAAAGGGGACAGGATACTCTGCCTCAAGGCCAGCCTGGTGAGCCAGGGGCTTTCCCATGTCCCCCTGCTTGCAGGAGCGAGCTGAGGTCCCAAGGGGAGGAGTCTGGCCCAGCCGGGCCTCCCTTCCCAAAGCCCGGGGCTCCTTTCTTCACGTGCAACTTCCT
>NW_011494816.1:1061292-1061456 GCF_000754665.1 Bison bison bison | reverse complement strand
CCCTCCCAGCTTTCCTTTCTCCTTTGAGCAGCCAACCCTCTCGAACCACTCAGGTCAGAGGGGGCTTCCCTAAAAGGCCCTGCGAGAGCCGTGAAACCACCCCAGTTATAGCAGCATGCCCGCCCCCTCTAGGCCTGGTGCGGCTCGGCTGGGGGGTGGGGGGG
>NW_011494816.1:1048863-1060488 GCF_000754665.1 Bison bison bison | reverse complement strand
GTGGGGGTGGGGAAGGAGGCCCCGAGGGGTCTCCCCCCGCTGAGCCATCCCCCACTGCTCTGGGCCCCTGCTTTTAGCTAGGAGTGGGAGATGGGAAGGGAGGCACTGTGGTTGTGTGTTAGGTGAGTATCTGAGTCAAGGATATTCTGAGCCCTCAGGGAAGGGACTGAGCCTGGAATTGGAGGTGGGGGCCTGGCCCACCTAACTACGTGATGACGGGTGAGCCACGTCCACTCTGTGCCTCAGTCTGGGGACAGCCTCCCAGCTGAGAAGGGAGACACGTGATGAGAGTATAGTGTGTGGTGACAGAGGGAAGCCAGGGTTGTCAGCACCCAGAGAGGAGTCAGGGGAGTCCAGCTGGTCATGCCTGCCAGTAACGCAGTCCTGTATGGCCCAGGTGCTGACTGGCATTTGCTGCCTCCCTGGCAGGCAACAAGGCTGCTGCCCCCTGGCCTCACGTCCACTCAGTGCACCTCACCAGGCCACCCCATCCTCCCTGGGTGTGGCTCCCCGTCCTGCAGGTGTCCTACTACAACCAGGCCACCCCGGGCGTCCTCAAGTACGTGACCACCAATGTCACCGGCCTCTCCTCTGAGTTCTACACCACCTTCAAGGCTTGTGAACACTTCCTCTTGGACAACCGGAACGACCTGGCCCCCAGCCTCCAGACCCTCTAAGCATCCTCCCTGGCCACCTCACGTCCACTCCCACTCCATCCTGCCCCAAGGACATGCGTGCAGTGCACTGAGGAAGCAGAGGCATTTATTCCTTCCTGCCTCCCCGTGGGAAGCTGGGGTCCACCAGGCCACCTGGGTGCTCAGTGTGTGCCAACATCCGCCAGCAAGTCTTGGCGGTAGCTCTGGGGTAGCCTGTAGTAGACTCGGGTCTTCTTCACGGCCCTGGCTGCCAGCAGCGCTGCCCTCACAGACGCATAGAGGCCCCGGCCAGGGCTGTGTTCCACCGTGACCGTGGCCCGGGGAGAAGCTTCCAGCAGCCGGGCCACGACTCCAGCGGGGCTCTGGCCCAGAGGCCCAGCCTGCAGCTGGAAGGACACGGGTTGCCAGAGGCCCTGGCAGAGCTCCAGCATGTCTGTGAGCAGCTGTTCCCTGTAGCCACTGCCCAGCACTTCCTCGGGCCAGCCTGGTGCCACTGTCACATGGGGGAACACCTCGGCCACAGCTGTAAGCAACTCCCTGCCAGTCACGTAGCCGGGGACCATGAAACTCCCATGGGAGACTGTGGCCCCGACCCACACAGGCCTAGACAGGTGGCCAAGGGCAGAGAGGGTGGCCAGTGTGGCCAGGGATGGCCGCAGGGCGGTGGGCTCTGCTATGTGCACGTGGATCCCCCAGCGTCCGGGGTGCGTGGCCAGCTGCTGCAGGCAGGACTCCAGCGTCAGGGCACGGCCATCTGGGGTGCGGACGATGGGCACGGGGTCCCCAGCTGCAGGCTTCTGGAGGCCCACGTCCAGCAGGATCATGCCTTCTCGGTCTGGAAGAGGTAGTGGAGTCAACAGTGTCTGGGGTTAGGGTTATCATGGGGTGTCAGAGGCCCTTGCTGAAGTTAAAGGGACAGCAGGAGGTAATGGGGTGTGTTGATTGGATCTGGGCTCCAGGTGGAAGGGCCATCCGAATGGCCCAATGAGCCTCTAGCTCAGCTCTGAGGCCTGTGCCCGCCTCTCTTGCAGCACCATGTGACTGAAGCCTCACAAGTTCGAATGCCAGGAGCCCCATACTTTTGACAACACTGCTCCCCCACCTTGCAGCTGCGTTGCTATGGTAACAGAGACCTGAGGTAGCTTCCCCGAGGTAACCCTTGCAGTTGAGCTAGGAGTACAGGGGCTGCATGCAGACCTTACCTGGGAGCTGCACTGTTGCTGCGCTTCCATTGCCCTGGATGTCAGGAACCAGCCACTCCACGCTCAGACCCTCGTCCCCAGGGTGCTGGAGAGCAGGGATCAGGCTGCCCCCGGTGTAGTAGCTTGGTTTCCGTGAGGTATTCACTGTGGGTCAGATTGCCAAGGTGGAGAGGCCACCAGTCACGGAGGCCTTCTGTACACCATGAGTCCTCTCTAAGCCTCACAGCAAAGTTCCAGGGAGCTGGAGTTCCCTGTTGTGTAGATGACGGGTGACTTGCCCAAGGTCCTACAGCCAGTGGGCAGGGTTGCTGGGATTGGAGCCTGATGGAGCCAAGTCAGTCAGGCCCCAAGCTGGTATTCCTCCCCCCTCACCTAGATGGCTCCCAGAGCAGGAATGTTAGGTCTGATGGGTCCCCTTGAGATGGCCTGATTGCAGGCTCTCCTCGGTTTGGAGTCAAGGGAACAGGGGCTTTGGACAAAGGGACAAGCGTCATTGATTAGCAGGTACAGTGGAGGATCTGTTCTCTGGAATGCTAGAGCAACCCTCAGAGGAACTGTACTGCAAGCAGAAGCATCTGGGGTTTGGAATTTGCTGTTTCCAGTAGGAGCTGTGCCACGTTTAAGCTGAACAACTTTGTATAAATTATATAACTGCTCTGAACCTCAGTTTCTCTATCTGTAAAATGGAATCCCTGCTTCAGGGATCTATGGAGCTTAGTGTTCCATCCCGGAGTCTGGCATACAATGGATGCTTCAAATGATTCCTTCCTCTTATCTCATGTAGCATTGTCACTTTCCAATGCTCTGCCCCACCTAGCTCAGTGCTTTTGTCGGCAGACTCCACTCCACCACCTTTCTTTCCCCTGGAGGAGAAAATGGCAACCCACTCCAGTATTCTTGCCTGGAAAACCCCATGGCCAGAGGAGCCTACAGTCCATGGGATCACAAAGAGTCAGACACAACTGAGCATGCATACATATACACTTTTTCCCACCCTCCGCAGACCCCTCCCTACTGGCGAGCTGCTTGAACTGTGACAGGAAAGGCTCAAAGATGTCATAGTAGACTTGGTGGGTGGCGGTGTTGTCCCGGATGTAGAGGAGGTCATCCACTGACACGGGGTCCGAGGCCGACTGCCACATCGTGAGGGTGTACCTGGGGTCCAGAGAGTCAGCTTAGGGCCTGTCTGCGCCCAGCAGCCCTCAGCCCCTCTCCCATGCTCAGAAGTTAACTTGAGCTGGGGGTGTTGGGCACTACCCGCTTCCTGGGGGCAGAAGAAGCCACAGAGGCCTTGGGTAACTGAGAGCAGAGGCTGAGAAGGAGGAGAGATGGACTGGGTTGCCTCTTCACTTGGAGTGTCTATTTGTGGGTCCTCTCTTAGGAAGGAAAGACAGAAGAGGTGGGCATGGAGCTGGGAGTGGTGGGGGTGGATCAGAGGTCAGGTATGAAGAGGAAAGGCAGTGGCCTCCAGTGGGGAAAGTCCGAGGAAGGTGGTGCTTGGCGGCTGGGGGCAGTACAGAGCCGGGGGGAGGCTGGGCTTCCTCAACCCCACAGAGCTGTTAGGGGCAGAGTCTCTAGGTGAAGTTTGTGCACCCTCGGGGAACAGGTGGTTCCCAGGGGAGGAGGCTGTGGGAGGCAAATTGAGTCTCAATATAAACTCTTATTGGAACTTCCCTGGTGGTCCAGTGGGTAAAACTGTGCTTCCATTGCAGGGGATGCCTGTTTATCCCTGGTTGGGGAACTAAGATCGCGCATGCTGTGCAGTGTGGTCCAAAACAAACAAACAGATAATAATTATAACAACAAAAAAGCAACACTTTCCAATGGACAGGCTGCTTCAGGTATAGTGACCTGCCTGTCCCAGAGGTGCACAAGCAGAAAGCAGGGACGCTGTGGAAGATGTGAGCACCAGCAGAGGTTGGGCCAGATGGTCATGGAGACCCTTCTGACCATCAGCATCTGGGATCCTGCTGGGGCATCAGGACTGGGAGTGGGTTTGGAGGGAGTAGGGGCTGTGACAGGGGCCTGGGCGTTCTCACCTGTCAGACTGGGCCAGCAGCCAGCTGAAGTGGGGCCAGGCGGCCCTCGCCATGACAGCCAGCACGGGGAAGGTCACCCTCTGGGGCAGTGCTCCCACCAGCTCCTGCATCTTCTCCACCATGGCCCGTGTGTACGTCACATTTGGGAAAAGGGGCAGGTAGAAGGTGGTCCAGCCTGGAGACAGGGTTGCCTCAGGATACTTCTCCTGGACCAAGGCCAGGAACCTGCAGAGAATCAGAGATGCTGGTCTTTTAGAGCCCCTTCCTCATCTCCTGGGTTCTCATCAGAGTGCTAGGAAGAGGCAGGGTCTATTGCATCTAGATATTAGAGCACAGTCCTGAAGAACAGGATGGCTTACGAGTTGCTCAAAGTCCCATGGTAGAGCGTGGACTTTGGAGCTGGGGAGGCCTGGATTTGAGTCCTGACTTTATGACCTTGGTAAGTTCACCCAACCTCTTTGATTCTTAAAAACGGCATCTTTTCAGGCAGGACAGGGCTTCTCAAACATCCTCATGTGCATGTGGAAATGCAATTCAAAGCCCTGGGTGTGGGATCTGGGCTCTATCAGCTGTGAGGGTCTCTGAACTTTCAGATATTATTTAAAAATTTCATTCAGATTTTGAACTCTTACAAATGTTAATAGGCAAATAATGTTACTCTCTCCCCTTCCCCAGATTATTGAGTAACCTCACTACAAGAAGATCAGTCATTTTTTTTATCTTGGGCCACTGACTACAGTTTCAAACTGCTGCTTACTAAATGCTCCTCAGTTTGATACTTGGTAAATATTGGGTGGAAGGATTGTTAGCTGACTGGTTGGAAAGGTGGTTTGATGGATGGATGTGTGGATGGATGAATGGAGATGGACAGTAAAGATCTGGAGGTTAGAGTCAGAAAGACCTGGCTTTGTATGTTTGCTCTGCCAATTATTAGACTTAGGCAGATCATTTAACCTCAGTAGGGTATGTTGTATTACTAAAATGGAAATAATAGTACCTACATCATTCTCATTCTAAGAGTTAAATGGTACTCTACAACTAGACTACTTAAAACAGTGTGTGTGACAGATAATAAACATTCAACAGACTGAGCCTCAATTATTGTCAGCTTTCTTATCTGCAAAATGGTAAGAAAAAATGCTCCCAACCTGGCATTTCTATGGGAAGATGAACTCAGATATATTCTCTCCTTTTATGCGGCCCTCTGTAAACTTGAGCACACCATGCTGCTGGTGCTACTGTTGTTGGCAGTGCTGGGACCTGGGGGTTGTTTGTGGGGTGGGAGGGGAGGCTGGGGAAGGAGTTAGTGCTTTATAGACTTTAGTTAGTACTTTCTAGGAGGTCAAGGGTTGCCCTGGCACTGTTTGCTGTCCTATTAGGAATAAACACTCTGCTGCTACTGCTGCTAAGTCGCTTCAGTCGTGTCCGACTCTGTGCGACCCCATAGACGGCAGCCCAGCTGGCTCCCCCATCCCTGGGATTCTCCAGGCAAGAACACTGGAGTGGGTTGCCATTTCCTTCTCCAATGCATGAAAGTGGAAAGTGAAAGTGAAGTTACTCAGTTGTGTCCGACTCGTAGCAACCCCATGGACTGCAGCCTACCAGGCTCCTCCATCCATGGGATTTTCCAGGCAAGAGTACTGGAGTGGGGTGCCAGTAGGGCACAAATCCATAATCTGCCAGTGAGAGCCCAGTGAAATCAGGACTACTAGGAGAAAGTGTGAGGGAGGGTCCTCAGCAGCCTGGGACATCAGGGAAGTTTCTGGGGCAGGTAATGGCTGGGTTACCAGGGAATGGGGGGAAGGGATTCAAGGCAGAGGGAATAGCATGTGTGAAGGCTCAGAGGTCAGACGACATGGTGTGGCTGGAGGCAAACTCAGCAAAGGTCCCCTGAGCACCTGCTGTACCCGATGTTGAAGGAAACAGACTGGACACAGCTGGAGCAGAGAGGCAAACACTCACTGTGTGGCATTGACCTCTATTGAGAGGCCCACATTGGGACCCCTCTGGATGTCAGCATTGATCCACACAGGCCTTCGAACTTTCCCCTCCTCTGTCAGCCGCCGAAGGAGGTCCAGGGAGGGGCCCACAGCCTTGATGCTCTTGAAGTCTAGTTTGATGCCTGTGGGGAGAGGGCCAAGGGCTTGGGAAACTGGTCCCTTGTGCTCAAGGAAGAAGGAAACAGAAGACATGACTTCCTGGGACAGAGAGAGGAGGTATGGTGTGTGTGTCAGGGGTGGGAGGGAAGACAGGGCCGGAATTCTGGGTGGGTGTGAAGAAGGCTTCAACGAGAGAAAGGACTTGCCCATGTAGGAGTGATCTTCCATCCCTCATCCCCAAGGGGAGGAAGCAGATGATGGCTAAGGGCTTGGGATTTGGGGCAGGTGTAGGTATTGTCAAGAATCTGATGAAAAGGGACTATGACTCTTGGACAGGCAGGCTCTGAGGATCCCAAGCCACCCAAGCCTGAATAGCACAAAGTCAGACTGAAGAATTAGAGAAGAATTTAGAAAGCCAGGCCAAGGGGATCATAATATGTTGACAACATAGGGAGCCATGGAGGATTAAAGCAGGGAGTGACATGACAGTTGGCATTTTGGAAAGCTCACCCAGGTAGGGGCTTCGTAGAGTTTGGAGGCAGGAAGCCAGTGAGGAAGGAGGTCCAAGAGAAAGATGATGTGAGTGGGACTGGATCGGGGGAAGCCTTCAGGGTTAGAATTGGCAGATGCAGCAGCTGAGTAGATGCAGGGAATGAGGGAGAGGCATTAGGATGATGCCTGGATTCTGACAGTTACTGGCAAAGAGACAGGAGAGGGGAAGGTGGAATTGGCTTTGAGCATGTTGTATCCAGTTCCATGGATTCAGAGCCTGAATGCTCATGTTTGGCCCTTTGCAGCTTATCCTACACTTTTTCATCCCTCATTTCACCCATCTTCCCTGAGCCCAGGCCTCTAGAGTGGTCTGGAAAGCTAAAGCAAGAGCAACTCCTGACAGTCATTGGGCTAGTCTCCTAGCAGAGGGACCCCTGCACATGTGGCCTGAGGACCAGAGGGGTGGGCAGCTGGGGAGGGGCTGAGAGAAGTCCTTACCCTTCTGGGAAGAGGCCAGCACAGCCTCCAGCCACTGCTCTAGGGTGTTGTCGCTGTAGATGGCTGGGGGGTGCGCCATGATGGGGACTCCTGTCTCGTTGACTGTGCCGAGCCCTTCTATTGTGATGTCTGCCTCCAGGGCCATGACATTACCTGTTGCATTGGACAGAGAAACTTTTTAAAGCAATTTTTCTCATCATCAAAGTATTACACACTTATAGAATATTTGAAAAATACAGAAAAGCAGAAAGAGAAATATTCACCCACATTTCCATCATAGTTCACTTTTTGATGTATTTTCTTCCATTTTTATCTATGTATAGTTTTTCCACAGTTGAGACCACTCAGCATTTATAATTTTAATCTTTTTCTTTCAATTTTGACACATTTTCACAATCTTTTCATGAAAAAAGAAAAAAACCTGCAAAAGCCCTGATTGAGAGCAGTCACCCTGTCTCAGTCAGCCACTCCTCTGTCTTTCCTGAGACTCTAAATTTTTAGGAAGACTCAGCAGTCTCTGAATTTTTGTTACTAACAGATAATGATGTATATTTTATTCTGACTTTCTGGTTATTTTTTATCATGACTTGAAGAATCTGAGTCAGGGCCATGCTGGGTCTTTTTTAAAAAAATTAATGAAAAAATTAATTTTTGGTTGCGCTGGATCTTCATTGCTGGGCACGGGCTTTCTCTAGTTGTGGAAAGCAGGGGCTACTCTTCACTGCTGTGCACGGGCGTCTCCCTGCAGTGCCTCTCTTGTGGAGCACGGGCTCCAGATGCATGGGCTTCAGTTGTTCCAGCACGCAGGCTCGGTGTGCTGCATCAGCTTAGTCCCTAACCGGGGATGGAACCCATGCCCCCTGCATTGGCAGGTAGATTCTTAATCACTGTATCACCAGGGAAGTCTGCGGGGTCATCTTTAGAGCCCACATTATCAAAGTACTGTTAGAAAAATTCATCTAACTCATATTCCTGCCAGAAGTACATAAGTTGGTCCATTTCCAGGCACCCATATAGTGCTGAGAATTGTTATTTTTGTCTTTAAATGTACGCAGTTAACGCCTCCAGTGGCTGTGTGATGCCTGCTGGGAGCGTTCAGGCCAGAAGGGAGTCAAGGACTTTGAATGAGAAGCAGACTGGGAAAAGCAGGCCAGGCTCTCTGATCAATGAGTGGTGTAGAGGGTGGGTGGGGTCGCTATGAGCTCCTGCTCCATCGAAGACAGTTGGCATCAGAGGGGTCTCTTCTGTTTTATACTTGCAGCCCTGCTCCCCTCCAAGTCCATTTAGCATATAGCTGCTAGAGTGACGGTTCCATATACCTGATCCTGTCACTTCTGTTAAAAAATCAAAATTCCCTTAGCCCTGAGAATCCAATCCAAATGCTTGCAGAGTCTGTGAGGTCCTATAGGACCAGGCCTGGCAAACTTTGCCATCTCACCTCGAGTCCCTCTCTCCCTCAATATCTAGCTTCCATCCACTCCTGTTTCTCCAACATCAGTGTGCACACAGACCACCCAGGAACTGTTCAAATGCAAGTTCTGCTCAGTAGATCTGGGGTGGGGCCCAAGACACCTACCAAGCTCCCCAGTGATGCCCAGACTGCTGATCCATAGACCACACTTGGAGCCTCGAAGCTCAAATATCTTGTCTCCCATCTCTGGGCTCCTACACCTGGCTGTTGCCATGGCAACACTCTTCTCTCCACAGTTTTACTAGGCCACCTCCAGCTCATTTGTGGGTGTTGGCTTAAAATATCAAGGAGGCCATCCCTAAACCACACACTCAGTCAAAGTCAGGCTGACAGCTGATCCTTTGAGCACTCAGCCCCCATGTAACTACTCATATAGCACCATCCTTCCTGAGCCTGAGGGCTAGGAGCAGGCTCCAGGTCTGTGGTGCCCATCACTTGGATTTCCAGTGCCAAGATGGTACCAGGCCTAAAAAAGGAGCTTCAGAAGTGTTTGTTGGATGGTACAAGACTGGATAAATGAATGATACAGAAAGCTGAGATCAAGGACTTCCCTGGTGGTCCAGTGGCTAAGACTCTGTCTTCCCAGTGCAGATGGCATAGGTTTGGTTCCTGGTCGAGGAACTAGGATCCCACAGGCCTCACAGTGCAGCCAAAAGAGAAAAAAGTTAAGTTCAACCAGCCCAGGTCCAGAAAAGTAAAAGAGCTTGCACAAAGTTGCAGAGAATTTTTGCAAATTTCTCTAAGCCTAGGTGTCTGGATTTCCAGAAGGGAGAGGAAGCTGAGTGCCAGGCTGTCCCCAGCACTGTTTCAGGTACTTTGCACTGTCCCATTTCATCCGCATATTATATCTCTGGCCCAGTGCTCCGGAATCTTTGGTGTCCTCACTGACAAGATGGGGATGAATCTCTCTGGGCTTTAACTACAGCACGTGGACATAAATTATGTTGTATTAAAAAATAAAAATTAAAAACAAAAACAGGTTGTAAACTGTGAAGGGCTATATGAAGGTAACTTTTATTTCTATGTTTTTTTGTCTTAACTTGGTTACCCAGGAATGCTGAGAGGGATCCAGAGGGGTTTGGGGCCCAGCAAGGCCCAGAGAAGTCAGGCCCCAGGTGGGTAGCTGGGCAGCTAAGAGGGTAGCTAAAGAGAATGGGTGCTGAGAGGTCTCCTTCCCCATCTAAAATGGGCCAGGTCCGGTCTGGGGAAGGTGGCGGTACACTGGGAGGGAGCCAGGGCTGGAACCCAGGTCTCAGTCCTGGTGAGTCCCTGAAGCTGCTGCCTTGCTTGACCTGCACCAGCTGCCTCCCTTGAGATGCTGGTAGCCCCTGAACTCAGGACCGCGTCTCACTCGTTTCTACACCTCCTCTCAGGCTGGGTGCAGAGCAGGGGCCCAGCGAATGCTCAGTGAGGGGGACTAAAGGCAGATGGACCTAACCTGCGTCCTTGTGATCAGCACCTGGACCCAGCTTCCTCCTGCACGGCCATTCACACCTGTTTGGGGCCTTCCAGATCCTGAATCTGGGAGCCAACTTGTTTGCGGGGTCGGGGGGTGGGGTATGAGGGAAGAGGAGATGAGGACAGGAGCAGGTGCCTGCTTCCACAGTAGGAGCCTTGGTCCTCAGAGGTACAGTCAGGTGAAGAATGCTGCTCTCCACAGGGAGCCCACAGGAAGCTCCGAGGCCCTCCCTCCCCTCCCCACACACCAGGCGCTCTATACATCACATCCGGCAGAGGGGTGCCATGGAGGAGCGTGCAGACCCTGAGCCCAAGACTGCTAGTGTGCGGCTCCGCTGTTGACCTTCAACACCCCCTGAAGGAGTTCACGTGGAGTGAGGCACTCTGTGCTGCAGGGAACCTGGTGGGACAAGTCTTTGAAGTGAAAGTCGCCCAGTCATGTCCGACTCTTTGCGACCCCATGGACTAAACAGTCCATGGAATTCTCCAGGCCAGAATACTGGAGAGGGTAGTCTTTCCCTTCTCCAGGGGATCTTCCCAACCCAGGGATTGAACCCAGATCTCCCGCATTGCAGGCGATTCTTTACCAACTGAGCTATCAGGGAAATATTTTTAGGAACAGGTTTTATGTTCCCAATCCTTACATATAGGGGAATTTGACATGCTTCCCTGGTGGCTCAGATCATAAAGCATCTGCCTGCAATGCAGGAGACCAGGGTTTGATCCCTGGGTTGGGTAAATCCCCTAGAGAAGGGAATGGCCACCCACTCCAGTATTCTTGCCTGGAGAATCCCGTGGACAGAGGAGCCTGGTGGGCTACAGTCCATGGGGCTGCAAAGAGTCAGACACGACTGAGTGACTAACACTTTCACATATCTAGAAAAGCACTAAATCCCTTCATGATGACATCAGATCCTTGTGACTAGGAGAAAACCTCTTGTAAAGTAAACATTTGATAGCATTGAACTCCGCCTTCAACAAAATCTTATATATTGACCTTCCCCCACTACCTCTTTGGAGCAGTCTCTCAGAGCTATCTGAGGTGCTGCTTTCTCGGCTGCGGTCGTCATTTTGCCCCAAATAAAACAACTCGCAACTCTCAAGTAGTGCATCTTTTTTAGTAGACAGTTAGAACTGGACATGGAACAACAGACTGGTTCCAAATAAGAAAAGGAGTTCGTCAAGGCTGTATGTTGTCACCCTGTTTATTTAACTTATATGCAGAGTACATCATGAGAAACGCCGGACTGGAAGAAACACAAGCTGGAATCAAGATTGCTGGGAGAAATATCAATAACCTCAGATATGCAGATGACATCACCCTTATGGCAGAAAGTGAAGAGGAACTAAAAAGCCTCTTGATGAGAGTGAAAGTGGAGAGTGAAAAGTTGGCTTAAAGCTCAACATTCAGAAAACGAAGATCATGGCATCCGGTCCCATCACTTCATGGGAAATAGTTGGGGAAGCAGTGGAAACAGTGTCAGACTTTATTTTTGGGGGCTCCAAAATCACTACAGATGGTGACTGCAGCCATGAAATTAAAAGACGCTTACTCCTTGGGAGGAAAGTTATGACCAACCTAGATAGCATATTCAAAAGCAGAGATATTACTTTGCCAATAAAGGTTCGTCTAGTCAAGGCTATGGTTTTTCCAGTGGTCATGTATGGATGTGAGAGTTGGACTATGAAGAAGGCTGAGTGCTGAAGAAT
>NW_011494816.1:1046184-1048552 GCF_000754665.1 Bison bison bison | reverse complement strand
GGCAGGAGGAGAAGGGGACGACAGAGGATGAGATGGCTGGATGGCATCACTGACTCGATGGACGTGAGTCTGAGTGAACTCCGGGAGTTGGTGATGGACAGGGAGGCCTGGCGTGCTGCGATTCATGGGGTTGCAAAGAGTCGGACACGACTGAGCGACTGATCTGATCTGATGACCACCAACTAAGGACCCAGAGTGGATGTCCCTCCTCGCTTGAACTCCACGAGAAACCGGAGCCTTGGTACCAGGAGTGGCCCTTCGAGCCCATCTGCTTCCTCGGGGAGTGCAGATGAATTTGGGTAAGCCTCTCCTGGTTTTCGAATCTCCGTATTGGTTGAGATTCTGAGTTTTATTTGGTTGTAGAGCAGGTTACCTGCCCACTTCCAGCTGGAAAGATACTGGAGAGGGCCCGGGTGAAATATCCAGGGTATACCCACTCGTGATCTAGACACTGACTTGGGCTCTGTTGAAAAATACTAAGAAATTTCCACACAGTAGAAAGATACTGGGTGGGAGACTTGCTGAAAGATGCCAGAGAATACCCATCCAGTGAAAAGGCCCTGGGGCAGAGGGCATGGATTGAAAAAAACTTGAGGAATACCCAGGGCTCAGCTGAAAGATGCCGAGGTTGTTCCGTTGTAGGGAACTGAGCAGTCTTGGTTGAGTGGTTAGGTAAGAGGCTGATCTGACACTTTCCCTCAGTTAGACTGCCTTTATAGGCTTTGTCGGGGTAAAAGTGAGAATGTATGAGAGCTTTGCTCTGAAGAAAAGGGACAAGGCTTCTACTGGCCAGCTATGGTTTTCTCAGGTAACTGAGAGATTTATGGGAGTGGTGAAGGTCTAGTCTTCAAACAGTACAGTGGTCCCATAGGGAAACTCACCTATTAATTAAAATACTTGCTCGTCTGGGGGTCGAACCTAAGAACTGGCCATTCAGCGACCTGAGCAGCCATCTTAGAGTGCTGGAGGCAGAATCTAAGGCACATGAGAGGAGCTAAAACGAGTCTGAGGTGACTCCTGGTGGAGTTCAGCTCACAGGCAGCACACAGGCCCGCCACACAATTTCACCAGTGATTTTTATCCCTGAAAAATTCAGCTTAAAGTGGAAAACAGAATCTCAAACACAGAAACAGAGGGGTGTCAGAAAGCCAACCTCTGACTAACATTCCAGCCAGATTCATGTCTAATGCGTATGGAGCTGGTATTTGCAAGGACCTTGTTAATTGGGGAAATTATACTAAAAGAGTTCTCAACCTAAAATGGCCAAACTGGGGCTCTTTTGATATTCCAAAATTGGCATTTTTGTGCCCATGATTAGAAAAGGCCGGCCATACTACTTTGCTTGGTATCTAGAAGTGTATAAGAAAGGAAACTATAGAGTAACTTCTTTGCAGGAAACCAACAAGAAATTGCTTGAAACTATATCAGAACCAGAAAAGGCTGCTAGCACTGACTCTGCCAGGTCACAGGTCTAGTGGGACTGGGAAGTCACATTAGGCATTTATGCCACTTGACTTTTGATTTTTGGGCAACCACTTTGCCATCTTTTGGGGGCACTCTTACCACTTGGCTTTTGATTTCTGGGCATCCTTTTGCCTTGTTATTTTATTTGGAGTGTGACTCCTGGCTGGTGAGGTTCTGGTTTGGTTTGAGCATGCAGGCATCTGGTACCAACTGCTTGAGCTTGTATGGGAAGTGCTTCCTCTAAGGTTCTACACTCCACCTGGGAATGCCTTGGAAAAAAATTTCAAATGACTGGTCAACCTATAGCTATGATCCAATGACAAGAAAAGTGACCTAAAAATATCAGATCTTTACTGACACAGGATAGGGAAATGGACTGAAGTTCCCTTATGTCCAGGACTTTTCTCCTATAATCAACAGCCTGGGGCTAAGCAAACTAAGACCACCACTTCCCCAGAAGAACAAACCTTGTTGGGACCAATCTGCCCTTGTTATCAGGGCCAATTTGAGCACTCAGTTCAGTTCAGTCGCTCAGTCGTGTCCAACTCTTTGCCACCCCATGAATCACAGCACGCCAGGCCTCCCTGTCCATCACCAACTCCCGGAGTTTACCCAAACTCATGTCCATCGAGTCAGTGATGCCATCCAGCCATCTCATCCTCTGTCGTCCCCTTCTCCTCCTGCCCCCAATCCCTCCCAGCATCAGGGCCTTTTCCAATGAGTCAACTCTTTGCATGAGGTGGCCAAAGTACTGGAGTTTCAGCTTCAACATCAGTCCTTCCAATGAACACCCAGGACTGATCTCCTTCAGAATGGACTGGTTGGATCTCCTTGCAGTCCAAGGGACTCTCAAGAGTCTTCTCCAACACCACAGTTCAAAAGCATCAATTCTTCGGTGCTCAGC
>NW_011494816.1:1044541-1046084 GCF_000754665.1 Bison bison bison | reverse complement strand
TGGATGCCATGATCTTCGTTTTCTGAATGTTGAGCTTTAAGCCAACTTTTTCACTCTCCTCTTTCACTTTCATCAAGAGGCTTTTGAGTTCCTCTTCACTTCTGCCATAAGGGTGGTATCATCTGCATATGTGAGGTGATTGCTATTTCTCCCAGCAATCTTGATTCCAGCTTGTGCTTGTTCCAGCCCAGCGTTTCTCATGGTGTACTCTGCATATAATTTGAGCACTATCAGGTCTAAATTCTGGCTATAAAACTATGATCACAGAAAAATAAAGACGATTTTTGACAGTGTGGTCACAATTCTTTAGACTCCAGAGAAAGCTTTAAAAAAAAATCTCTTTAAGAATTCTTGCCCTGAGAAATAACTCCTCCTATGCCTTGAGACCAGAGTTTTCTAGATAACTTATCCATTATTGTTCAGTTGTTCATTAGTGTCTGACTCTTTGCAATCCCATGGACTGCAGCATGCCAGGCTTCCCTGTCCTTCATCTCCCGAAGCTTGCTCAAACATGTCCATTGAGTCAGTGATGCCATCCAACCATCTTGTCCTCTGTCGTCCCCTTCTCTTCCTGCCTCCAATCTTTCCTAGCATCGGGTCTTTTCTAATGAATTGGCTCTTCACATCAGGTAGCCAAAGTTTTGGAGCTTCAGCATCAGTCCTTCCAATGAATATTCAGGATTGATTTCCTTTAGGATTGACTGGCTTGATCTCCTTGCAGTCCAAGGGACTCTCAAGAGTCTTCTCCAACACCATAGTTCAAAAGCATCAATTCTTTGGCACTCGACCCTCTTCATGATCCCACTCTCACATCCATACATGACTACTGGAAAAACCATTTTTGTTGTTCAGCCCTTCAGTCATGTCCGAGTCTTTGCGACCCCATGGTCCAATGAGTATTCAGGGTTGATTTCCCTTAAGATTGATTGGTTTGATCTCCTTGCTGTCCAAGGAGACTCTCCAAGGGACTCTCAGGAGTCTTTTCCAGCACCACAGTCTGAAGGCATCAATTCTTTGTCACTCTGCCTTCTTCATGGTCCAGCTCTCACAAGTGTATGTGATCACTGGAAGACCACAGCCTTGACTGTAAGAACCTTTAAGAGCAGAGTAGTGTCTCTGCTTTTCAATACACTGTCTAGCTTTGTCATAACTTAAAAAAAAGTAAGCGCTTACAAATCAAGCAATTCTAAATAAGAGATAAATCAACCTAAAAGAATTTCAAGTTCACATGAACTGGGAAATATTCAGTATTAAATCAGTACAGTTCAGTTCAGTCGCTCAGTCTTTTTGACCCCAGGGACTGCAGCACGCCAGGCTTCCCTGTCCATCACTAACTCCCAGAGCTTACTCAAACTCATGTCCATTGAGTTGGTGATGCTATCCAACCATCTCATCCTCTGTCATCCCCTTCTCCTCTCGCCTTCGATCTTTCCCAGCATCAGGGTCTTTTTCAATGAATCAGTTCTTCACATCAGGTGGCCAAAGTACTGGAGTTTCAGCTTCAGCATCAGTCCTTCCAGTGAATATTCAGGACTGATTTCCT
>NW_011494816.1:1039999-1043736 GCF_000754665.1 Bison bison bison | reverse complement strand
CCTTGACGTACTCGTTTCCCAATTTGGAACCAGTCTGTTGTTCCATGTACAGTTCTAACTGTTGCTTCTTGACTTGCATACAGATTTCTCAGGAGGCAGGTCAGGTGGTCTGGTATTCTCATCTCTTTAAGAATTTTCCACAGTTTATTGTGATTCACACAGTCAAAGGCTTTGGTGTAGTCAATAAAGCAGAAGTAAATATTTTTCTGGAAGTCTCTTGCTTTTTTCAGTGATCCAATGGATGTTGGCAATTTGATCTCTGGTTCCTCTGCCTTTTCTAAATCCAACTTGAACATCTGGAAGTTCACGGTTCACGTATTATTGAAGCCTGCTTGGAGTCTTTTGAGCATTACTTTGCTAGCATGTGAGATGAGTGCAATTGTGTGGTAGTTTGAACATTGTTTGACATTGTCTTTCTTTGGGATTGGAATGAAAACTGACCTTTTCCAGTCCTGTGGCCACTGCTGAGTTTTCCAAATTTGCTGGCATATCAAGTATTAAATACCTGGCATTAATGTTTGTTTATTAATCTAACTAATATATACATGTCTAAGAGTCACTAACATTAACATTAAGCAGAGTATTTTCATTGTGTCTAGGTTTAATGTAAGTTAAATAGTATATCTGTTACAATTTTGTCAGCAAGGAAATTCCTCAAGTAAAAAAACTTCTAAAAAATATAAATGAGGTGAACTTTTAGATAAACTCTATTAAGAATAATTATGCTTTAGGAATGTCTGTCTAAAATACTCTGTAGATTGGGGTAACTTGAAATTCTAAGGGCTAACTACGGAGAACCGTGTGGAGGATTCCTTAAAAAACTGGAAATAGAACTGCCATATGACCCAGCAATCCCACTGCTGGGCATACACACCGAGGAAACCAGAATTGAAAGAGACACATGTACCCCAATGTTCATCCCAGCACTGTTTATAATAGCCAGGACATGGAAGCAACCTAGATGTCTATCAGCAGATGAATGGATAAGAAAGCTGTGGTACATATACACAATGGAGTATTACTCAGCCATTAAAAAGAATACATTTGAATCAGTTCTAATGAGGTGGATGAAACTGGAGCCTATTATACAGAGTGAAGTAAGCCAGAAAGAAAAACACCAATAGAGTATACTAACGCATATATATGGCATTTAGAAAGATGGTAACGACAACCCTGTATGTGAGACAGCAAAAGAGACACAGATGTACAGAACAGTCTTTTGGACTCTGTGGGAGAGGGAGAGGGTGGGATGATTTGGGAGAATGGCATTAAAACATGTATAATATCATATAAAAATAAATAAAAAGCAAGCACTTCTCAGGGGAAAAAAAAAAAGAAATTCTAAGGGCTATACTAAACTAAGTAATGGGAGTCTATTGAATAGCTAGGTCATTTCCAAATAAAATAAGATTTTGAAGCATTTATCACTGAACACTAATTTTCCCCTAGAGATTTGGGACTATTAATGAATAATGTTTGGTACCTTCCTAAAAGGTTCTCTCTAAGAAAGAAAAGGTTTTTGGAAATAATCACTGGTATTTATGCTCACCAATCTACAGAATGCTAATATAAAGGTCAGTTTTTGGTTGCTTAAGGAAAGTAGGATGTATATTTTCAGCAAAGAAGATGTGAGGAATGGAATTGCATTTTATGAAGGGAAAAGCAAGTAGGTCTGACTTACAGGTGGCTGTTTCAGGATGGGAGAACAAAGTATTGGGTACAGAAAGTGATAAGAAGATTTGTGGAAAGCAGACCCCGAGAAAAGAATTTTGTGGGTGGTTAGGACTAAGTTTAAAATAAATTTAATTAAGTTTATGTTTAAATGAAGTTAAAAGTAAGCTGGTACAAAAGCTTAAATTTGGCTTTTCTCTATCTTCAGATGTTGAACTGCCTTGGTAATAGATTTAAGTTTCTTTATCTCTTAAATGATCTGTTCTGAAATCCTTCATTGTAGAATAGTTACTGTTTCACAGTGACCTATAATCCTACCTGACTGAATGTTCTAAGCCTTTTTGATATTTGTTGACAAAACTTCCTGCTGCTAAGTCCCTTCAGTCGTGTCCGACTCTGTGCAACCCCATAGACGGCAGCCCACCAGGCTCCCCCGTCCCTGGGATTCTCCAGGCAAGAACACTGGAGTGGGTTGCCATTTCCTTCTCCAATGCATGAGAGTGAAAAATGAAAGTGAAGTCGCTCAGTCGTGTCCGACTCTTAGAGACCCCATGGACTGTGTAGCCCACCAGGCTCTTCCATCCATGGGATTTTCCAGGCAAGAGTACTGGAGTGGGGTGCTATTGCCTTCTCCGACAAAACTTCCTAAATAATTCAAATGAAGCACTTTCGGCTTCTAGCTAAGAGGGCCCCTGAAACATCCCAAATGTTATTCTAGATTCATATTGAATACAGAATCACATGGGAAGTATTGCTAAGTGAGTAATAAATCTCGGGTTATATTGTATGGTAAATGTTACTAATTTAGATATATTAGAAACTATATGGAGTTCCTAAAGTTCTGATATATCTTGGTAAATGCTATCAGTCATAATTCTAGCTACTATCTTAAAGTGTTGTCACAGCACTTAACCAAGTTTCGCAAAAATGCTTCCTCCTCAAGAAGATTTATAAAAAGGACTTTTGGATAAATATAAGTTTCTGAACTGGGTAAATAATGAAAGGATTCTAATGGAAAACCTGGTGACTTCACAAAGGTTAACGAAAGGACTGAATGAACTGGCGAACATGCTAATAACTTTTGTGGTTTCTGTATGAAAAATTACTGGTTTGAATCTGTGTTTTCCAGGTGCAAGAAAAACCTTCCCCTCAAATTAATTATGACAATAATTTGCTAAAATTATACTTTAGAAACAAATTGAAACATTTATCTTTTCTCTCTATCTGACCCCTCCAGAAACTGGAAACTCTGCTTCTAGTAACTTTATCAGATAAGCTAGGAAAGTTATATCGATAACAGCTACAGAAATCTCAAGGAATTTTGGAGACCTTGAGAAGGGCGGAATCCACCTAGATCTGTTAGGTGAAAGGTGAAATCTGTGATCAGCCTTTGGTGACTTTCTTAGCTCTGAAAGGTTTTATTTTAAAAGTTCAGTCTGAGATGCTATAAAAGCTTTGGCAAAGAAAAAAAAGCCTATGATCAATTATGCTTACATAAATCATCAGGCCAAATTTATTGACACCGCTCCAGGCTTCAGCAATACGTGAACTGTGAACTTCCAGATGTTCAAGATGGTTTTAGAAAAGGCAGAGGAACCAGAGATCAAATTGCCAACATCCGCTGGATCATCAAAAAAGCAAGAGAGTTCCAGAAAAACATCTATTTCTGCTTTATTGACTATGCCAAAGCCTTTGACTATGTAGATCACAATAAACTGTGGATACTTCTGAAAGAGATGGGCATGCCAGACCACCTGACCTGCCTTTTAAGAAACCTATATGCCAGGTCAGGAAACAACAGAACTGGACATGGAACAACAGACTGGTTCCAAATAGGAAAAGGAGTACGTCAAGGCTGTATATTGTTACCCTGCTTATTTAACTTCTATGCAGAGTATATCATGAGAAACACTGGGCTGGAACAAGCACAAGCTGGAATCAAGATTGCCAGGAGAAATATCAATAACCTCAGATATGCAGATGACACCACCCTTATGGCAGAAAGTGAAGAGGAACTAAAGAGCCTCTTGATGAAAGTAAAAGAGGAGAGTGAAAAAGTTGGCTCT
>NW_011494816.1:1004083-1039899 GCF_000754665.1 Bison bison bison | reverse complement strand
CTCAGATATGCAGATGACACCACCCTTATGGCAGAAAGTGAAGAGGAACTAAAGAGCCTCTTGATGAAAGTAAAAGAGGAGAGTGAAAAAGTTGGCTTAAAGCTCAACATTCAGAAAACTAAGATCATGGCATCCAGTCCCATCACTTCATGGCAGATAGATGGGTAAACAGTGGAAACAGTGGCTGACTTGATTTTTCTGGATTCCAAAATCACTGCAGATAGTGATTGTAGCAATGCAATTAAAAGACGCTTGCTCCTTGGAAGGAAAGTTATGACCGACCTAGATAGCATATTGAAAAGCAGAGACATTACTTTGCCAACAAAGGTCCATCTAATCAAGGCTATGGTTTTTCCAGTGGCATGTATGGATGTGAGAATTGGACTATAAAGAAAGTTGAGCACCAAAGAATTGATGCTTTTGAACTGTGGTGTTGGAAAAGACTCTTGAGAGTCCCTTGGACTGCAAGGAGATCCAACCAGTCCATCCTAAAGGAGATCAGTCCTGGGTGTTCATCGGAGGGACTGATGTTGAAGCTGAAACTCCAGTACTTTGGCCACCTCATGCGAAGAACTGACTCATTGGAAAAGACCCGGATGCTGGGAAAGATTGAGGGCAGGAGGAGAAGGGGACGACAGAGGATGAGATGATTGGATGGCATCATCGACTCAATGGACATGGGTTTGGGTGGACTCCAGGAGTTGGTGATGGACAGGGAGGCCTGGCGTGCTGCAGTTGATGGGGTTGCAAAGAGTCGGACACGACTCAGCAACTGAACTGAACTGAACTGAACACCTATTTCACAAACAAACTAGTCTTAATTCGGTTATATTTGGTAAAAACAAGGGTAAATTTAGGGAGAAAAAGATGTTTCAATGATTGTTAGATTCCAGTTTGTTAATGGAGGTCTGTATCTACTAAGACTCATTTCCTGGTAGTTCTTTGCTATTATGCTGTATTAATGTAAAATTTAACTGAATTTTTAAAGGACACTCTAAATTAGTTTCTGAAGCTTATCTCAGTAATCTATCTTTGAATGAAGATCAGATACCTCATGACTGTGACCAAGACCAGAAAAAGACATAGTTTAAGGAACTGTCTCCTGCGTGGATGGAAGGACTTTTTTATCAGAGGAAGCTGCAGTACCCTAGGATGAAAAGAAAATGACGCTAGAAGCAGACAGCTTGCTCAAGATGCTGGACCTGATTCATATGATCAGTTATAATGTTTTCTTGACTTCTTGGACCTTTGCCTATAAATCAAATGTTTTCTATCATGGACATGATTCTATGCTAGTTTAAAACTCAATCCAACTGTTGGATTTGTGGCCAGTTACCTGTGTCTAATACTTCTGGATTACCTTGGTGGATTTTTCCCCTTCAGGGCTCTGACTGGATACCCCCTAGCAAATTTATTTTAGAAAATAATTTAGTCCTGTTCTATCTATTCATGATATTACTGTATGGGATCCTCTCACCTGGCCAGTTAATAATACCTGCTCTGACCCTGGCCATAGATTTAAGTTTTCTCTTAGGGTCACTCAAACTCCAATTAGAATGGCAAGCTAAGTCTCAATCAAAAATTGTAACCTCTTGTCTACTAAAAGGAAAACTCGCACAATTATGGGATGGATCTATACGGTTAACACCAAGCTATGGTCACTTAAGTTTAAAAGCTCCTCTAAGGATAATCAACCTAGTAATATTATGAAACTAGGCTGGGTGCTTTATGAATTATGCCTACTATTACCCTTAGAGAGAGTGACTGATATGGGACTTGGTGGATTTGGGGTTTTAATTAATGGCTTTGGCATCTGGAATGGATAGGAAGGTGTAGCCTGGGATTACCATGAACTCAAGGATATATACATAACAAATTAGAGGTAGCTCAAGCCAATCTAACATTGATGCAAGCTCAATAAGTCAAGACATCTGTATTCTACTGGTATGATCATTTAGCAGCTATTTTTCATGACTTCAATGGGATTGGAGGGTGTAATTGATCATATTGAAGCCTTAACAACTTTCACTCAACAAACTTCAAATGATAGTAACCAGATTATTAGCCTATTGAACCCTGAGGTCTCAATGATGAGAAAGGTGGTACTACAAAACCCTCGGCTGTTGACATCATTGCAGCATTTCAGGGAGGTACCTGTGCCATAATTCAAACTGAATGCTGTGTTTTCATACCTGATGAATCCTTTAATGTAACACCTTTGATGAACCACAAGAAGAATCAGATTTCTGCCTTAAGTGATTCATTCCCTATTCTTGATAATCTTTTATAAAACTGGTTTGGAAAAAAAAACTGGTTTGGTGCAAGAGGCTCATGGCTGAAATATTTATTTATAATTCTGCTAATGTTGTTAGTTGTATTATTTGCATTTTGCCTGTTTTACAAGATTATTGTTTCTTGTATTACCAAGTGTATGACTGAGCCTCCAACGAAAATAATGTTGACTAAACTTGAAACAGTTGATCAAATGTGTAGCTTGATATGTGATCAATGATCATAATAGTGTAACTCTAGATATAGGAAGATGCAATGAGAGGGAATCTTACTTTTTTGGACCAAAACTAGAAGATAGATGTCCAGAGATCTTTGACTATTAGGACCTAGTCCAATAATAGCTCATTGAGTGGCCTATCAACAAAAACCTTCAGAATCGGGAATGGGCCTTCCTAGCAACACACTCCAGTGTTCTTGCCTGGAGAATCCCAGGGATGGGGGACCCTGGTGGGCTGCCATCTCTGGGGTCACACAGAGTCGGACACGACTGAAGCTACTTAGCAGCAGTAGCAGCAGCAGCAGTACAGGACAAAATGGTCATGAAACGCCTTCCCAAGTTTCCTCAGTCAGTAAAGAATCTGCCTGCAATGCAGGAGATCTGGGTTCAATCCCTGGGTCGGGAAGATCCCCTGGAGAAGGAAATGGCAACCCGCTCCAGTATTCTTGCCTAGAGAATCCCATGGACAGAGGAGAGGAGCCTAGCAGGCTACAGTCCGTGGGGTCTCAAGGCTTGGAGAGGAAACCACCACCAAGTATGGTTGGTTTATGACCACAAGGGGGCACTGTCAACTCTAAATCGGCACTTGCCAAGAGCTTTGACGCTGACTGAACAGCAAGGACACTTGCCCTCTGCTTCTGTGGAGATTGAATCCAGTGCTGCTGCAGCTGGTGACCCTTCAACACCCGCTGAGGGAGTTCAGGGTGGAGTGAGCTACTCTGTGCTCCGGGAGCCTGGTTTGACAGGTCTTTAGATAGGTGGGTATTTTTCCTTTCATCTCCTCATATCTACAAAAGCACTAAATCCCTTCATGATGACATCAGATCCTCGTGACTAGGAGAAAACCTCTTGTAAAGTAAGCATTTGGTTGCATTCAACTCCCCCTTCACCAAAATCTTTTATGTTGACCTTCCCCCACTACTTCTTTGGAGCAGTCTCTCAGAGCTATATGAGGTGATGCCTCCCAGGCTGCAGTCCTGATTTTGCTCCAGATAAAACTTAACTCATAACTCTTAAATTGTGCATCTTTTTATTTAACAGTTGTGGTGACCAAAATAGGACTCGAACACTTGCAGCTCTCAAGTTGTGCATCTTTTTTA
This sequence comes from Bison bison bison, assembly GCF_000754665.1. Lineage (NCBI taxonomy): Eukaryota > Metazoa > Chordata > Mammalia > Artiodactyla > Bovidae > Bison > Bison bison. The sequence continues at coordinate 1,036,290 of NW_011494816.1, read as the reverse complement.
CTTGACAATTAACTCACTCAACTAGGGTGATCACATGTCCCCATTTGCTTCAGCATAATTACTAATAATGACCTCTTTCATGACCAAAAGTGCCCTGCTTTCATCCTACCAGTCCACATTTGGCAGAGGAAAAACTGAGCTGCAGATGGGTGAAGTCACTTGTCCCAAACCACTCCTTTGGTAAATGGTGAAATGTAGAATTTGAGCCCACTTCTGTCTGCCTCCCAAGCCTTTGCTCTGGCCCCTCCCATCCACGTAGATGTCCGGTGTGACTTCACCAGTCTAACTCTGGCCTACCATTGCTTCCCCTCAGGATCCCTACCCCAGCTGTGGAGCCACCCTCCTCCCATAGACCTACCCTGGGGACCCAGCAGGACCTGCAGCGGGGAAACTGGGCCTTGGGTCCTTCCCACCCCTGTGGCTATACTGACAGGTGCCTCAGCATGCTCCATGCTGTTGGGCACTGCTTGGTTGGGGCCCTTAGCTTTCTTCTTGGCCAAGGTCACAACTTGGTGGGGCCTGATCCTTATCTGCTGCGCCAGGACTTACCTGAGATGAGCCTGAGGCTGGCAGAGCCTCTTTGCCTTCCCTCAGGCCTTATCTCCCAGATAAGAGTTCTCCCTCTTGCCAGGGAATTCTCTCTCCGCCTTATCACTGAAATCTGACCATTGGCCTCCCAATCCTGAAGCAGCAGCAAACTGGCTCCACCCAGCCTGCGATGCCCTCCCCTTTGCTGATCACCAAGCCTGCCTCCTCCAGGAGGTCTTTCTAAGGACTCATTCATTCATTCAGCAATCCTTCCCCAGTCACTTACTCCCAGGCCTTGGTGACTCTGAAGGAGGTAAGAGTCAGAGGCCTTGAGCCTGGGTCTTATTCTGCTTCAGACCTACTGTGTGACCATGGACAAGACCCTCTCCCATTCAGGATCTCACTTTTCTAAAAGTAGAGCAGTGGTTCTCAAGGTGTGATCTCGGGGTCAGCAACATCTGCGCCATGCAAATTCTCAGGCCCCACCCCAGAGCCACTGAATCTGAAACTCTCTTCTGAAGCATGCTCAAACTGGGGACCCTTCTTTCCATCTCAAATAGTCACTGCTTTAGAATTAACAAGCACGTTCGTGAACATGATTTAACGAGCTTTCCCACAGTGCTGAAAAACTGGTCTCCCCTGCTGAACTGGGCCAGGCATGATGCAGTGATTCAGAGTATGGGGTTTCTGATGCTGGCTTGTTGTCATTGTTTAGTCACTAAGTCGTATCTGACTCTTGATACTCCATGGGCTGTAGCCCACCAGGCTCTTCTGTCTATGGGATTTCCCAGGCAAGAATAATGGAGTGGCTTGCCATTTCCTTGTCCAGGGGATCTTCCCAACCAAGGGATCAAACCTGCGTCTCTTGCATTGGCAGGTGGATTCTTTACCACCAAACCACCATGGAAACCCACAATGTTGGCTTAGCCACTTTCAAACGTTGTGACCTTACTGTGAATTTCGGTTAAGTCACTTAACTTTTCTGAGCCCCCATTTTTCTTCTGAGGGATGGCACCCACAAAACAGGCAGCTTTTGGTACCAGGAGCCCCAGTGTAACTGAGTGTGTGTGTCCCCACAGGGGGTGTGGCTGACTGGTTGCCATCATCATTGTGGATCGGAGGCTCAGGAGTTATATTAAGATAATTCGCTCAGACTTTTACACTCGTTTTGGTAGTGCTAGAATTCAAACACATCTTCTGGTTCCTCAGATTTGAGAGCAAAGGCCTCCTTAGCAGGCAAGTTGTCTCCTGGCAAGGCCTGGGAGGGAGAGCAGGATGTGACCTTGGACCCAGACATCGCCCTACAACCTGAGCCAGTCACATAACCAGTGAGGCCTCACTTTCTCAAGTGGATGATGGCAAGAACGCGGCCATACCCATCCTAATGCTACCTCACAGGTAATGCTGTGAGCCTCGCCTCCACTCTCCCTCCATCTTCTCCGCCTCTGCCCCAGCCTGCCCCATCCTGGCAACTGGACTTACTGCTGAGGGCAGCCTTCATCTGCTCCTTGCTGTTGGCACGGTGGTACCAGGTGACCAGCAGGCCATCCCTTTGGCTGATCTGACCCAAGCTTAGCAGGTAGTCCAGCATGTCTGCGTCAGAGCGACAGGTCCCATCCTGTTCACAGCCTGGAATCAAGGCCAAGGAGGCCGTTAGCATCAGTTCTTGCCCAAGCCCAAGGCTCTTGTCTGTACATCCTACTAACCCTCTCTGGGCCCTGGGGCCATGTCCAGCCTGCCATCTAGCATAGACAGTGGACCCCAGAGTCATCAGTGCTGTGAGAGAGAAACATGTGGGGTCCTGAGCACAAGGATGCTCTGGGCCAGCCTGGGGACATTGGAAAGTTCACTGATAAGGGAATATTTGAGGGAGACATAGAAGGATGGGTGTGTAAATTTAACCAAAAGAGGGGACTAGGTTATTCCAGACAGAGAGGAAAAGTATAAGCAAAGGTATGGTCATAGGAAATGTGTGGTTGCATAAAAGAATGGCCATTGCTCTGGTACAGATACAAAGAAATGAGATAGGACAAGATTGGAAAAGAGGCCTGTGATCCAGCTGTAAATGACCCTCAGTTCAGTCAGTCACTCAGACGTGTCTGACTCTTTGAGACCCCATAGACTGCAGCATGCTAGGCTTCCTTGTCCATCACCAACTCCCGGAACTTGCTCAAACTCATGTCCATTGAGTCGGTGATGCCATCCAACCATCTCATCCTCTGTCGTCCCCTTCTCCTCCTGCCTTCAATCTTTCCCAGCATCAGGGTCTTTTCAAATGAGTCAGTTCTTCACATCAGGTGGCCAAAGTATTGGAGTTTTAGGATTGATTGGTTTATCTCCTTGCAGTCCAAAGGACTCTCAAGAATCTTCTCCAACACCACAGTTCAAAAGCATCAATTCTTCTGCACTCAGCTTTCTTTATGGTCTAACTCTCACATCCATACATGACTACTGGAAAAACCATAGCATTGACTAGGTGGACCTTTGTTGGCAAAGTAATGTCTCTGCTTTTTAATATGCTGTCTAGGTTGGTCATAGCTTTTCATCCAAGGAGCAAGCATCTTTTAATTTCATGGCTGCAGTCACTGTCTGCAGTGATTTTGGAGCCCAAAAATAAAGTCGGCCACTGTTTCCATTGTTTTGCCATCTATTTTCCATGAAGTGATGGGACCAGATGCCATGATCTTAGTTTTCTGAATGTTGAGTTTTAAGCCAACTTTTTCACTCTCTTTCACTTTCACCAAGAGGCTCCTTAGTTCTTTGCTTTCTGCTATAAGGATGGTGTCATCTGTGTGTCTGAGGTTATTGATATTTCTCCCAGCAATCTTGATTCCAGCTTGTGCTTCATCCAGCCTGGCATTTCACAAGATGTACTCTGCAAATAAGTTGAATAAGCAGGGTAACAACATACAGCCTTGATGTAATCTTTTTCCAATTTGGAACCAGTCTATTTGTTTTTCCATGTCCAGTTCTAACTGTTGCTACTTGACCTGCATACAGATTTCTCAGGAGGCAGGTAAGGTGGTCTGGTATTCCCTGGGCGCCGGCAAAAAAAAAAAAAAAAAATGGGGTATGTGCTGGAGATAGCAAACAAGTTTGTGTTTAGAAAGTGCTCCTTAGTGGCAGGGCGAGCATGGATTGGCGAGAGCAGGCTGGTGGCTGAGATTGTGTGGGAAGGGGTGGGCTGAGGCAGGGGTGCAGCAGGAGAGGGGGAGCTGAGAGGTTAGGGTGAGCAGGGAATGGAGATAGAGGATGGGAAGGAAGAAGCCTCGAGGCACAGGACTGAAGATACAGGCATAAGACAGAAGGAGGTCCCCATGTGGATGGAAGGCCCTTCAGCAGGAGAGGGTGCAGGGATGTGAGGGTAAGTTCAGCTCAGTCCACTGAGTGTGATGCCTGCATGGCCCTCCAATAATAAGTGTTCATCCAGGAGCATGGAAGGATAGCTGAAGCCTGGTAAAGAGGAAGGGAAACAAAGCTAACGAGACTGTTTATTGGAGATCAAATCTTGGTGGGGCAAGTAGAGCTGTGGATGGAGGATAAGTCAATCCTGAAGGAAACCAACCTTGAATACTCATTGGAAGGACTGATGCTGAAGCTGAAACGCCAATATTTTGGCCACCTGATGAGAAGAGCCGACTCACTAGAAAAGACTCTGATGCTGGGAAAGGTTGAGGGCAGGAAGAGAAGGGGGCAACAGAGGATGAGACGGTTGGATGGCATTACCGACTCAACGGACATGGTGGTGGTGAAGGACAGGAAAGCCTGGCGTGCTACAGTCCATGGGGTCACAAAGAGCTGGACACGACTTAGCAACTGAACAACAACAGGGAGGAGAGTGGAGGCCATCAGGTCTGTCGATGGGAACAGAACCTTATGGGGGCAAAGAGTGAGGGATGGAGGAAGCCAAGCAGATGGCATGACTGGGTGCTCCTACCTGGCAAGATTGTGTCCTTCTGCAGGGAGAAGCCCAGGACCATCGCGATGGCGAATACCACAGCCGCACTGACACCGCCAACAATAGCCCACTTCCAGCACCCCTTCTTGTTGGCCATGATGACCCTCTGGGGAGAATACCCCTTGAAGGGTAGTGTCTCCTGAGGCTCTGAGAGCTGGGATCGGGTGGGAGGTAGGAGGCTTAGCAGCACCTAATTCTTTCCCTGGCAGGACAGCTCCTGCAGGCCTGGAATGTCCCAAAGACAGCTTTGGAGGCCCTGCCTACCTTCCTGTGCTCCTCCTCCTCTCTCTCTCCCAGGATCTTAACAGGTCAAGCAGAAAATCCTGCCACCTCCAAAATGACCTTTGAGCACAGTAACAGACAGCAGCAGATGTTAGATGGAGCCCACCACTGCTCTCGCCTGCTGCCTGTCTGCTCCAGCCTGAGAGTTGGGGGACTAGGGATCTGGACCGAGCTTGACCTTGCTTTCCTGAAGACCTGGAGGTTTTCTTCCCCTGCATAAAAGGAGGCACCTAGTTGGTCCTTCCTTCTTTCTGCCCTATTCCAGAGAGTCACGAAGTTCAGGCAAGGGTGAGTGACAGGAACAGATTAGATGTGCCCAAGGAACATGAATTTTCCTTCCATCCCAGATAGATTATCTACCTGGGATTGAAATTGATAGGACTGGCATGCTGGCCTGGGTTGCTGCAGGCCACTCCTGAGTCCATAGGGGAGGGACTGAGTCACTGCCTGGCACAGAGGGTGTCCTACGGTCCCTGGTATAGGAAGGCAGTTAGAGATTGTCCCTATTTCAGGGACCCTGGAATTTAAATCTGTCCAAGAATCACCTGTCATGTGCATGGGGTTTGGGACTTACAGAGGCGCACAGAGAAATCCAGTAGAGCCCCTGGTTACTCGTGTGTGTGTGTGTGTGTGTGTGTGTGTGTGTGTAGGAGTGACTAGAAGGATGCCCAGGTAGGCAGATTCAGGGAATCTGGGAAGTAAGGAGAAGCTCAGGGGGGAATTTCGTTCAGGCCTCCTCTGGATCATCTCTTAAGAGCTGCCCAGGAAGGAATCAGATGTAGAGGTCTAGGACTCTCGGACAAAACACAAAGCTGTGAGCATCATTTCCTGCTCAAGGCAAAGAGAGAAGGGGGTGGAGGCAGACTTTGGGGACCACAGACTTCAGGGATGGTGGGGGAAGAGAAATCAGGTAAGTGCTGTGGGATAGAACCGCAAGAGATGGGGAGGACCCAGGAAGCCAATAGAAGGGTTGCTTAGAGGAGAAAGGGGTGGTCATCTGTGCCTGGAGATGGAGGCCCATAAAGACAGCAAGGCACTGCCAGACTTGACAGTAAGAGTAAGGGTGATGTTGGAGAGGGCAGTGTCCACACTCCGTTTACAGTGAGATGGTCACTTTTTTTTGGTTACAATATCTAACATTAGACAAATCTCTTTTTTGAAAGAAAAATCTAGAAATCAGCTCTTACAATTGACTAGGCTCTCCATGTATGAACAGCCCTCACTTTTTGCCAAAATCTTGGCTCTCTGTGCACCATGCCAAACAAAAATATAGAGACAGAATTACTGAGGAGAAGGAAAGAGTGGCTTTACTACTTTGCCTGGCAAAAGGGGATCTTGAGGCTAGGGCCTCAAGAACTGTGTCCCCCTCCCTGATGAGTCAAGAGAGGTTACATAGTCAGGCAGGGGTATGTGATAAGGATCAACGCAGTAACAGTCTTCATTTCTTCTTCTGCAAAGTTTCAAAAGGGTGAGGTTGCTGGCAAGATTAGGGTGTGTGCAGGACAAAGGTCCATATAGTCAAAGCTACAGTATTTCTAGTAGTCACGTACGGGTGTGAGAGCAGGACCATAAAGAAAGGTGACCATGGAAGAATCGATGCTTTCAAACTGTGGTGCTGAAGAAGACTCCTGAGAGTCTCTTAGACAGCAAGGAGATCAAACCAGTCAATCCTAAAGGAAATCAACCCTGAATATTCATTGGAAGGACTGATGCTGAAGCTGAAGCCCCAGTACTTTGGTCACCTGATGCGAAGAGCTGACTCATTGGAAAAGACCCTAATGTTGAGAAAGATTGAGGGCAGGAGGAGACGGGGACGACAGAGGATGAGACGGTTGGATGGCATCACCGACTCAGTGGACACGGTGATGGTGAAGGACAGGGAAGCCTGGTGTTTTGCAGTTCATGGGGTCACAAGGAGTCGGATACTACTGAGAAAAGGTCTTAGGTGATCCAGTCTCCTTATCTTGATAAGCTTCTATGGTCCCTTTAATCTTGCCTTAGGTGGTTTTGTTGCTGTTCCTTCCTTAATTGGCAACTGTTCTGACAGTTGGAACCAAGAGAAGGTCATGGAGCCTGGATCTGGCCTATAAGAAAGGATGGACATAAAGGCCTCCGTTCCTGTAAGTCCCACAGGGTGCTGCTTGCCATCAGCTTTAGAGTTGTATGCTGATTTAGTCTTTGGGATACTCTTCTGAAGGAAGCATCACTTCCACATCTCAGATAAGGGAGCGGGAGTCTATTAGCAGCAGAGCTGGGTTATGAGCCTGGGTCTTTCTGCTCAGCAGACTGTGTATTGTCCACCCCCGGGAAGGATGCTGGTGGATTCTGAGGCACTTAGCTTAGCTGCCTCTCTCGGCTCTGTGACCTCTGCAGGCTGTCTTTGAGGAAGAGGGACTTTATTCAGCTCTGACTTTTGGCAGGAGGAAGAGCTCTGGGTTGGTCTCTAGGCCACAAAGAACCCCATTGCCTACGACACTCCTCATGAGACAGATAATTTATGATGGTACTAAGCCCCACTCTGTGCCTGGTACCATGCTAGCTCTGGGGACCCATCAGCCCCCCGTGACATACGGTAGGAGAGGAGAACATGGGGGTTGTCAGGGGCTCCAGCATCTCTTAGGTGGAGCCACCGTTCTAGAGTTGATGCTGTGGGAGTGAGCTTACAGCCTGTAAAATAAAAGATAAGCAATAGCAGGGCCTGTGAGGTTGAGCCTGATGGATCAAGAGGCACAAAGGAACTGGGAGCACAGGGGAGGAGTCCCAGCCTCCTGGGTGGACCACGTGGCTTTCAGGGGAGCCGCCAGGGCTAGGGAAGAATGTTCTAGATGAGGGGGCAGTGTGTGTGGAGGGAGCAGAACATGTGGGAGAAGGACTTGCTTGGGAAGGCAGCTGTGCAGCGGGACTGGACCCCGTCGGGTGGGAGACAGGGATGCTTGGGAGAGAAGGCTGGGGAGGCTAGCAGGGCTGGGTCACCCTGATAAAGAGCTTGACTCCAACCAGGAGGGTTTGTCTGTGGGATAAGCAGGAGAGAGACAAGCTCAGCTTCACATTTTGGAGAATAATTCTGGAAGCTGCTATTGAGGAGTGGCTGGAGGGGGCCTCTCCTGTCCCTAGCCCTGGGGCCATCCAGATTCAGCAACCCTCCACACCTCCCATCCTCCCATTCCCTACCACAGAGCCACATGACCTCCCAGTCCATTCCACTCAGAACCACACAGGTCCACCCAGGCCCAGCCTCTCTTTCCTGGGTTACTTCATTTACCTGGCCCCTTACAGGAAAACTGGCTTCACCTCTCATCAGTGCCAAGTCAAAAGACACAACCAAGCCAAAAATTCAGAGAAGGAAGGATTTATTATTTGTAGCATGTAAGAAAGGATACAGGTATGTTCATGAAGGGGGCTTGCACAGAGGAAAATTCTGCATAGAATTGGGGCTAATGATGACAGAATCTAAGTTTTAGTCGTTTGAAACCTTGAAGATAAGGGAAGGTCAACATCATCCCATCCTCCACCTGGGTGGAAGCCTTAGTTCTGGCAGAACTCCCTGTCAGATTGTTTACACATACCCCTTGAGGAAGAACTAGGACTCTGTTTTATCTGAACTATTGTTTCTTGAGGGCTTTTCCTTTGTTCCTACACTCCCTTACTTCCCATAAGATCGTTGATTACTGAGACCTGTTCAAGGACAAGCATTGTGGCCAGGCTTAGGTCACAAAATGGCTTCTCTTATGTCAAGACAGTCATGCCCAGTTCTCTTTCTCGGGGCATGTCTTCCCTATCATATCTGCTTATACCTTCCTCCTATATGGTAAGGATAGAAATGGAGGTCATGAGGAAGCACCCACGTTTCAGATATGGAACAGTGATCTTTAGAGCTGGTGCTGCAGGGAGTTCTTCCCACTGTGCCCTGAGAGAGGGAGTGGGGATATACAGCCTAGAGGTACCTTGGTGAGGAAAGATGACTGAGTGTTCCTAAACAATCAACACTCACCAGTTGGGGCCCCTGAACCACAGGGAGAATATGACATGGATTCCTCTGAGGCATAGAATCTGGGTGCAGTGTTAAGGCCGTGGGAGAAGAAACTGACCAAGGGTAAGGCATCTGGGAGGCTTCCTGGGGGAGGTGGAATTTGACCTGGACCTTGAAGTTTGGGTCCAACTCTTATATCCATACTTGACTACTGGAAAAACCACAGCCTTGACTAGACAGACCTTTGTTGGCCAAGTAATGTCTCTGCTTTTTAATAGGCTATCTAGGTCGGTCATAACTTTTCTTCCAAGAAGTAAGCGTCCTTTAAGTGAGATGTGAGAGTTGGACTATAAAGAAAGCTGAGTGCTGAAGAATTGATGCTTTTGAACTGGGGTGTTGGAGAAGACTCTTGAGAGTCTCTTGGACTGCAAGGAGATCCAACCAGTCCATCCTAAAGGAAATCAGTCCTGAATATTCATTGGAAGGACTGATGCTGAAGCTGAAACTTCAATATTTTGGCCAGTTCTTTGATGAGAACTGACTCATTTCAAAAGACCCTGATGCTGGGAAAGATTGAAGGCAGGAGGAGAAGGGGACAACAGAGGATGAGATGGTTAGATGGCATCACCGACTCAATGAACATGAGTTTGAGTAAACTCTGAGTGTTGGTGATGGACAGGGAGGCCCGGTGTGCTGCAGTCCTTGGGGTTGCAAAGAGTCAGACATGACTGAGTGACTGAATTTACTGACTGAAGGTTGGATAGGATTTCTTAGGGAGAAATTTCCCCTAAAAGAAGTGATCATTCTTTCTTTAAAAATAGTTTCAGCAAGCAGTTTTAACTGGTTGCTTTCATTGAAGACTTTTTTAGTGCACATTTATTACCAGAATTTTGGCTTTTTTTGGTGGATGTGTTAATTTAGTGGCTTAAAGAGCACGTTTTTAATCTTCCAGTCCCTCTAGGCCAAAATCAACATAAGGTGTGGCTGAGTTTCTTTCTGAGGCCCTAGGGGAGAATCTGTTCCCTGGTCTTTTCCAGTTTCTAGAGCTGGCCTGCATCCTTGGTTCTTAGCCTTATTCCTGTATTTCCACAGCCAGCAAGGTTGGGCATATTAGCATCTCTCAGTCTTACTTTCTTCTGCCTCCCTCTTCCACTTAGGACCTTTATGGTTAAATTAGGCCCACCCGGATAATCCAGGATCATCTCTCTACTTTAAGGTTGGCTAGTTAAAATCTTAATTCCATCTGTAATCTTAATCCTTTTGCATATAAAGTAAGGTCACAGGTTCCAGGGATTAAGATGTGGCTGTCTTTGGGGGGCCATTATTCTACCTGCCATGGCAAGGGTTAGCTTTTATTTCCTCTTTTTATTTTATTTTGAGCAGCAAGGCAATCAACAGACTCTTTCCTCACGCCAAAAAAGAAAAGAAAAGAAAAGCCAACTGGTGTTCACAACTGTCATTGTAAATTTGTAATAAATCACTCAAAATGCTTAGTTTCCAAGAGAAAAGTGGTTACCGATTCCTAAGAATGCAGCGTTGAAATGATTTCCTGTACTTAGAGGCCTCTTTCCTGTGAAAATTGCCGGCTGTCATTTCATATCCTTGGACTCTGTGGACTCACATTGTCCTGAAATCCCTTTAGAGGGTGACTGTCCAGGAGGCAGGATCTATAACGTTAAAGGACATTCAGTTCACTTTTACTGAGCACCTACTCTGTGCCACTTACTGTGTTAGATATTGGGGATAGAGACACCAGTGTGGCACAGCTGCTGCCCTAATTGGATCATATATTGTTTTTAAAACCAAACACTAGTAAACTAATAATATATACATATTGTAGATTTTGAAGAAAAAATAAAGGTAGTAAAAAAAAGAAAGAAACAACAATAATACTGCCATCCTGGGAAAGTTATTGTTAAAGTTGTGATGGATATTGTTCTAGATTTTTTCCAGGCATATGTAGTATATAAGCTTTAAAACCAAAAAACAACCTTCAAAAAGAATTCTCTTGTAAAACAAAATTAAAAAACAAGGGAACAAAAAAAAGGAATTGTCTTGTGATACTGTTCTGTATCACATCCCAACATTTATCGTACTTGTTCGGTTTTAAGGTAGTATCATCTGCCGCAGAATATTTAAATTTTCCTGTTTAAAGAAGGCTGGAGTTCCACGGCTCGTGGGAGACGGCGCAGCTCAGTGCACAGGCTCTGGGCTGCCTGTACTTCCTTCTGACACCCACTAGCTGTGTGACCTGGGGCAGTCACTTCACCTTTCTGTATCTCAGTTTCCTCATTTATTACCTTGTAGGGTTGTCGTATGGGTTAAATGAATAAACACATGTAAATCACTCGGGACAGTACCTGGTACCAACCAAGTGCTTGATAAAGATGATGTGCTGTTGTACATGTGTATACATAATTTATAAAATATGAGTTTGTAATCTGCTTTTTCCCCACATATATAATATGAGCATTTCCCTATATGATTACATTTATCATTTAAAAAAAAAACAATTTATTTATTTGGTTGCACTGGGTCTTACTGGTGGCCTGCAGGATTCCTGTCTTCTTTTAGGCATGTGGGATCTAGATCCTTGACTAGGGATCAAAGCTGGGCTGCCAAGATTGGGAGTTCAGAGTCTTGGCCACCGGACTATCAGGGAAATCCCCCAATTTTCACTTTTAATAGATGCATAAAATCTCATTCAATGGCTGTTTCCTTAGTTTATGGAACCATTACCTTCCATGTTGGATACCTGGATTGTTTACAGTCTTTTATTAACAAGCAAATGCTCCAATGAGCCTCTCTGGCCATATTCCTGATGATGTTCTAGGCCTGATTCTCAGTAGTAGAATTGCACTTTTTAAGGCTTTTGGAATCTGCTATTAAGATTTCATTCCCTAAGATTTACATCAGTGTGGAGCTGCATGGTTGGGTGGGGTTTCCACTGGGGGAGAGGCAAAGAGCAAGTGGCATTCCAGATAACCGGCAGGATGACCCAAGGCTCAGAAGGAGAGAGCACAGGACATCCTAGGGGAACTGGGGGGAGGCTGTTAAGTCATGAGGTTTGAGTGAGCCTGTGGTGGGGCAATAAGGCTGCAGGGTAGAAAAAGCCATCTTTGATTCACTGGTGATGGGCAGGCTGTGGTGTAGCATGAATCAGGAAAAGGTTAACGGAAGTAGGGAACCCAACGAAGAAGCTCTTGTTAGAAGCCAGACAAGGGACTTCCCTGGTGGTCCAGTGGTTGCGAATCCACCTCCCAGTGCAGGGGACAGAGGTTTGATTCCTGGTGTGGGTACTAAACTCCCACATGCCGTGGGGCAAGTACATCTGTGTGCCACAACTAGAGAAAGCCCACGTGCCACACACACATACAAAAAACAAGCAAAAGAGATCTGAATTAGGTGTGAGGAAAGGGGAGGATCTGTGTGTATTTTCATCAAGAATCTTTTGGACCTGAAAACTGACACCACGTGGAGGAAGGAGGAGAGGGAGGGAGGAGTCAGAGGCTTTGCTGGAAGGTTTCAGCCTGTCTCTTGGAGAATCAGGGACCACTGATAGAAATAAGAAAGCTGGGAGGAGGAACGGGTTTTGTGGGAAGAAGATTCAAGTAAGACGTGATGAGTCACATCCGGTATGTAGATGGTGAACAAGCTGGGGCTGGAAGCCCAGGGATGGGGCTATGTTAGTCTCAGCCCAGGGTGTCTGCAGATCCACTCCTGGCTCTTCCCTGGCCCTGCACTGAGTTCAACCCTGCCCCCTTGTCTGCCTTCCAGCTGCGTCAGCCAAGGGGTGGTACTGGCAGGAGTAGTTTTACCAAAGGTGTGCACTGAGGGGTCCGGCTGCTCACCACTCAAAAGACAGTAAACAGGCCAGGTTGGTGGAAAGGAAAGTTTGTTTATTTCAGATGCCGGCAACTAGGGGCGGGGAGGGTGGCAGACAACTATCCAAAGGCCAACTCACCCCCTGACAAGCAGCGGGGGAGAGCTTTTATAGACAGAGTTGGGGGAGGGGGTTACATGCAGAAACAGTACAGTCATCTCTAACACTCATCTTCAAATTGGTCATCTGACTACCATCATCGCATCATCTTGGTTGTCTTAGGTACAGTTTATCTTCAGTTCAGGGGTGCACTTGTTCCCATTTCTTTGCATCAGTTCTCAGAATTGTGGCAGCTCCAGGCCTGGGGACAGTCTGGTCATCATATAATTAACTTCTCTGCCTGGTGTTCTGGTATCTATAAGACAGCTCACAGGATATGGCTCAGAATATTATCTATAGCCTTTGAGAAAGAACTGAAATTCTTGGGCTCATAAGTCATATGCTTAATGACTACATTATTGTTATTTTGTCTCCTTTGACTGTTTTCCTTTGTTTCAGCATTTCTCACTTCTCTGATTAAACTTATTCTCTGACTAAAGTTTTGCACAGACAAAGGGCAGACAGAGAACATGGTGGGAGTTGGGGGCAGGAGCCATAAGGTCCTGCTCCATTTCAGTAGGCGGGTGGGAGAAGGGAGAGACAGTCTGTCTTGTCATCCCTTTCCCTCTGCTTAAGGGAACATGTCTAGCAATGAATGGCTCCTACTCCCACTCTGGCATCCCTGCCTCCTGCTCATTTGGCTCTTCAGCTATCACCACGAAACTGTTTTCTTTTTAAAATTATTTTTTGGCCAAGAGGCATGCAAAATTAGTTCTCCACCCAGGGATCGAACCTATGTCCCCTGGAGAGGAAGCAGGAGTCTTAACCACTGGACCACCAGGGAAGACCCTGCTTCTTCTGTTTTAAACATTACCTCTGTTTTAAATACATAGTGTGGTTTCTTGTTTTCCAGGATGGACCCTGACTGAGCCAGGAGTCACAAACATGGATACCATAATTAAAGGAAGGAGTATGGATAAGGTCCCAAGTAAGAGAGGGGAGACCCAAGCCTAGAATCCCAAGGGACACAAAAGTAAGGTGCTGGGTGGGGGGTGGGTAGGGGGAGGATGGGAACACTAAAAGGGACACGAGAGAAAAAGAATCTGGGGCAGGGAGAGAACCAGCAGAGTGAAGTGCTCCAGAGATCAAGGAAGGAGGATTCCTAAGTTTGAGCATCATAAAGCAGATGCTCTAGGGAAGGCAGAGAATGAAGATCGAGGACAAGACTTTCAACTCAGCCATGTCATCAGAGGCAGAACCCCAGTGGAGAGGAGGTGGCAGAGAACAGATTAAGTGTTAAAGAACAGGGCAAGAGTGAGGTTTGGGAGGACAAAGTGAGAGTAAAACATTTCTTCAGGAAATACTTACTGAAGTATTGAAATACTTGCCAAGTATATTTGGCACCACGTATGGGCCAGGCCTCAGGTACCTGGTGTGCAAAGATACATAAGATGTGGTCTCTGTTCTTAAAGCATTCTCAGTGCAGAGAGGGAAACAAGTTTCCAGAGATTTGTAGCACACTATAATACAGTTCTGATCTATGCTGCAAGAGCAGAGAGAAAGTCCTGAGCTGTGGGGAGGGGCCCAAGGAGGACTTCCTAGAGAAGGTACCACTGGTTTTTGACAGATAAGTAGGAGTCATGCAGATGGAATGGGGATGAAAGGGAGGAAGAAAGCACTCTGGATGGAAGCAACAGCCTGAGAAAAGGCAAAAAGGTAAGAAACGTTACTGTGAGTTTGGGGGAACCACTGTGTTGCTAATGCAGAAACTGTAGGAGGAAATGGTAGGAGATGAGACTGGGAAATGATTCCAGTGGAATAATTTCCAGTGGGAGCCAGAGGCAGTGGGAGATTCACTTCGATGTGCTAAAACAGAATAACAGACACCCTGGAATCCTGCATGCAGTGACAATATTTTCAAGAATGAGGATGAAATATTTTTTGTAAACAAAAACTAGAAGAGTTTATCACTAATAAATTGTTTTCTAAAATTTTTACTTGTTTATTTTATTTTTGGCTCTGCTGGGTCTTCATTGCTGCATGTGGGCTTTCTCTAATTACAGTAAGTGAGGGCTACTCTTCGTCGGGGTGCACGGGCTTCTCTTCTATTCTCTTGTAGCTGAGCAGGGGCTCTAGGGCACACGGGTTTCAGTGGCTGCAACTCTTGGGCTCAGCAGTTGCACTTCCTGGGCTCTAGAGCGCAGGCTCAGTAGTTGGTGTGCAGGGGCTCATACTCCTGGATCAGAGATCAAACCTGAGTCCCCTGCATGGCAGGCTGACTCTCAACCCCAGGACCACCAGGGAAGTCCCATCACTAATAAATTCTTATTGAATTTATTAAGGCTATTCTTCAGGTCTTTCAGGAATGGCTCTAGTATTCCTATATTCTTGCCTGGAGAATTCCATGGGCAGAGGAGCCTGGCAGTCTCACAAAGACTTGGACACGACTGAGTGACTAAAACTTTCACTTTTCATTCTTCAGGCAGAAGGAAATTGATCCCAGATGGAATATCTGAGATTAAATTTTAAAAAATGATCACTATTGAATCAAACTTGGGTCCGCTCGCCCCCTTGTGTGCAGTAAAGCCAATCTCCTGACACTGGGTTGCGGTGAAGGAAAGTGCAGTGTCTATTACCCGGCACCGAGCAAGGACTTTAGGCAGTTAGTGCTTAAAAGACCCAAACTCCCCAATGGCTTTAGGGAAAGGATTTTAAAGACAGGGTGAGGGAGGCAGATGGTGGGGTGTGTGGTCAGCTGGTAGACATTCTTCTGATTGGTTGATGGTGAGGTAGTTGGGGGTCAACATCATCAACCTTCTGGTTCCAAGCAGTCTGGGGTCTACATGCTTGTGGACAGCACACAGTTAACTTCTTCCACCTGGTGGAGGTTTCATTCTCTGCAAAACAGCTCCAAGGACATGGGACAGGATATTATCTATAGCCCTTGAGGAGGAATGAAAGGTCCTTGACTTTGTTTAATGTGCTCAGTCATTCAGTCATGTCTGACTCTTTGCGACTCCTTGGATTGTAGCCCACCAGGTTCCTCTGTCCATGGGATTTTTCCAGGCAAGAATACTGGAGTAGGTTGCCATTTCCTCTTCCAGGAGATCTTCCTGACCCAGGGATTGAACCCTAGTCTCTGTGTCTCTTGCATTGGCAGGCAGATTCTTTACCACTGTGCCACTTGGGAAGCCCTTTGTTTAATGGCTGAACTTATTATTTTGTCTTGCTTGACTTTTCCTTTGCTTCTGCACTTTCTCACTTCTATAATTAAATTTATTATTTGGAACTTGTGTAGGCCTAGGAGGCTAAAGAGACAGGTGAAGGAAAAAAAACAAGAGACAGGTGAAGGAAAAGGAGGGGATGGTTCTGTCCCAGGGAGGCCTGATAGAGTCCTGCTGCTTACATGATCAGACAAAATATTTGTGGAGTAGTGGTTAAATCTGAAGATTCCCAGGTGGCATTAGTGGTAAAGAACACCTGCCAAGGCAGGATATGTGAGAGACCTCCTTTCAATCCCTGTGTTGGGAAGATCCCCTGGAGGAGGGCACAGTAACCCACTCCAGTCTTCTTGCCTGGAGAATCCATGGACAGAGGAGCCTGGAGGGCTATAGTCTATAGGGTTGAGAAGAGTCAGACTTGACTGAAGTAACTTAGCACACATGCACACACAGTGGTTAAATCTAAACATCGATTGCATAAAACCATGATATCTAATTGCTGCTGTTTTTCAATTGCTAAGTCATGTCCGACTCTTTGTGACCCCATGGACTGCAGCATGCCAGGCTCCTTTGTCCTTCACTATCTCCTGGAGTTTGCTCAAATTCATGTCCATTAAGTCGGTGATGCTATCTCACCATCTCGTCCTCTACCGTCCCCTTCTCCTTTTGCTCTCGATCTTTCCCAGTATCAGGATTTTTTCCAATGAGTTGACTCTTTGCATCAGGTGGCCAAAGTATTGGAGCTTCAGCTACAATACAATACAAGCTGAAGCTGTAGCTTCAGCTTCAGCTACCAATACTTCTAATTGGTAGGATTTAAACATCAGAACAGGACTAAAATAAAAGATAACAATGGTATATAAGTTGGCTGATTAGTGTTAAATTCTTCTGCTGTCTCTTGTTTCTTGATTTTTCTGAAAGAGGATTGCAGATAACAGTATTATCTGTTATATTTTGGATATTTTGGAGTATAATTTTGGATTTTTCTATTTAAAGTATGCACATTAAAATGGCTAGAGTAATTGTAAGGAATAGACAGAATATGTAAATTTCATACAAATAGAAAAGGGGGGGAAGGGGTGAGAGAAGAAAGGCAAAATCAGTAATCCTAAAGAAAGGAAAAAAGAAAAAATATTAAAGAGGAGAGATTCTATTGTATTTCCAGTAATGTCAAGGTAGCTCCTATCAGACCAACCCCCTAGAGATAACAATTATGAACTTTGGACAAAATATGAAGAATGACTAACTACCTGGAGGCTCTGGAAAGAGATTAAAAGGAGGAAGAGACTGGAAGAGAGCCAACATTTAGAAGAAGGGACAGCCACCATATGCAAAAACATATAAAAGCTCACAAACTTAATATTGAATCAAAGAAGCCAGAAGCAAAAGAGTTTGTACTGTATAATCCCATTTGTATAAAGTGTAGAAGCAGGCCAGTCTAAAAGATCTGTAAGAAATCAGGCTAGCAATTACCCTTGGTGCAGGAGATCCTGACTGGAGGGTTTCTGGGATCCTGGTAGTTCCTGTTTGTAGATCTGGATGCCCGCTACACGGGTGTGCTCTCTTGGTGAAGTCATCCAAAATTGACTTGGTTTGTGCAGTTTTCTGCCTGTATATCATGCTTTGTGTTAGCCATTCAGTTGTGTCCTACTCTTTGCGACCCCATGGACTAGGGCCCGCTAGGCTCTGTCTGTGGAATTCTCCAGGCAAGAATACTGGAGTGGGTAGCTATTTCTTTTTCCAGGGGATCTTCCTGACCCAGGGATTGAACCAGGGTCTCCCGCATTGCAGGAAGATTCTTTACCGTTTGAACCACCAGGGAATGTGACATATATATGATGCTTTAGTGCATACTTTAAAAGTTGAAAAGGAAGCAGAAACAGGGTGGATAGGCAAGCAAAAGCAGACTGTGAAGAGACCAGACCAGGAGCATGGACATGACCTGGCTGCAGAATGCAGGTGGCTGGCAGAGGGGAGAGCCTGTCCTGCAGGACACTACTGAGAAGACGGGCCAGAGTCTGGGCGTCTGACATTAAGGCCCTCAGCCAGGATGAATGGGGTGGAGTTGGGTGACAAACTTTGTTTTCTTGGGCTCCAAAGTCACTGCGGACGGTGACTGCAGCCTTGCAATTAAAAGACGTTTGCTCTTTGGAAGAAAAGCTATGACAAACCTAGACAGCATATTAAAAAGCGGAGACATCAACTTGCAGACAAAGATCTGTATAGTCAAAGCTATGGTTTTTCCAGTAGTCATGTACGGAGGTGAGAGTTGGACCATAAAGAAGGTTGAGCGTTGAAGAATGGATGCTTTTGAATTGTGGTGCTGGAGAAGACTCTTGAGAGTCTCTTGGACAGCAAGGAGATCAAACCAGTAAGCCTTAAGGGAATCAACCTTGAATATTCATTGGAAGGAGTGATGCTGAAGCTGAAGCTCCAATACTTCGGCCACCTGATGTGAAGAGCCAACTCATCAGGGAAAAGACCCTGATACTGGGAAAGATTGAAGGCAGGAGAAGGGGATGACAGAGGATGAGATGGTTGGATGGCTTCATCAACTCAATGGACATGAGTTTGAGCAAACTCTGGGAGATGCTGAAGGACAGGGAAGCCTGATGTACTTCAGTCCGTAGTGTCGCAAAGAGTTGGACCTGACTTAGTGACAGAACAACAACAATTGAGTTGCAGGGTGAGGGGATTTTATGAGAAGACTTGAATGCCAGGTGAGGAAGTCAGACTTTGTCTGAGCTAGTCTGAGCTAGGTCATTTCCAGGCCGTGGTGGAGGGGCTGAAGATGCCTCCTTCTTAGAAAGGACATCTCCCTGCTTCTTCTGTGTAGACATAGAAGGGGCCTCATTGGCTGGGAACTCTGAGTCATGGTGACCTCACAAAGACTGCAACACCAGAGCTGGGGGTGGGGGGGAGCCTAGGTAAGCAGAGGGGTGGCTCTGGGAAAGTCCCAGGGGTGGGGGCAGCCGCCACAGCCTCCACAAGGCAGTTACCACCTTGACCCCACCCCACTGGGTAAAAGTCTCCCTCTGGCTGTAATTCCACTCTTAGAACTTCGTACCTTTGACTTAAGGCTGAATTTTCTGTTACCATGTGGATGCCCCAGGTGGAGGTAATGCATTGAACTTTTACAACAGTTGCTTAAAGCTCATGGACAAAGCATTTAGGCTAACAAGTTCTGAGAATATGGTGGGTGGGAGTCTGGGGGAGGAGAGGGAGAGCGAGATCCAGGGAGGGAATACCATGGACTAGGGGGAGAGGGTGCAGAGAACTGAAAGCCAGACTTGGTCTTTTTCTCAAGGCCACCACCCAACCGTCACCCATAGGGAGGAAGGGACAGTGAGGATGGACATTTACTGGGGGAACTGCTGGGGGCCAGATGCTATGAAAATTCCTATGTGCGTTATCACATTTTATTCTCTATACTTATCTCATGAATTGAGCATTAAGATAGTCATGCAGTGTGGGGAAGCTTCCTTCCCTGACTCACACCTCTGGTGAGAGAGAGGGCAGGTTTTGAATTCAAGTTCAGCTGACTCCAAAGCCCTGGATTTGTGCATTATAGCTGGGCATTAGGAGAGATGTGTTGTTTTCACTGGATTTTTCCTGTAGGATAGAGACCTAAGAGGGTTTCCCAGGTGGTGCTAGTGATAAAGAACCTGCTTGCCAACGTAGGAGACATGAGATACAGGTTCAATCCCTGGGTCAGGAAGATCCCCTGAAGGGGGTGGGGTATGGCAACCCACCCCAGTATTCTTGTCTAGAGAGTCCCATGGACAGAGGAGCCTGATGGGTTATAATCAATGGGTTCGCAAAGAGTCAGACACAATTGAAGTGACTTAACACGTCACAGAGCCTAAGAGCGGCAGAGGGAATAAGGAATGAGAAGTGGGAAGATGTGGTCTCACTGAGTGACTCATACCTCGGAAATCTCTGGGATCCTGTAGGGAAACTTGTGAGCTAAGTATACCTGGGTTTGAATCCTTCCTCTGCCACTTGCGGGAGGCTTTGTAAAAATCTACTTATGTCCCCTGAGCAGTCTGAATTGATGTGCCAGTAAATGAGGATGATGGTACCTGTCTTGAAGAGTTGTCATTCATTCATTTCCTTATTCTGTTAATGTTTTCTGAATCTTCTCTGGGTACTAGGCATTGTCTTGGGAAAACAGGGGTAATAGATATCCACGAAGCTCATTTTCTAAACTGGAGACACACAGGTAAACAGAGCAATTCTCTGACACAGGTGATCGCACGAGGAGGGCACCTCAGCCACATTTGAGGGTCCTAGGAACGTTCCTAGAGGAACGGAAACCTAAACTGGCATCTGGAATGTGACTAGATGTTAGCCAGGGGAATGATGAAGTGGTGGGCAGTCTGGGGGAAGTCTTCAGGAAGAGGAAAGGGTATTTGCAAAGGCCCCATTGGAAGCACCAGAAGAAGTTTGAAAGGGGCTCAAGCATGTGGCTTGGAAAGGGATGGATGTAGCTGAAGAGATGGAGGGTAAGGCCTGTGGGCTGAGGCTCTTGGCAAATGAAACACAGACGTCAGATTGAAGGTCCGAGTGTCTCCACTTGTGGCCTTTCCATCAACTTTGTGATTATCACTTTGGGGAGGAGTGGAGGGGCTTGATAAATGCTTATTCCTGGGTCCCCTCAGAGCTACAAAGTGGAATTTCTAAGGGTGAAGCCTGAGAATCTTTTTTTTTTTAATCAATCAGCTGTTATTTTTGTCTGTGCTGGGTCTCCTTTGCTCTGAGTGGGCTTTCTTTAGTTGTGGCGAGCCGGGGCTGCTCTCTAGCTGCAGTGCTTGAGCTTCTCATTGCAGTGGCTTCTCTTGTTGCAGAGCACGGCCTGTAGGGCTCTGTGGGCTCCCTCGTTGTGGCTTGAAGGCTTAGTTGCCTCGAGGCATGTGGGATCTTCCCAGACCAGGAATCAAACCAGTGCCCCCTGCATTGCAAGATGGATTCTTAACTACTGGATCACCAGGGAAGCCCTGGGAATCTGTCTTTTAGAAAATATAACCCACACCCCCACAGTCTAAAAAGCCGTGAGAAGTCACAGAGGGCTTCTAAGAGGGGGATGGCATGGTTGAATTTACACATATTTTTCCTTTATCATTTTTTTTGGCCACACTGTAGCATATGTAGGATCTTAGTTCCCCTACCAGGGATCAAACCTGTGCTGCCTGCAGTGGAAGCAGGGAGTCTTAACCATTGAACAGGGAAGTACTGTCTAAGAGTATCTTTATTTCCCCTCATCCTTGAAGAATGACTTTGCCAGTTAGAAAAGTTGTGGTTGACTTCTTTTCTTTCAGCACTTAAAAAATGGGTACCACTTCTTTCTGGCCTTCATGGCTTCAGATGAGAAATCTACTCTCATTCAGATTAGTGTTCTTCTATAGGTAATTCTCTCTGATTGCTTTTAAGATAATTTTTTCAATGCTTTTAGTTTTCAGAAGTTTAATCATGATGTATTTTGGCATGGGTTTCTTTGGGTTTGTCCCATTTTGGATTTTCTTATCTTCCTGAATCTGTATGTTTATATCTTTCCTTAAGTTGGGAAGTTTTCAGCCATTTCTACTTTGAAAATTTTCAACACTTTTTCTCTTCTCTTTCCAGAACTCTGATGATACGAATATTAGATATTTTGTTTTGTTCCACAGATACCTGAGAATCTGTCCAGTTTTTTTTCAGTCTATTTTGTCTCTGCTGTTCAGACTAAATAAATTTTATTAGTCTGCCTTCAAGTTCATTGATTCTATCTTGTTATCTTCACTTTACTATTGAGCTCATCCAGCAAGCTAAAATTTTTTTCAGTTATTGAATTTAAAAAATAATTTCTATCTTAATTTTGGTTACTGTATTTTTAAAATAACTTTGATTTCTTTGTTGGGATTTTCTATTTTATCATTAGTTTCAAGAGGATTTGTACTTGCTTGTTGAAGTATTTTTATGGCTGCTTTAAAGTCATTTTCACAAATTCTGACATCTGTTTCATCAGGATGCTCTTTTCCTAGTCTTTAGTATGACAAGCAATTTTTTATTGTGTCCTTGACATTTTGGATATTATGTTAAGAGATTCTTGAGCCTATTTAAAACTTTTATTTTAGCAGGTTAAGGTTTAGAGTGTAGGTTCTGGGCTACTCTGCTGGACCATGGTTTCAGTGATAGCTTCTAGAGCACTAGCCTGCTTTGTTCTTCAGCTATTGGAGCTCCTGTTTATTTGTACTGCTGTTATCTGCAGGGGAATGAGGCACTTCTCTGGGCCAGCTGTGTCCCTGTGGGGTTCAGGAGCTGTGGGCCCTAGTCACTTTTCTGCCTTTCAGTGGCAGGCCCATGATACAAGGCTCTACTCTCACTGCCACTGCAGATGGATTAAACTGCTGCTGCCCTGGGCATGGAGTAGGGAGTGGGGCTCCTCCCGGGGCTCGCTCTTTGTTGGGCTTCTCTTTCTGGTCCTTTGGTCAGAGAAAACAGGGTTTTCTTTTCTTGCAAGTGTGTTTATGCTCTTGGCAGATCTGTGTTACAGGCCTCTCTGGTACCCAGTCTGGAATATATGGGAGATAAGAAGAAAACCCTAGAGAACTCACCACCTTGTCATCCCTCCAGTCCTGAGGTTTCTAGCTAGTCCACTGTCTTCTTTCTAGATTTGAGTCCTTTTTTTGGTTTGTTTTTGGTTATCTGTTGAACTATTTCCAGGATATTTAGTTGTATTTACAAAGGAAGAGCATGGAAAAGTGAGTCTATGCCCTCTTGTCTGTTCAGTTCACTTCAGTTCATTGGCTCAGTCGTGTATGACTCTTTGCAACCCCACGGCCTGCAGCACACCAGGCCTCCCTGTTCATCACCAAATCCCTCAGCTTGCTCAAACTCAAGTCCGTTGAGTCAGTGATGCCATCCAACCATCTCATCCTCTGTCGTCCCCTTCTCCTCCTGCCTTCAATCTTTTCCAGCATCAGGGTCCTTTCCAGTGAGTCTATTCTTTGCATCAGGTGGCCAAAGTATTGGAGCTTCAGCTTCAGCATCAGTCCTTCCAATGAATATTCAGGACCGATTTCCTTTAGGATTGACTGGTTTGATCTCCTTGAAGTCCAAGGGACTCTCTCTTATCTGTTACATGCATTAAAAAAAAAAAAAAAAGCTGTTGTACAAAACACATAGCATAGAATTTACCATCAGTGACAATTGGTACCTTTATAATGTTGCACAATTATCACCATTATCTAGCTTCAGAATATTTTTGTCACTCCAAAAGGAAACCCCATACTCATTAAGAAGTCACTTCCCATTCTCCCATTTCTCCTGCTCATGATAGTCTGTCTGCTTTAATCTGCTATTAATCTCTCTAGATTTGATTATCTAGATAGTCCATATAAACGGAATCATACCATATGTGATTTTTTGCATCTAGCTTCTTTCACATAACATAATATTTTCAAAGTTTACCATATTTAGCATGTATCAGTACTCAGTTCTTTTTATGGGTAGATAATATTTCATTGTGTGGATATACCATGTTTTTTTTTTTATCTGTTTACCAGTCAATGGACATGTTGGTTGTTTCCACATTTAGCTCTAGTGAATACTGCAGCTGTGAACTTTTGTGTCCAAGTTTTGGTTGGAACATCAATTTTCAGTTGTTTGTGGTATATACATAGGAGTGAAATTGCTGCATTATATGGCCATTCTAGTTTAACTTCCTGAGGAACAGCCAGGTTGGTTTTTATAGAGGCCACATAATTTTCATTCCCACCAGCAATGTTTGATGGTTCCAATTTTTCTATATCATTGCCAACACTTGCTATTTTCTATTTCTTAAAATTATAACCACCACAGTGGGTGCGAAGTGTTATCTTAGTGTTGTTTTGATTTACATTTCTCTAAAATCACTGCGGATGGTGATTGCAGCCATGAAATTAAAAAACGCTTACTCCTTGGAAGGAAAGTTATGACCAACCTAGATAGCATATTGAAAAGCAGAGACATTACTTTGCCAACAAAGGTCCGTCTAGTCAAGGCTATGGTTTTTCCTGTGGTCATGTATGGATGTGAGAGTTGAACTGTGAATAAAGCTGAGTGCTGAAGAATTGATGTTTTTGAACTGTGGTGTTGGAGAAGACTCTTGAGAGTCCCTGGGACTGCAAGGAGATCCAACCAGTCCATTATAAAGGAGGTCAGTCCTGGGATTTCTTTGGAAGGAATGATGCTAAAGCTGAAACTCCAGTACTTTGGCCACCTCATGAGAAGAGTTGATTCATTGGAAAAGACTCTGATGCTGGGAGGGATTGGGGGCAGGAGGAGAAGGGGATGACAGAGGATGAGATGGCTGGATGGCATCACCAACTCGATGCAGGTGAGTCTGAGCGAACTCCAGGAGTTGGTGATGGACAGGGAGGCCTGGCATGCTGCAATTCATGGGGTCTCAAAGAGTCGGACACGACTGAGCGACTGAACTGAACTGAATGACTAAAGTGTTCTACTCAAGTTGTTTGCCCATTTTTAAATTGGGTTGTTTATCTTTTTGTTGTATGTTGTAAGATATTGTTATTTGTTATTCTAGATACTAGATCTAATTAGGTATATGACTTATAAATATTTCATCCCCTTCTGTAAGTTGTCTTTTCACTTTCTAATAGTGCCTTTTGATACACAAGTTTTTAATTTTGGTAATGTTCAATTTATCTTTTTTTTTCTTGTTTCTTGTGATCTTGGTGTCATATCTAAGAAACCATCACCAAATCCAAGGTCATGAGGATTTATCCATATATTTTCTTCCAAGAGTTTTACAATTTTAGCTCTTATATTTAGGTCTTTTGTCCATTGTGATTAAAGTTTTATATTTAGTGTGAAAGAGGCCAAATCTATTATTTCAGGTGTTGATTTCCAGTCATCCCACCACCATTTGTTGAAGAGAATATTTTTTCCCCGTTGAACAGGTTTGGCATCCTCGTCAAAGATCAGTTGACCATAGATGCATGGATTTATTTCCTGACTCTCAGTTCTATTCCATTAGCCTATATTTTTATCTTTTTGCCAGTACCATACTGTTGAATGCAATTTTAAAGGAAGAACTTTGTGCTCAATTTGGAAAATGGTTTGTTGGGAGCAACCCTTATGCACAGGGATCCTTGTTGAGAGGGCAATTCCAAGACAGAGTCCCAAAGCAGTGGGAGCCGTACTAGGGTTTAGCAGTGGTGATGGAGATATGAGGAGATACTTGGGGATTTTTCTGGAGCCAGAATTAGCAGAACTTGGCAAAATTTGGATTCAGCAAGTCAAGAAGAGTATAGTCAAGGATGATATTGTGTCTGGCTTGGATTATGGTTCCAGTGCCTTGCAATGTAAGAGAATAAGAGGATCTGATTTGGAGGAATGATGGCAAAGTCTGTTTGGATTTTCTAGAAGCTAGGTGCAACAATGTCAGACGTGTGTGCGTGCATGCGTGTATACATACTCATACAAGTGCCTGACACATTCCAGGCCCATACATCTGATAAACATGTTCTCAACGAGGAACTGGAAGATCCACTGATAGTTCCTCTTTCTGAGAGCCCCAGAAACCCTTACCAAGGGCCTGGAAGGTTTCATAAAGGTAGAGGAGAAAGGATGGGAACCAGTCAATGATTCTCAGTCTCTGATGGGGCTAGGTGGTTTATGGCCACCCTCTGTTCTCCTCAACGGGGGCTCCAGGACCTGGGGGCAAAAGCCAATAAGCAGCTGTATAGCAACTTCCTTTAGTTCCCCTGGGTCCCACCTCAACAACCACCATCTTCCTGATGCACAATATCCCTTTGGTGGAGGATAAGATGTGGGCTGCCTACCTAAGCTCTGAAGACTCACCTGTGTGTTGCAGGGTGGAGGGGGAGGATTGAGGAAATAGAAGAAAGTGAGGGAGATCTGCTCTTTTCTTCTGGATGAAGGAGGGTCAGCCTGGCTTGAGACCTATGGCTTTTTGCCCAGTGACCAGTATTATGCATTTATTGTGTCAGAGGAGTAGAGCTTATGTTCTTTCACAGGTTAAACCAGGTAGGCCTTCCAAAATCCTACTGACCGCATCATAGGCTGTACCTGACTCAAATTTTTTCCAGGTTGAAAATGCCTCCTTTTGATAAATATGACATGTGTTTGTGTGTGTATGTGTGTGTACAGAGAGGAGAATACGCGAGGGATGATCCAGGGTATTTTGGAGCCCTGAGGCTTTTTATAATTTTGAGGCTCCTGTTTAAGTAGAAGACAAAATTATGAATACAAAATTATGTACAGGCCCTTTGGAAAAGAACAGTATGAGCAAGGAGCCTTGAAATTTTAAATTTCATTAGCTTCAGGGTAAAATCACCTCTGGTGTTGATGGTAAGTGAAACTTCCTTCCTCTGAGGCAAGTTGCAAAGCTCTGCATGAACTGCTGGCTTGGGGGTGAAGGAAGGTCCCACTGGGCTCTAAGTACCTTACTCTGCTCATAATGTCTCACAGAGAGTAACAGAATGAGTAACTAATTTAGAGAAGACCTTCAGTGGGCCAAGTGGGCTCCATGCCAGATGCTGAGACTTTAACCACCCTGGGTGGCAGGCTTTATGTTCCCCATATTAGAGACGAGGAGGATGGGAGTGGGGAGTGTCTCTTGCCCAAGTTTGCTGACACTAGTAGGAGGATGAGCTGGGAATTGAACCCAGGACAACATGACTGTGAATCTGTATTTTTTTCAAAGCCAAGCTATAAGGTGCACAGCAAAATGTATGGTATGAGTAAATGATTTAGTGAATGAGTTAGTGCATGAATGAATAAGAAATGATATGTGATGAAATGAGCTAGCGACGGAATGGATGAATGAATGAAGAAGAGATAAAAGGATGAAATAACAAGCTCATTTATTGAACGTTTACTGTGTGCCGGGTGCTGTGCTAGACTCCTTTCTATTTTATGTATTTATTGTAACGTTTGGCCGCGCTGGGTCTTTGTGGCTGCGCGAGGGCTTTCTCAAGTTGTGGCCAACAGGCACTGTGTTCTAACTGCAGAGTGCGAGGTCCTCATTGTGGTGGCTTCTCTTGCTGCGGCGCGCGGGCTCTAGGGCAGGTGGGGGTGCTAGACTCTTGTGGATCTTGTGGTTTAGCGAGGAAACCAGATATTTTGTGCCAAGAAAGCGGAAGTGGACAAAATGCCCTGGGAACTTACAGGTGGACCTCACCTGTCTGGGGGACCTGGAAGGCTTGTAGCATATAAGCTGAAATCTGAAGGGGTGAAGCTGTAGGTGTTAGCTAGGGAAAATGACTGAAGAAGGATGTTTAGCCTGTGGAGGGCCAGACTTGGGTGTGTGACTTGACCTCCCCTTCCTTAAGCATACAATGGAGTAAGCATATCTAACTTCTGGGTGTGTATGTGTGTGTGTGTGTGCATGCAGGGGGATTTTGTGAGCAGAAGTGTGTGCCTGGCCTTTAGACTTTGCTCAGTAAGTACCAAAAAAGCCACTTTTGCCTGACTTGATCTCCTTTCGCATCTCCTCACAGGGGCCCAGTCCTGCTTAAGAACACCATGCATGCAGGTGAGCTGTCCCTACGGTTCCCATAGGGAGGGAGGCCCAGGTGTGGGGGTGGGGCAGGGTAAGGTGGGAGAGTTTCCTCCTTTGTCTAGTCTTTCTGGAGTGGGATGGGGTCGGGGAACTGGGGAGTTCACCCAGCAGTGAGGTTGCTGGGCTGAGACAGGCTCTGCTTTGGATGATATCCTCAGGTTCTCCTCCATTTAGTTTGCCTCACCCAGAACAAACTGTTAAGGGCAGTGGGCATCTCTGCCAAGGCTCCTTTGGGCATCTAGTGCCACAGCCATTCACAGAGTAGTTCTTGCAACTTAGGGGTTGGCTGGAAGTAGTAAATAAGGAGACTTCCCCTTCTCCCTTTCTACCTTAAGGTGGGAGAGTTTCCTCATTTGTCTAGTGTTCGTGGACTTCCTACTGTGGACCTAGTATTACATTAGGTGCTGGGGATGCCCCAGGGACTAAGATGTGCATCAGTTCAGTTCAGTTCAGTTCAGTCACTCAGTCGTGTCCGACTCTTTGCGACCGCATAAATCGCGGCACGCCAGGCCTGTCTGTCCATCACCGACTCCCGGAGTTCACTCAAACTTATGTCCATCGAATCGGTGATTCCATCCAGCCATCTCATCCTCTGTTGTCCCCTTTTCCTCCTGCCCCCAATCCCTCCCAGCATAGTTCTCACCAATGTCCCCACTCATCTCTAGCAGGGGCTGGACCACTAAACAAGTCATTGGAATAAAGTGCTGTGTATCATTTGCTTGGAGGAGTAGGATCAGCGAGGAGAGTAGGGGGAGGTTCCAGGCCAGGGAAACTACATTTAAGGACTGTGAGCTGAAAGGGAGCGGGGTGTGGTCAAAGAAGGGAACACAGAGGATGAGGCTGGAGCTGAGAGAGCTAGGGGAGAGCCATGTAGGACGGAGCTGGACAGGTGGGCTGGGCGTGGTCATGGAGGTCATCCATGGGGAGCCATGGAAAGATTTCAATAGGTGAGGCTGAACTTGCCTTTTCTCTCTCTCAGGAGCACTTCAGGGAGCTCGACAGTCAGCTATTGGATAGAAGGGGGCAGTGGCACTGACAGACCTTCAGATCGGGCATGGCCTTGGGTCCAGGGACTAGTCTGGTCCTCTGTGAAGACGTGAACATGACACCCAATCTCAACTCCACTGAGGCCCCCAGTTTAGGCTCTGGCATCATCTCTGGGCCCAGCCTAAACACAGACCTTGTTGCTCTCTTGAATCCATCCCTGAGTCCTGACGTGGCTCTTGTTCCAGACCTTAATCCAACTCTGATTCCGGTCTCAGAGGAGGCCCCTGGCCTGGAGTCTGATAACACCCCCAGACCTGATGACAGCAGGTCCACGACTCCAGGTTCCCTCCAGATCACTGCTGCCCACTCTGGTGAAGCCCTGGCTTTGGATTCCAATCACCTCTCAAGGCCTAACTCACAGGGGACCCTAAGTCCAGCCTCAAACCTCATTCTGAACCCCCACTCTATGGAGGCCCAGGGTATGAGCTCGGGGACCCATGCTGGGCCACATTCGGAGGAGGCTGTCAACTCCCTCTCGAGCAATCTTTTTGATTTGGGTCAGAGCAACTCCAATCCTTCCAGGCCTGAGACAAACCCATTTTTAAGGCCTTATTCCAAAGACTCCCTTGTTCTGGGCCACAGCATTTCCAGGCCAGGCTCAAAAACTCTCCTTACTCCAGCCTCAACCCCTTTTCTGGATCCTGACTCCAATCAGCTGCTCGGCATGGGCTCAGGGAACATATCCAAGCTGGACCTGAACGCAGCTTCAGGTTCTCCTGAGTCCCTTATGCAAGACACGAACGAGACCATCACTGTGGTTTCACATAACATCTCTGGATCTGTTTCACAAAGAGCCTTTGGTGCAGTCTGGAACACAAGTTCCAAGGGAACCATCAGCGTGGCTTCAAATGGCAACCCCAAGTCTGATTTGAACATGACCGTCACTCAGGCTTCAAGCTTGACCCTGGTTCCTGGTTCCAACGACGTTGTCAGCCTGCACTCCAGCACGCATGGACCCACTTCCACCGTTTCGCCACCCTCGTGCATGACCCTGATCCTGGGCTCCAAGGAGACTCTGAGCCTGGGTTCCAGCCTCATCTTCAGCGACACCTCCACCCTGACGCTGAGCAGCCAGCAGGAGTGTTTCGAGGACAGCAGTATCCACACCATGCCTCTGGAGGGGACTCTGGAGAGCTGGAGTGAGATGACTCGTGTGGAGGCGGGCCAGTTCCCACCGGGGCTCCCCACCGGCAACACCACGAATAAGGACTCCACGGTCTTCCAGAGCATCCCTCAGGGTGAGTAAGGCCAGAGTGCCAGCCCTAGAGAGGACACCGACCTGGAAGAACTCGATTCAGATTTGTAGGGCAGGGAGGGAAGAGGAGAGGGGAAAGGAAGGACACAGCATGTAATGGATAACATGCAATACATTAATTATACACGGGAGATCTAGTGCTCAGCCCCTGCTTGCTGTGTGACTTGGGATGAGCTACTTAATTTCTCTGAGCTTCAGTTTTATTAACTGTAATATAATATTCCATATAATGATACTTTATCCTGTACAAATTACAAGTCATCTAACTATACCTTCTTTTCTTTCTTGATGAATTTCAGGCCTGGTTTCTCAGGTCAGAGTTTGACCAGTGGAGCAGGCAGACTTGAGTTTTTGAGGTTCCCACCTAAGTGAAGCCTTGGGGGTCCTCTCTGGAACCCGTGACTCACTTTTGATGTGCAAGAGTTCTGTAAATGAATCCATCAGTGTTTGATGTTGTAAAGATCTTTTCCCAGTTATTTATATCTCCAAATATTTTTATTTGCTCATTTACCAATACCACATTGCAATTTTAAAAAATTACCATGGCTTTACAGATATGCATTCATATCTGAAAGAATCCCTCTTTAAAGTTCTTAAAATTATTCCAAGGACAACAGCCTCCACACCATGCCCTGGAGGCTATTCAAACACCCTCATTCTTCTGTATACATTTTAAAATACATTTGTCTAGGTCCTCAAACAATCTCTCTGGCATTTTTATTGGAATGTTATTAATATATCCATCTGTTCAAGTGAAATGGAGTGAAATTGAGGTTCAACTTCATTCCTTTACTTGTGGAGTCCAGTTATTATTGTGATCTAATTCACATACTATACAATTTACCCATTTAAAGTACACAGTTCAATGGCTCTTGGTATATTATATGATAAATCTTTTAAAAATTGTAGTAAAATATATATAACATAAATCTGCCATTTTAAACATTTTTAAGTGTTTAATTCAGTGGCATTAGTCACCTCACAATATTGTGTTACCACTGTCTGTCATCCCAAATAGAAGGTCTTACCATAAAGTAGTAACTCCCTATTCCTCTCTCCCCAGTCCCACATGAACTTTAACCTGCTTTCTGTCTCTATGAATTTGCCTACTCTAGGTAACTCATGAAATGGAATCACACAGTTGTTCTTTTGTATAATGTTTACTTAGCATAACATTCATCTATTTTGTAACATGAATCAGTACTTCATTCCTTTTTGTGGTTGGATAGTATTCCAATAAATGTACCACATTTTATTTGTCCATGGACGACTATTTGGCTATGATGGATAATGCTGCTATACACATCAGCTCAAAAATCTCTGAATCCTTGCTTTCAATTCCTTTAGATATATACCTAGGAGTGAAACTGCTGAATCGTATGGTAATTCTTGTTTAGCTTTCTGAGGAAATACTAAATTATTTCCCATACCAGCTGTACCATTTTGCACTCCCTCCAACAATGTACAGAGGTTCTAATGTACAAGGGTTTCTATTGCTGCACTATTAATCTCTCCTGGCCAGCACTTTTTATTTTTGTTTTTTTTTTTTAGAAAACATTTTTATAATAGCCATCCTAAAGAGTGTGAAGTAATATTTCAATTGTGATTTCGATTTGCATTTCCCTAATGACTAATAAATGATGTTGAACATTTTTTTAATATGCCTATTGAACATTTGTATAATGTCTTTTGCCTATTTTCACATTTGGTTTTTTATTTTTAATTTTGTGGCCATGCTACACAGCATGTGGGATCTTAGTTCTCCGACCAGGGATCAAACTCATGCCCCCTGCATTTGAAACGTGGAGTCATGATACTGGACTACCAGGGAAGTCCCAAAATTTAGTTGCTTTTTGTTGTTGAGTTTAGGAGTTCTTTATATATTCTGAATATTAATTCCTTATCAGATACACAATTGGTAAATATTGGCACCCGTACTGTGAGTTGTCTTTTTATTCTCTTAACATTGTCCTTTGATGCACAAGTGATTAATTTGATGAGAATCAATTCATCTACTCTTTTATTGTCTGTTACCTTGGTGTTATGTTTAAGAAATTTTTGCCTTTGTTTATACTCCAATACCAAAGAATGCTCAATCGCACTCATCTCACACGCTAGTAAAGTAATGCTCAAAATTCTCCAAGCCAGGCTTCAGCAATATGTGAACCGTGAACTTCCTGATGTTCAAGCTGGTTTTAGAAAAGGCAGAGGAACCAGAGACCAAATTGCCAACATCCACTGGATCATGGAAAAAGCAAGAGAGTTCCAGATAAACATCTATTTCTGCTTTATTGACTGTGCCAAAGCCTTTGACTGTGTGGATCACAATAAACTGTGGAAAATTCTGAAAGAGATGGGAATACCAGACCACCTGACTTGCCTCTTAAGAAATCTGTATGCAGGTCAGGAAGCAACAGTTAGAACTGGACATGGAACAACAGACTGGTTCCAAATAGGA
>NW_011494816.1:1000293-1003701 GCF_000754665.1 Bison bison bison | reverse complement strand
TAGCATATTCAAAAGCAGAGACATTACTTTGCCAACAAAGGTTCATCTAGTCAAGGTTATGGTTTTTCCTGTGGTCATGTATGGATGTGAGAGTTGGACTGTGAAGAAGGCTGAGTGCCGAAGAATTGATGCTTTTGAACTGTGGTGTTGGATAAGACTCTTGAGAGTCCCTTGGACTGCAAGGAGATCCAACCAGTCCATTCTGAAGGAGATCAGCCCTGGGATTTCTTTGGAAGGAATGATGCTAAAGCTGAAACTCCAGTACTTTGGCCACCTCATGTGAAGAGTTGACTCATTGGAAAAGACTCTGATGCTGGGAGGGATTGGGGGCAGGAGGAGAAGGGGACAACAGAGGATGAGATGGCTGGATGGCATCACTGACTCAGTGGACGTGAGTCTGAGTGAACTCCGGGAGTTGGTGATGGACAGGGAGGCCTGGCATGCTGCGATTCATGGGGTCGCAAAGAGTCGGACATGACTGAGCGACTGAACTGAATAAATATTTAAATAAAATATAAATAAATAAAAATTTCTTAAAAAAAAGATTTCTTCCCTAAAGTAATAAAAACAAACAACATGTAAAAAAGAAAAGAATTGTATTTTTTGAGCTGAATAAAATGGAATGATTCTGTAGTCTGAAAAATAAGAGAAATTATTGCCATATCCAATGTCATGAAGATTTCTCCCTATGTTCTCTTCTAAGAGTTTTATAGTTTTAGCTTTTAAGTTTAATTTTTGAGTTAATTTTTGTGTACAGTGTGAGGAAGGGGTCCAACATCATTCTTTTGCATGTGGATATCTAGTTTTTTTAACACTATGTATTGAAAAGAGCATTCTTTTTCCACTGAAAGGTCTTGGCACCTTTGTCAAAAATCAATTGACCATATATATAAGGATTTATTTCTGTTTATCCCATTGGTCTTTATGTCTGTCTTTATGCCAGTAACACACTGTTCTGGTTTCTACAGCTTTGTAGTAAGTTTGAAAGGAGGAAATAGGAGTCTACCAACTTTGTTCTTTTTCAAGATTGTTTTGGCTATTTAGGATCAATCTTTGTGTTTCAGTAGGATAATTTTTTCTGTTTGTATTTTTAAAAACAATGTATTTTCAAACTGTATTTGTCCTTTAAAAAGTTTTCCAAGATATATAACATGATGTAAAGTGAACTACTAATCTTAAGTGTACAGCTTGATGAATATTTACATACATAAACACACCGGTAAATCCCACTCAGATCAAGACCCAGATCTTTATCGGCATCCAAGAACCTTCCCTTGTGATCCTTTCCAACCAATTCCCCTTCTCCTGGGGTTGTTCATTGTTCAGTTGCTAAGTCATGGGCTGCAACGTGCCAGGCTTCCCTGTCCTTCACTATCTCTTGGAGTTTGCTCAGATTCACGTCCATTGAGTCAGTGATGCTATCTAACCATCTCATTCTCTGCCATCCCCTTCTCCTTTTGTCTTCAATCTTTCCCAGCATCAAAGTCTTTTCCAATGCGTTGGCTCTTTGCGTAGGGTTTCTCAGTCTTGGCACTACTGATATTTTGTGTTAGACAGATCTTTGTTGTGTGGGTGTGGGTGTATTGGGGCTGTTCTACACATGTAAGATGCATCCCTAGACTCTGCAGAAGGTACTAGTAGGAACATCCTCCCACACAAGTTGTGACAACAAAAGATGTCTTCAGACATTGCCAAATGGCAAATAGGGGTCAAGATTACCCTCAGTTATCAACAGTCACAGAAGGAACAATTCTTCAGATTTGTATCACCATAGACTAGTTTTGTCTGTTTTTTAACTTTCTATCAATAACTACCGTTGTTTATACTGTTTTGATTCTGGCTTCTTTAGCCCAACATTATGTCTAGCGGATTCATCCACAGTTGCATGTGTCATAGCTGATTCTTTTTATTATTCTGGAGTATTCTATCTTATGAACTTACCACAATTTGTTGATTCATTCTGATGGACACTGGAATTTTTCTACTTTTTGAATAATATGAATAAAGTTACTTTGAACCCTTTTGTACATGTTAGTGCAAAGATAACTCTTTTTCATCTAGAAGAAGAATTTCTGGGTCATAGCAAAACACATGTCCAGCTTTAATAGATACTGCAAAGTTTTCAAAGTGGTTGAATTAATTTACCCTCTCACATGTGAGACTTCCAATTGCTCAACATCCTCACAGACATTTGGTAGGCAGTTTTTAAAATGTTAGCCATTCTGGTGGGTATCTAATGCCATTTCCATGTGATTTACAATGGCATTTTTTGATGATTACTGATGTTAAGCATCTTTCAATATGGTTATTGTCAATTTGTATATCCTTTATAATGAAGTGCCTGTTCAAGTCTTCTGTTCATTTAAAAAATTTTTGTTGTCTTTTTCTTATTGGTTTGTGGAACTTCTTTATATAATCCTGATATGTGTATGCAAAGGTTATGAAAATAGTGTTATATTTTCCTCCATAAGTTTTACCATTTTGTCTTTCACATTAAATTTATAATGCATTGTGCATTAATTTTGGGAAACAATTTGAGAGAGGGACTTAAAAGGCTCATTTCCCCCCCATGTGAGTATCTAATTGCTCTGGACCATTTATTGAAAAAAACCATAATTTCCCCCACTGAATTGCAGTGTTCAGATCACATCAGATCAGTCCCTCAGTCGTGTCCGACTCTTTGTGACTCCATGAATCGCAGCACGCCTAGCCTCCCTGTCCATCACCAACTCCCGGAGTTCACTCAGACTCACGTCCACTGAGTCAGTGATGCCATCCAGCCATCTCATCCTCTGTCCTCCCCTTCTCCTCCTGCCCCCAATCCCTCCCAGCATCAGAGTCTTTTCCAATGAGTCAACTCTTCACATGAGGTGGCCAAAGTACTGGAGTTTCAGCTTTAGCATCATTCCTTCCAAAGAAATCCCAGGGCTGATCTCCTTCAGAATGGACTGGTTGGATCTCCTTGCAGTCCAAGGGACTCTCAAGAGTCTTATCCAACACCACAGTTCAAAAGCATCAATTCTTTGGAGCTCAACTTTCTTCACAGTCCAACTCTCACATCCATACATGACCACAGGAAAAACCATAGCCTTGACTAGACGGACCTTTATTGGCAAAGTAATGTCTCTGCTTTTGAATATGCTATCTAGGTTGGTCATAACTTTCCTTCCAAGGAGTAAGCGTCTTTTAATTTCATGGCTGCAGTCACCATCTGCAGTGATTTTGGAGCCCAGAAAAATAAAGTCTGACACTGTTTCCACTGTTTCCACTCTTTCCCCATCTATTTCCCATGAAGTGGTGGGACTGGATGCCATGATCTTCGTTTTCTGAATGTTGAGCTTTAAGCCAACTTTTTCACTCTCCTCTTTCACTTTCATCAAGAGGCTTTTTAGTTCCTCTTCACTTTCT
>NW_011494816.1:999530-1000193 GCF_000754665.1 Bison bison bison | reverse complement strand
CTCGAACTCTCTTGCTTTTTCCATGATCCAGCGGATGTTGGCAATTTGATCTCTGGTTCCTCTGCCTTTTCTAAAACCAGCTTGAACATCTGGAATTTTACGGTTCACATATTGCTGAAGCCTGGCTTGGAGAATTTTGAGCATTACTTTACTAGCGTGTGAGATGAGTGCGATTGTGCGGTAGTTGGAGCATTCTTTGGCATTGCCTTTCTTTGGGATTGGAATGAAAACTGACCTTTTCCAGTCCTGTGGCCATTGCTGAGTTTTCCAAATTTGCTGGCATATTGAGTGAAGCACTTTCACAGCGTCGTCTTTCAGGATTTGGAATAGCTCAACTGGAATTCCATCACCTCCACTAGCTTTGTTCGTAGTGATGCTTTCTAAGGCCCATTTGACTTCACATTCCAGGATGTCTGGCTCTAGGTCAGTGATCACACCATC
Source organism: Bison bison bison (assembly GCF_000754665.1). Taxonomy (NCBI): domain Eukaryota; kingdom Metazoa; phylum Chordata; class Mammalia; order Artiodactyla; family Bovidae; genus Bison; species Bison bison. The sequence goes on along the minus strand of NW_011494816.1, from coordinate 999,752 downwards.
GTGATTATCTGGGTCGTGAACATCTTTTTTGTACAGTTCTTCTGTGTATTCTTGCCATCTCTTCTTAATATCTTCTGCTTCTCTTAGGTCCATACCATTTCTGTCCTTTATCGTGCTCATCTTTGTATGAAATGTTCCTTTGGTATCTCTGATTTTCTTGAAGAAATCTCTAGTCTTTCCCATTCTGTTGTTTTCCTCTATTTCTTTGCATTGATCGCTGAA
>NW_011494816.1:990115-998921 GCF_000754665.1 Bison bison bison | reverse complement strand
CTTTATGGGGTGTTAGTTCTAAAAGGTCTTGTAGGTCTTTATAGAACCGTTCAACTTCAGCTTCTTCAGCATTACTGGTTGGGGCATAGACTTGGATTACTGTGATATTGAATGGTTTGCCTTGGAAATGAACAGAGATCATTCTGTCGTTTTTGAGATTGCATCCAAGTACTGCATTTCAGACTCTTTTGGTGACCATGATGGCTACTCCATTTCTTCTGAGGGATTCCTGCCTGCAGTAGTAGATATAATGGTCATCTGAGTTAAATTCACCCATTTCAGTCCATTTGAGTTCGCTGATTCCTAGAATGTCGACATTCACTCTTGCCATCTCTTGTTTGACCACTTCCAATTTGCCTTGATTCATGGACCTGACATTCCAGGTTCCTATGCAATATTGCTCTTTAAAGCATCGGACCTTGCTTCTGTCACCAGTCATATCCACAGCTGGGTATTGTTTTTGCTTTGGCTCCATCCCTTCATTCTTTCTGAACTGCAGTGTTACCTTGAGGTAAATCAACTGACTGTGTATGTGTAGGTTTATTTTTGGACTCTTTCTATTCCTTCGTTTGTCTATCCTTAACCATTGCCTTTAATTACCGTGTTTTAGAGTAAGTCCTTTATATTTAGTAGTGAGACTCCTCCACTTTGTCAGGATTGTCTATTCTAGGTGCTTTACTTTTCCATTTTAATTCTAGAAACAGCTTGTCAATTTCCATAAAACTTAATATAAATCTGTTAGATTTTTCACTGAAATTTCATTGAATCTACAAATCAATTTATGTAGCATTGTCTTCTATATAATATGTTTCTGGGGCTTCCCTATGGCTCAGTGGTATAGAATCCACTTGCCAATGCAGGAGAAAGGAGTTGGATTCCTGATCTGGGAAGATCCCACATGCTTCAGAGCAACTAAGCCTGTGCACCACAACTATTGAGCCTGTGCTCTAGAGCTGGGGAGCCGCAACTACTGAGCTCAGACGCTACAACTACTGAAGCCCATGCTCCTAGAGCCTGTGCTCAGCAAGAAGAGAAGCCGTCGCAATAAGAAGCCCGTGCACCGCACCTAGAGAGGAGCTCCTGCTCGCCACAACTAGAGAAAAGCCCGTGCAGCCACAAAGACCCAGCACAGCCAAAAATGAATAAATAAACAAAAAGCGAAATGGCATCTAGATCAAAAAAGTGAATTAGATAATACTGTTTCCAACCCATAGTTCATTTATATTTAATATAATTATGCATAGTTAAAAATTTTTAAATTTTTAATTGGCCTATAGTTGACTAGTAATCGTATTCTTTATTCTGCTTGCTCTATATTTCTTTTTTTCTCCTTTTCTGGTTTTTGGGTTGCTTTTCCTCCCTCTTTTCTTCCTTATTTGTGTGGAACTTATATACTGTTTAAAGTCTGTTACTGATTCTCTAGAAGCTACAATGTGTATATTTAATTAATCACAATGTCCAAACTAGTCAATGCATTTATCTTCCTCCCAGATGATTTAAACATGTAAACCTCATTTAACGCCTCCTTTCCCATTTATATGCTCTCCTGGTAATGTATGTTAATTTTATCTTTTCTTTACTCTATGAACATTATTATTATTTTATGCAGTTAATGTTCTTATATTTACCCAAATATTAACCTCTTTTTTTTTTTTTCATTTGCTTATTGCATCTCAGACCTTCATCTGGGATTAATTTCCTTTTGGCTGAAGTACACCCTTTTGCTTTAGTGAGCTCTGCTGATGCAAACTCTTTCCATTTTTACTGAAAATGCCTCTATTTATCCATCATTCTTTTAAAAATTTGAAATAATAAAAAACTTGCAGAAAAGTTGAAAGTACAGTATAAAATGTTTTTCTGAATTGATAAGTTGCTAAATGATACCCTGTCAATCTTGAATTTGCATGTGTTTCTTATAAAAAAGGATAAAAATCAACCATCAAAATCAGGAAATTAACACTGATACACTGCTACCATCCAATCCTTAGGCTCCATTCAAATGTAACCAATTGTCCCGGAAATACCCTTTATTAAAAAAGGATCCAGGTCAGAATCATTCATTGTACTTTTCTGTCTCATCTGTTTTGTTTCCCTCAGCCATCAGATCTTCCTTGACTGTCACGCCCTTGATATTTTGGAAGATCATAGGCCAGCTGTTTTATAAGATTTGCCTAATTTGGGGCTTGTCTGATGTTTTCTCATGATCGGATTCATGTCATGCATCTTTGGTGGGAATAGCATAGACATGATGCTGGGTTTTTCTCGCTGCATTCTATCTGGTGGTGTATGATTTTGATTTGTTCCATTACTGGTTCACTTTGATCACTTGAGTTCAATGGTTGCTGCCAAGGTTTTCCACTATAAAGTCATTATTTACCCCTTTGTCATAAATATGCAAAAAATACTAGAGAGATCTTTTGAAACTATGTAAATATCCCATTTCTCATCAAACTTTTCAATTTAGTTATTTCTTTTTTTTATATTAGCATGGACTTATCATTTCTTAGTTTACTTGATAGACTATATAATCTGTTGTTACCATCATTTATTGTGATACTGAAGCTTTCCCCTGTTTGACCAAGGAATACTCTTTGAGCAAGCTTTTACGTCTTTTTGACATATCCTCACAGTTTTTGGGCTTATTTCCTTGTTTTCTGGTACAAGATGTCTCAGATTCACCTGCACTTTCTCTGCCCGAGTCCTAGAATCACCTCATTCTCCTCTTTGTTCCCTTTAGTGGACAAAGGCGCTTAGAAGAAGCCAAGGTTTTAGTGCTAGCTGTATTCACTACCACTGAGATGTCTCTGCTTCCCACTGTTGACTCCATCCTCCAGCAGCCCCCGGAGGTTGGTGACCAAGATGTCCCTGAAGCTCCAGGGTCTCTCTCCTTGGGCTTCCCCTCACTGCCTTAAGTCAAGGACTCTATGGGCCCTGCTCAGCCAAGTGCCCACACCTGGACCAATCACTGTGGCTGGGGGCATGGGAATCTCTTACTGAGCAAGCATGGTTTCCAGATCCACCTTTATTCATTTTTGTGTTTATTGAAGTCTAGTTGATTTATAATATTATACTGATTTCAAGAATAAAGCCCATCCTTATTTGAAGAGGGGTGATGGGTGGGCCTTGTAGCTTCACCTACCTATATGAAATGAATAGCCCGCAGGGAACACAGAGGCTTTGCCACCAAAAGAAAGATGAGGAATTGTGGGGCTAACAAAATAGCAATTATCTATTAGGTTGGCTGAAAGATTCATTCAGGTTTTTTCGTAAGATGTTATGGGAAAAGCTGAATGAACTTTTGGCCAACCAATACTATAACAAGTAAGAGTTTAATTATAAAATGTGATAACAACCAAGAGAAGAGAACCGAATGATGCACGACAGGATCACAGTGGGCCCTCCGTTACTCTGAAGGTCAGGGGAGGCCGCTCTGAGGAGTGGCGGGCAAGTAGACCTTGTCCTCTACCTGGGCAAGGGGGTGTGACAGAGCAGAGGCCCAGGTAGAGGAAAAGAGCTTGTGCAAAGGCCTGAGAGCAAAGCCTGCTGGGCCTGGAAGGAGGCCAGCGTGGTGGAAGCATGGTGAGTGAGGGGAGAGTAGGGGAAAGTGAGCTGCGGAGGTGGGCAGGGGAGACTGACCCGGCAGGGCCTTGAAGGCGCTAATAAGGATGCGAGCCTTATGCTCTGGGACACGGGGTGCCCCTGAAGGGTTTTAGGGATAGGGGCCCAGTCTGGCTGCTGGGAAAGTAAGGCTTGGAGGAGCCCCATGGGGAAGGGGAGATGGGATTCTGCTGCACTGTATCTTTACCCTCCCTCTTCTTTCCTCAGTGGAACTGCGACATGCAGGAGCCTTCGATGAAGCAGCCTCATGCCTGGTGGAGGTGCCAGGGCAGAGAAATGATCGCGGCAAAATGGCTCTGGTATGCTTCCTGCCAAACCACCTCCCTGCCACCTATTTCCTGGGATGCCCTCTCCCTCCACCTCACACTCCACCCTCAGCATTTCTCTGCCAGACTCTTCTCTGCTCTATGGCTTTATTAGTTTATCTTATTTCTTGTCAGTCTCTCGCACTGGGATTCATTCTCCATAAATCAGGGAGTTTTGTCTGTCTTATTCTCAGCAGTATTCCTAGAATCTAGAGCAGTGCCTGGCACGTCCTAAGTGCTTGATAACAGTTTTTTTTTTTTTTAAACAACTGAATGAATTGTGAAGGTCTCTAAAAGGGGAATGACCCTTTTCAGGACCCAGCCTGGGTCTTGGCCATGTAGCAGGCCTTGGGAGGCCAGAGAAAGCCAGCATCTTCATGATTTGGTGAGGGCCAGTGGAAGAAGACTGGACAGGCTGGTAGTGAGTGTAACACATGGAATGTGAGTGAGCCTAGTTGGCAGACAGCGTCTGGAGCAGGGCGCCTGCCCAGGCCAGGCCATACAACCTGTCTTCTGGCCAGGTGGAATGGGAAAGAACTTGTAGCATCTTTAAACCACCACACTGCCCATCAGATACACTTGTTTTGCTTTCTTTACTATATATTTTGTCTCTTTCATGTTTTTTTTTCTTCTTCTACCTTAAGATAAAGAGAACTAATAGATTAATGGGACATTGGTTAATGTATTCCCTCTCCGGTAGCAGAATGCCGTAATCCGACTACTGGGTGTCCTTACAAAGGGTAGATGCTAGAAGGCCCTCACGAGGTATCACTAACGATGGCATTTCAACTTGAGGTGTTGGAACCCTTTCTGTCCCACCAGCTCCTGCCTCTTCTTCCTTAGTGGACAGGTGCTTTACAATCTGAACCTGATATCTGGTCTTCCCCCAAACCTGACCTCCAGGGATTATCCTCAACCTGCTGCCACCACCATCTTCTCAAATCTTTACCACCCTCCCCACCCCGAGTTCCCTTGCGGTTTCTCACGTCTCTTGAGCTGATGCTGGGGGCTGGCAGCTGGGGAGGAACAGGCAGCTTGACCGCAGGTGGCAGGTGCAAAGACGGGGTGTAAGGGCAGTCCTGGGGCTGGGCTCCGCGTGGCTCTCACCCTGTGGTTTCGCCCTCTACTGCCCCTGAGGTCGGGAGTGCCCTCAGCCTCCAGAAGAGCCAGAGTGTGCTGGACAAGGAAGAAGAGAAGAAGACCCTGATGAAGAAGATGATGGTGCGGAAGCAGCTTGCGGGTCTGTGGCATCAGGGTGGTGGGGGGCAGAAGTCCCAAGTCCACCCACTGATGAGGCGGGGTTGGGGTGGGGTGGGCAGAGGACATCAAAGCACAGATACTTGGGCCTGGGTCTCAGCTCCACCCTGAACTGCCCCCCGCCTACCTTGAGGGAGCTTGGCCAAGTCACTTCCTTTCTCTAAGACTCACTCTTAATATCTCACAAGTGACTGTGATAAAAAACCTGTGTCAATGGAGGACACAACCCAAAGGTTAGTTCCCTGTAAAATCTTAGGCCCCCGGGAGCAGTCATTATTATTTTATGTTATTTTCCCCCATAGTTCTTCTGATGGGGGAACTTCTGAAGGAACTTTCTTTTTCTCAGCTAAATGCAGTCACTTCTCAGTTATCCACCGAAGTGTCTGGGCTGGGACAGTCACTGAAGTTTCCAGAATTATATCAATAGTTAGCTATAAAGAGAGAAAAAAAATCCGTGCCTCTGATACTTTCATTTAATTAACATTAATTGAGCACCTACTGGGCGTTGGTGTTAGATCAAAAGTAAGAAGTAACCGGAATTCAACTGGACCACTTTCAAGGGTCATGCACGGTGTTTGGGGGCCAGTCCATGGTTTAGACTTCCCTACTGCAGGGCTGCTGAAACAGTTCTTGCTGAGCCCTGCATGTGTGTAGCAGGTCAGGCCCGTTCTGAAGGCCTTGAACTGGGGGCTCTGGACCGGGTTAGAGCAGTCAGCTGGCTCCCTCCACTGGAGCCCAGGCAGGGAGTGGAGCCGGCCCAGGCTGAAGAGTGGCCCCATTCCCTGAGTGGCTGCAGTGCTGGTGGTCTGTGGTGGCCTGCCCCCCTCACTGATACCTCCATGTCCCCCATCCAGAAGCAGATCCAGGAGGAGCCACTGGATTCTCTCACGAGTTCCGTCCGTCAGCAGGCCATGGAGACCCTGACCCAGCTGAGGTGACCTCGGCCCCTTTCCCAACCCTCAGGCTCTGCCTATATCTTCAGAGGCCTCTCTGCTGTGCGTGGCCCTTTACTAGTCCCAAGCCTTTTCCCTTCCCCTTGCCCAGGCTCTACTGGGGCTATCTGACTTGTACGCCACCACCATCCTCCTCCCTACTTCATTTTGCCCTTCTGTGGATCTGAATCTCAGCCCTTGTCCCAGCCCTGCAGCCTTCACTTCCAGCCTCCAGCCTCAGGTGCCCCCTCACTCCATGCCCTCACTTTCTGTCTCTTCCCCAGTCATTCCCAGCCTGTCCTGGGTTTGCAGGAACGGTCGGAGCTGGTGAACACGTGCGTGAAGAGTGTGTTCTCCCTGCCTACCATTCAGGCCATGCAGGAGAAAGACCAGGCCAAGGCAGATGCCTTACAGGTGAGGCAGGGCCCTCCCAAGCAGGGCCTTGGGGCTGACTGGTGTCCTCAGAGGGAGGCACGTCCCTGGACTCCCAGCAGGGAGAGGAAGGGCATTATGAGAGGTAGATTGGAATCTTTGACCTCCTACTTGAGGAGCTTGGGCAATTCACCTCCCTTCTCCTGGCCCGAGCAGGCACTTAATAAATATTTGGTGAATGAGTGAGTCTGTGGAATAAAGGATCCCACATCTGAAGCATTGTCTACTTCGGGCTCTGCCCCATGAGAAGGATGTTGGCAGATGTTGGCGTGGCTTAAGAGGTGGCCAGGATTAGGAAGAAAAGGCCTGAGGATTGGGCAAGTTTGGGTTGAGGCCTGGAAGTGGAACCTTAAGGGGCTCTCATGAGAACCTTCAACCCCCTGCAGGATGGTCCCTGGAAGAGTGATCAGAGGAGACCCTTCATGTGGAATGGGGTCAGTGGGGGAGGTTAGGGAGAGAGATTTCAGCTCTGGGTGAGGCACATGCATACATCCTTTTATCCAGCAAATTTTAACTAATACCTAATCCAGAAGTACAGGGCTGAGATACTGTAGGGCTGAGGGGCAGATTCTCAAAGTATCATGCAAATAAATGCAGAATTACAACAGTACTTGGTGCAAGCAAGAAGTACATGGTACTATTTTGAGCCTGAAATGGAGGGAACCTGACCGTGTTGGGGTTCAGAGGTCGTAATGCTAGAGGTGAGAGGTTTAGAAGAGTTAACTAGCTGAAGGGAGTGGCAGAAGGAAGAGCGTGAGAGGCCAAGGGAACGGCCTCTGCAGCAGCCTGAGGATGGAAAGAACATGATGACTGCAAGGATGATAAGGAGGCAGAGTGGCTGGAGTCCAGAGGGTGAGGTGAGAGAGCAGTTGGAGCCAGACCAGCCATCACGCTGGTGGCTCAGGTGGTGCACTTGACAGGAGACCCAAAGGGGAGGCACGGATGGGTAGGAACAGAGCCTGCAGCCTTCTTGTAGTACCAGGCCAGGCCAGCAGAGGTCAGTGCTGCATGGTGATGGACTGCAGATGGGCAGGTAGGAGGAGGGAGTTGGTGAACAAGGCTTCCGTGGTGGTTGTGGTGTAAGCCTGGTGTGCTCAGACTCAGGAAGCCTGGAAAGAGATGACCTGGAAGGAAGATGTGGAGATGATGGGAGGAAGAGAGGCAGGGAGAGAGGGCCTCAAAGACACCCCTTAGCCTTGTGTAGGTGTCATGCCTGCACCCTCCTAAGACAATTTCAGGACTGTGGTGTGACTGGGGAAGGAACAAACAACTGGGGAGGAGAGAGCTGACTCCTGGAAGGGGCAACTTAGAAAATCTATTTGGATCTAGGAGTGGTAATTTTAAAAAGAATCAGAACACTTCCTTGGAGACAATAACACAAGTAGGGCTGGTTGTCCATTGATCTAGCCCTCATGGTTCTTGAGCATTTTCCCACCCATCTTCTCATGTTCCTCACGAATTGAAACTTTGGTTTTATGACCTTGGACAAGTGTCTCTTCCCAGTGAGTTCCCAATGCAGAGGGCTGGGGTTCAATCCCTGCTTGGGGAACTAGATCCCACATGCTGCAACTAAAGAAATAAAGATCCCGCATGCCACAGCTAAGACCAGGCACGGCCAAATAAATAAATAGTTTTTAAAGAACATCTCCTCATTTGCACAATGAGAAAAACACTTTGAGGACAAAGTGATAGGGTTGTGCCAGTCATGAGGCAATCACCTGGCCTGTGGTAGATTCTCTGTAATTCTCAGTAGATTCTTCCTGGGCCTCTGCTTCTTGCCCTTGTAAGCTAAGAAGTTCACGGATAATAATTACTAGTTTCTCCATAAAGAACCTGTAACCCATGGAGGGGAAGCCAGTTGCCCAATATCACACGTCAAGGTTAGTCTCACATGGTGGGACCAGAAAGCAGCATTCTTGGGCTTGAGTACAAGCCCTCCCCTGACCCACATCAGGAATTGCCCAGGGTTGGGGTCTGCCCCAGAGGCTCCCTAGTGACTCGGTCCTCTTCCTGTTCACAGATACTTTACTGTCAGACCTTGGATGCCCTGCAGACACTTCTCAATGCCCTCTTTGTTGAGGACCCAACTCCTGCAGGGCTGAAGAGCATCTTGGAGGTGTGGGGGCAGGGAGGAGAAGAAGGGTGGAGGAGGATGGGGAATCGACTCAAGAGAACTGGGGCTGGGGGTCTGGACCCAGAAAGAGTGATTTGACTTCAGGATGTAATCTTGTGCCAGATTTCTGCTTCCCTGCCCCTCTCACT
>NW_011494816.1:949659-990015 GCF_000754665.1 Bison bison bison | reverse complement strand
ACCCACTCCAGTGTTATTGCCTGGAGAATCCCAGGGATGGGGGAGCCTGGTGGGCTGCCGTCTATGGGGTTGCACATAGTCAGACACGACTGAAGAGACTTAGCAGCAGCAGCAAGCCCCTCTCACAGGTCGTGTCCCAAACTCCTTCTTCACCCTCTCCCTCTCCCCCATACTCCTGCGACTCCTGCGATAGCTGCCCCCATATCCTTGCTTTCTAAATTCTTGTCCTTATGTCTCTCTCCTATCTTCAAGACTCTCCACCTTTCTTCTCTCTCCCATTGACTTCTGTCCTCCCTCTGGTCTTCCAGTTCTGTCCTCAGCTTCTGGACCCCATGTGTCCCTATGCTCTAAGAAGAGGAGGAGGGCTGTGGTGGGTTGCCTTGATGCTCTTCCTCAGAAGCTTCCTGATAATTGGTGAAGGCTGGCCTGCCCATCCAGTGGGGCAGAGGCTAGCATCCGGCTCATAGCTCTGAGTCTTACCCTTCTCCCCACAGCCTCTGGGGCCCTGGATGAACTCTGGGAAGGCCCACGAGAGAGCACGGGCTGTGAAAAGCAATGTCTCTGTGTTGAACCACGCACTTCTGACCCCGCCTTTCCTTGTGAGTGGCTCTGGGAGTGGGGAGGGGAGGACTGCTAGGGAGAATGTTCTCGGCTCTGAGGGAGCCCATGCATCTGCCCAGACATTCCTAGGTGGTCCTCACTCCTCAGAGGATTCAGCTCTCCAGGCCAGGCCATCTAGCTCTGTTCACCATTTACTGTATAGCATTATTGAACCTATAAGTCTCAATCCCTAAGATTATGACACAAACAGATGTCCTCGGGATTCCCGGCACTGGGGCTTCTTCTGGGGAGGCTCATCATTCGCATCGGGGATCCTGATGAGGAGATTGGCCGTGAGGCTCTGGACGGCATTACCATCCTCTACACCATCTTGGAGCTTCAAAAACGTAAGCCCTTTGGAGTGCGTCTAACACAAGGCTTTTGAGCAGGTACTCAGCCTAGGAATTGAGTGGACCCTTGGCAACAAGGCACTGGTGGGAGATGGACAAGACCAACGCAAAGTTCAAAGGGGTCTGGAAATTAGCGTGAAGTTTAGTCCCCACAGAACTAGGAGACAGAGGTGACAAACACATTTTGATTTAAGCAATGCTTCTATACAAGCCTCTTCTTTTCCTTCCTGGTTTAGTTTGTGATTCTCATTTTCACACTCCCATGCCACCACGTGCAGCCAGGAATGATAGCCCCAGTGTCCTGGGTTTTGGTCTGTCTTCCCTGTTAGTCTATAGTTCATTTGAGTCTGTGTCTCCTTCACCATGGTGTGCCCAAGATCTCGCCCTGGGCCTGGCACACGGTGGGTGCTCAGTGAACATGTATCAGATGAGTAAACAAAGAACAGGTCCTGTCTTGGAATCTGGAGTGGCTAAAACCTGTAGGTGGGAGAACATCTCTGAAACAGCTGCGGGAAGAGAGTGATATGGTAAGGGCTGACACAGAAACCCAGCTGGCACTCACTGCCCCTAGAGGCGTGCACTATTGACTGTTACTTGCCTCCCCTTTTCCCCAGAGTCCCAGCTCTGCTCCAAACCAAGGGACCTTGGCCCATTGTTTAAAGTCCTCTGGCTCTGGAAGCAGAGTGACCTGGTGGGTACCAGACCTAGCTCTGGCCCTTCCTGGCTGTACAAATTCAGGCAAGTACTTTTCTTGTTGAGGCCTGGGTTTCCTCATTTGTAAAAAGGACACAGTAGGATGCAAACCACAGGCTTTTTGGAAGATTAAATGAGATCATATGTGTAAAATGACCAGCTCATTCCACACATTATGGGCCATCCCTCCCCATCTTATTAGTTTCAGTCTTTTGGGATGTATATGGTATCCCTTCTCTTCTTGTTCTCTAGCATCTGGGGCAAAGATTTAGTCCCTAGGAGACTTCCCCTTCTGCCCAAGAGCCACGTATATCTTCTGAGTGATGGATAAAGGTGATATAAGTCATGTTAATGTTCAGTCTTGGGGACAGGAATAGTATACACTCAATTGGTATTGCCAGATTTAGCAAATAAAAATATAGGACACTCAGTTAAATACAAATTTCAGAAAAACAGTAAATACCTTTTGGTATATTTAAGACATACTTTTGCTAAAATTACTGGTTTATCGGAAATTCAGATTTAACTGGGTATTTTGTATTTTATGTGGTGACTCTAAGGACAAATTCCCACTGTTAGAGTCTCAAGGAGTGATTTATCTAGGCCTCTGGACTGTAGGAAGCAGCAAAGCTAGGATCTGAACCTTGGTCTGCTTGATGCTAGGCCCCCCAGTTAGTGCTAGTGTAAAGAACCCACTTCCAACGCAGGAGATACAGGAGATATGGGTTCAGTCTCTAGGTCTGGAAGAACTCCTGGAGCGAGGGCATGACAATCCACTCCAATATTCCTGCCTGGAGAATCCTATGGCCAGAAGAGCCTGATGGGCTACGTCCATGAGATCACAAAGAATTGGACATGACTGAATCGATTTAGCATGCATGCACACTGCCTGATATCAGGCCTCAAGCTCCTTCCTTTTGCAGACAACCTGCTTGCTTGGTCTGTATGCTATTCTGCCTCAATGACCCTTCCTCATGCCCACGTCTTGTATCTTGTACACGCTGATGAATCCAGGTAGGACCACCATAAGACTCAGGAAATGTGCCTAAAATGTGTTTCCTTCAGCAGAAAATAAGGATCTCCCATTTGCAGGTACTATTCTAGGCACTGGGGACACAGAAGGAAAAAAAATGTTAATTCAGTAGTCCTCCTGTTGAGCTTATCTTCTTGTTGTCAGAACACAATGAACAAAATAAACAAGTTATATACATAGTAAGTCAGATGATGATGAGTATTGAAGAAAGAAGAAAAAAATAGAAAAGGGAGGTTGGGAATACCAGCGGTAAGGCAATTGCAGTTTAAAAAGAGGTGTGGCCACACACCCAGCAAAAGTGGTACAGAAAATTCACTGGCGAGATGTGAAGCCACTGAACTCTCACACACTGCTGGTGGGAGCATAACTGGGCCCTACCGTGGAGAACTCTTGGCGATATCCACTAAGGCAGAACTTCTACCCACCTTGGGACACGATTTCACTTTTAGCTTGTTGCTGCTGTTGTTGTTTAGTTGCTAGGTCGTGTCTGACCCTTTTGAGACCCGGTGGACTGTAGCCCGCCAGGCTCCTCTGTCCGTGGGATTTCCCAGGCAAGAATGCTGGAGTGTATTGCCCTTTCCTTCTCCAGGGGATCTTCCCGACCCAGGGATTGAACCCATGTCTTCTGTATTGGCAGGTGGATTCTTTACCACTGAGCCACCTGGGAAGCCTCTGCTTCTAGCTACATGCCTACAAAAGGCATGGACTAGATATAATAGAACATTCATATCAATACTATGTATGATAGCTGGAAACAACCCAAATATCTATCTAAAGTAGAACAGTAGACCAGTAAATGGTAGTATATTCATACTGTGTAAAGTTGTACAGCACTGGGAATGAATGAACCCACGCGGCTTGCAACAATGTGGGTGAATCTCACCCACATAAATGTTGAGTGAAAGCAAGACATAAAGGATAACATAGAGAAGGAGTCCATTTATATGATGTCCAACAGCAAGGAGCTCTAATCTGTGGATTTAGAAGTCAGAATAGTAGTGGGGGAGGGAGATTACGGCCTGAAACAGGGGCATGGGAGGGCCTTCTGGGGTTGTTGACTGTGTTTTGTTTCTTGACTTGGGTGAGAGCTACCTGGATGTGCTCATCAAGAAGATTTATCATGCTGGTTACCTATGATTTATGCACATTTGACATCCATGTTTAGCAAAAAGTTAAGAAACAAAATAGGTAGTTAGGTCTCACTGAAAAGGTTCTTGTTTTGCAGGAGCCAGAGATAAGGAAGAGACCAATAAGAAGGAGCTGTATGAGAGCAACAAGCGTTTCCTGGGGCCCTACAACCCTGTCAGCCCATGCCAGAATATTCTTCGTGTGATTGCGGTGACCACCTGCTACCCACTGGCCCTGGGCCTTCCTGGGGGATGGGGACGAGGGAGGAGGGGCAGCACCAGCCTTCTCCAGTGCCGCCTCCTCTCCTTCCAGCCCTCCAGGCTCAATCGCTTTTATATTCCTTTACATGCCTTCCTCAACCACATAGGTCCATCCTGTGGGCTCCCCACCCCTCTGGTCTGTGCCATAGTATGTGGCACCCAGTTCTGGGGGGGCAGGGGTCATGCCACCCCCTCTTTTTGTCACAGTTCATCAAAGGGTTTGACACTCAATGATTAACCAAGTATGTGGTCCCTTTGCTGACCTCTGCCCATGTCTGGCGGCATTTGTGCATTGATGCAGGTCTCACCCCGGGTCTGCCCACGTGTGTCAGGATCTCTCTGCCTTTGTTTCAGGAATTCGGAGATTTCCTGGGGCCCCAGCAGGTAAAGGACCTGCTGCTAGCAGCCTTGGAAGGGCTGAAAGGTGGCTCTGAGGCTCGGGAGAAGGACTTGGGGGAGATGATGCAGCTAGCGTCGGAGGTCATGCTCAGCTCGGTGCTGGAGTGGTACCGACACAGGGCGCTGGAGGTGGTAAGGCCCCCTGGGGGCAGGGGCTGGGCTGGGAGACCCCACAGGGCTCGCTAATCCTGCAGGTATGGCTGGCTGGGTGGTGAATGAATTCTAGATGCTCTCAACTTGCTTATCAGCCCCCAAGAGCTCAACTGTCTGGTGAGGGGTGCGGGAGGGCAGTGAAGACAAGCTGTCTCCAGGGAAGGGGCAGGCGCTCTGCCTACCTGTCTCCCCACTTCTCCCCTCTGTGCCCTCCTCTTCCTCATCGCCCTCTTCTCCCTCCTCCCATCTCCCTGCTCCCCTATCCCGCCTTGGCTTCTCCGCTTGGCCCTCTGCCTGCTCCCTGGTGGTCTGGCTGTGCCCCAGATCCCAGAAATCATGCATGGCATCTATGCGCACCTGAGCCACATCCAGGAGCCGCGGGCCCGCGAGGTGGCTCTGCTGCCCGTCTCTCTCCTGGCCAGCTCCTTCATGACCGAGGTCGTCGTCGCCCTGCTCATGTGTCCCCTCCCACTGGACAGGTACCAAGTGATGGGTGCTTCCAGCCACTGCCTCTCAGAGAGTTGATACAGCCCCCTATTCCGGGGCTGGGAATCCCTCCTTCTACCCAGGGGAGTCCCTCGCCCTCCCAGTGGTCCCTCTTCCATGATCTATGTTGCTTATGACAACCCTAAGCCCTTCCTGCCAGGTGTCTGTGCTGCACATTTATTTGTTCTCTCACAAGTATAATAACCCCATTCTACAGATAAGGAAACTGAGGCTTATGGAAAGTTTCTAGCCTTAGGAACCTACTGAATAAGCAGCAGAATGAGGACCTAAACTCAGATCTGACCAACCCCAAGCCCAGAGCTCTTCAATGATGCCATGGGAAAAAGAACTGAATGTTGTTCCTAACTCTGCCTCCAGATGCTGTGTGGTCTTGGGTAGCTTTGTTGCCCTCTCTGGGCTTCAGTTTTTCCCCATATGTAAAAGAAGAAAATAACACCCACATTCTCACCCCGAATGGGTGGGCATGATCAGTAAAGCAGCCGGTCATGCTGAGTGCATGCCCTGTGCTCCATGTTGTCAGCCTTCAGGGAGCTCTGGTCTGATGGCAGAGGGGACTGTGGCCAGATGGTGATCAGCTTGTGGGCAAGAGAGACAAATCTGGCTGCTCCAGGCTCCTGGCCCAGGAAATGCTCCCACACCTCTGAATGAAAACAAGGCAGAAGTGTGTGATCCACGTCTTAAGGCAGTTGGTTGAGAGTGAATGGAAAAGAATTATGCACAACTGTGCAAGTGGGGTGCACTTCTAACCAGGAGACCTGGTGTCATTCACAGAAACCAGGGAGAGCAGTGCAGGAGGGACACACTCCCATCTCCCACCCGGAAGAATTTAACCCTTTCTGGCTTCACTGCAAGCCAGGGAATTTTCTTCTTAGAGCCACTAAACATTCAGACTCAAGACTGCCAGGACCACATCTGACTTCAGTTACTTCAGGAGGATGTAGGACAGGGTGGTATCCTTACAGCAGCCTGTGCAGGAGGATTAGACAGAGCTGGGATGAGATTTAAGGAGGCCTCGCTCGCAAATGCCACTCCTGTGCATGCCTGAGAGTGAGGACCTCCTTAAATGTAGTGCCCTGGATGCCTCACTTTCCTCATCCTAGTATTGGCCCTGGGCCTCCCAGTTGAAAGATGTAGGTGCTACCCTGGCTTAAGTGGCTTGGGCTTTAAAGGAACTCGAGTCTCTTATAATGACTCTGTGGACTTTGCCTCCCAGATTCTCACAGGGACAAGCCCAGACACAAGTCGCTGCACCCTGAGAAGCTCAGTGCTTCAGCGTCCCCAGTGGTCCTTAGAGTTCATTTGCAGTTCTTTTTCACCCAGACACAATTTACCAATTGGGTCATTTTTACCATAAGCAATGTTGCCTAGCAACATAGTTGACATACTATCTTTATCAAGTTTCCAGGGGAACAGAGCTGGAAAGTTAATGGAAGGTTCAACTCTTAACCAGATTGCGGGGTGGGGGTGGTGGTGGAAGGTTTTTGTTAACCCTTTAGTGCCCTGGGCTGTCAGCACTTTTCACCTCCCCAGGATAGAACCTATAGCCTGGTGCGGGTTAATCCAGATGCTTTTCCCTGACTGGTATACCACCTTCTTTTTTGTTTTAATTTTTTTTTAATTTTTTTTTTATTTTTGGCTGCACTGGGTCTTCGTTGCTGCTCCCAGGCTTTCTCTAGCTGTGGTGAGCGGGGCTACTCTCTAGTTCTGGCACACGGACTTAGTTGCCTTGCGGCATGCAGCATCTTCCCAAAACGCAAGGATCAAACCCATGTCCCCTGCATTGGCAGGCGGATTCTTAACCACTGAACCATCAGGGAAGTCCCTGGTGTATAGCTTTCTAAGGGTCAGGAGTGGGAGCTCCTTGATGTTATGTGACAAATGCAAGACCCAGGCCCCAAAGGGCCCTTAGGCATAGAGGAACAGGAACAGGCATTGGAGTCATCAGACCTGGTCACCTCTGGACTCTGTAGCTCATTAGCTGTGTAGTCTTGGATCGGTGATTTTACCTCTTTGAGCCTTCACTCTGCATCTGTAAAATGAGACTGACAATGCACTGTGAGGGGCCCTGTAAGAACTCAGTGACCCTGAGTTTCTTGAATATCTTGCTCATGTCTGCTGGCAGATAGCAGATGCTCGATATTTGCTGAAGTCATAACTTGTATGCAAAACACCTGGCAAAGTACCTGAGTAGGGCTTTTGATCATTGTTAGCCCCAGGCTTCTTAGATTATTCAAGAAATTTTTCGGCACACTCATGGATGCGATTTCAAAGGCATCTTCCCTTCTCCCTCCCAAAATAATTCGGCGGCAGGGTTGGCCCCACTGCCCTTGTCCCCACTAACCGTCCCTACTCTTGGCCTGTCAGCAATGGAGCAGAGATGTGGAGACAGCTAATACTGCGCAAGCCCAGCTGTGACGTCCGAGACCTCCTGGACCTGCTCCTGACCAGCCTGAAGGAGAAGCCCGTGACCAAGAAGGGCCGGGCCTCCATCGTGCCCCTGGCGGTGAGGAGCTCTCCTCCTGCCCACTTCCTCCCCTGCCCAGCAGCCCCATCACTGCCCCAACATGTCCTCCTCCTGCTCTCGCTGAGCTCTGCACACCCATCTTCTACTGCCTGGCTCTGCCCGGAGCTAAGTGGGTGGCCTTGAGCAAGTCTGTCCCCGGGCTCTTGTTTGTGATCCACCGGACCACCAGCAGCACCATCCTGCTGCTACTTACAGTGACCATGGCAGCCTGGAATAGTGGGCACTGAATGACCTGGGACTCACACACCTTAGGCTGAGAACTGGCCTTGCTCTGTTACTATTTTGTAACCTGAGCAAGTTACTTCACCTCTCTGAGGCTCAGTCTCTGCATCTGTAAATAGAAATAATATCTACCTTGTATGGCAGTTATGAAAATTAAACGAGGTAACTCATTTATTCTTTTTAGAGACATAAAATGTCTAAGCGCATCTGCTGCCACTCTCACAGGTTGGCCCTGGGAACACGGAGGCAACGGGCTCTGATGTGGGAAGGGCGCTGAGTGGACAGACAGATTTCTCTCTGGCTCTGTCACCACCACCCTGGTCCTAGCCAGCTGGATAATACCCCATTCACCTCCCTGCTTCCACTCCAGCCCTTCCAATCTGTATCACAGCTAAGAAAATCTTTGAGAAGTGCACATCTGCTCTTCTCAACTCTCACTATGGCTTCCCATTGCCCTTGAGGATAACACAGAGCTCCTGCTGGTGCTGCTAGGCCCTGCAACCCTCGCTGGCCTCACTATACTGTGTGCTCCTCTTGCTTGCATGGCTCCAACCTCGTTATTCTTTGTCAGGTCTTAATCACTGTGCTATCTTCTGTCACAGGGCCTTTGCACACGCTGTTTTCTCTACCTAGATTTCTGTCCGCCAAGTTAGCTTCTTCTCATCCCTTATTTCTTAAGCTATCCACCTCCTCAGGGAAGCCCTCTCTGACCAGATCAAATCTGTGCATACTATATTTTCTTTCCCAGGTGGTTCAGTGGTAAAGAATCTGCCTACCAATGCAGGAGATGTGGATTCAATCCCTGGGTCAGGAAGATCCCCTGGAGAAGGAAATGGCAACCTATTCCAGTATTCTTGCCTGGGAAATCCCATGGACAGAAGAGCCTGGTGGGCTATAGTCCACTGGGTCACAAAGAGCTGGACATGACTGAGTGACTAAGCACATACACATCACATACTTTATCTTGGAAGAGTTCACCCCAGTTGTGATCTAACAATAGTGTGTGTGTATAGAGTGGGTCATTTGATTAATCTATGAGATGCCTGAATTCAGCGCATACAGTAGACCCTCAAAAAAATTTTTTGTTGGGTTGATTTATTTATTCAACAAACATTAAGCACCTACTATGTACCAGGCATACTCAGCAGTTTCTGGGGATTCAGCAGAGAGCAAGACAATCTGGTAGAGGAAAGCCAATGAACAGAGACATGGTGGATAGAGGAGCGGGTGGTATTATCCCTTAACACAGGAAGATACTGATGCTCAGAGACATTCCATGTCTCATCTAAGGTCACACAGCTACTGAGTGGTGGTGCCAGGACTAAAACTCAGATCTCCTGCCCCTGAATCCCATACTTTACCTCTGGATCTCTCTGCCTCTCTCCCCCAGCACTGAGTTCTATGACTAGGACACCAGTGCCCATTCCATCCTTGGTTTGGGCATCACACACTCCTCTGATTACTATGTTGGCATATTCTCAAGTCACTCAGAGGAGACAGTGAGGGAAGTCTAGTTTTAACAGCCCCCAACAAAGAGGCAACTGATACCCCACCTCCCTGACCAGGCACTGATGTTATGAACCAGTAAGAGGCAGGGCTCCTGTAATCTGAAAACCTGGGTTCAAGCCTCAGCTCTGCCCCGAGGGGCTGGGTATCCTTGCAAGTCCCTTCACACCTCTGATCTTGTCTCCTGCCCTGCACAGTGGGAATTTATCTACCTCATAAATGTGGGAAGAAATCCTTCCACCATGATTCTTTCAGGGCTGTGTCAACAGCAAAGGGTTGCTGTGATTGTTCTGGGGCAGGGCTCACCCAGAGGCCCTGGATGCAGTGGTGGGGAATCTGGTCTTGCCCATGTTGGGCCAGAGAAGAGCAAAGATCGAGGACCAGCCTCCTAGAGAATCAGCCCAGGCCCAGTCAGGAGTGCTGGGATGGTGGGTGGCGACGTCTCACCAGCTTCCCCTGCACCTCCAGGCAGCCAGCGGCCTGTGTGAGCTCCTGTCCGTCAACAGCTGCATGGGCCGTGTGAGGCGCATCTATCCACAGCTGCTCCTGGCCCTGCTCATTCAGGTCCATTACCACATTGGCCTCAGCCTGCCCGGCCGCGTGGCTTCCCGCAAGGATGCCAAGAAAGATGCCCAGACCCCTGGCTTCATCCCTGTACGGTATGTTCCTGCTGTCCCTGGCAGAGGGACAGCCACCAGCAAGGCTCTTATGAAAGTCTTTAGGGCAATTGATTGGTAGAAATTAGCTCCGCGGCTACAAAAGAAAACAGAAGTGCACTTTTATGAGACAGAGCCAGTCGTGTTCAAGAGCTATTTGTGAACATCTGCTGTACATGTTCTCTGCTTAGGGCTGGATGGCAGGAAGGAATCAGCCTTCTCCAAGGAGATCACCATTTCATTTTTTCTCTTCCCTCCCTAGAGATATGATTTGTATTAGATTTATAACCAAGGCTGAACTATTTGATTTTCATTTGTTAATTGGAACAGTTAATATAGGCACATGAGTAAAAATCTTCAAAGACGGTAAAACAGTCTCTGTTCCTCTCTCTACCCCAGTTTTCTTTCATAAGAACTGGGTTCTTTCCTGCCCTTCGGTCGGGGTTGATGCAGAGCTAAGCCAATGTGTTTTCATTCTCTGCTTTCACACCCGTGGTAGTGAACCTTACACAGTTACATATTTCTGCTTTTATTATATACTGTGTTTTTGAGATCATCACACACAGAGCTGCCTCATTATTTTTAACAGCCGCATAATATCCCTCTGTGTAGGTTATAATCTACCACCATTCACTTAACCAGGATCCTCTCGATTTAGGTACTTCACAGTCTTTTACAAGCAACGCTGCCATGAGTGAGGCTGTTTATATGTCTTGATATTTATGTGTGACTGTACACATAGGATGAATTCCGGAAAGTAGAATGGGTGCATTAAAAGGTTTCTGTGTTAACCATTATGATGGAACAGGAAGATATGGTGGGAAAAGTTCTTGATCAGTGAGTGAAAGGAGATGAAGTACCTCCTAAAGCACCCAGCTTGCCAGTAGTATATGACACTTCATTTCCCCACAACTTTGCCATCACAGTCTCATCTTTGCCAATCTGAAAGTTGAAAAAAAAATGTTTTTTTGCTGTAATTTTAGATTGCATTTATCTTACTATGAATGTGGTTGAGTTTAAATGCCATTTCTATTTCCTTTTCTGTGAGCAACTGTTCTTGTTCTTTGCCTAATTGTATACAGGACTTTTGGGAATTTTTCTTATTTATTTGTAAGAGCTCTTTATATATTAAGGTCTGGCTTGCTGGGAGTAGGGTGACATGAGATCTCAGCCCCCCTTGTCTTGGCAGCTGGGTGGTCAAAGTGGTGAAAACCCTGCTGCTGAAGATGGGCTGCTCATATGAGGCTAACTTTCTGGAGGAGCAAGGTGGCTGGGAGCTTATGGGGCAGGCAGAGAACCACCACCGCGGAGTGTCCCTGCTGGCCAGGTGAGGACCCCGGGGCAGGGGTCAGAGGGAGGGAAGAGACCTCAGTGTCTTCAGATGGACTTGGGTTTGCATCTCTTTCTGGGCAAGACCCTTCCCTTGCTCTCTCACCTCTTCTCTAAGATCGGCAGAGTATTGTCTCCATCAGCAGGAAGACAATACAAATGTGAAAGGTGACATATGCTCTACAAACTGTGGTTGTAACAGTACCTGGCATTGTGGAGCTACTTGGGTTATTTATAAAGCACCTTTCTCACCACATTATTCATTTAATTCCCATGCTAATACAGAAATGATGGTCTAGCCGAGCAGTTTAGAGTGTAGTCTGAGAGCAGGTCTGCCTGCTTCTGAATCCCAGCTTACCATTTCCCAGCTGTGTGACCTAGGGCAAAGTTCCTTTCCTCTCTGTGTCTCAGTTTTCCCACCAGCAGTATAATAACAGGACTCACCTCTGAGATTTGGGGTGAGGATTAAAATACTTTGAACAGCCTCTGCATATAGTAAGAGTTCAACGCATTTGCTTCTGTTATCATTATGCTGACTTGTGGGGCAAGGATTATTAATGCACATTTTGCAGGGGAGGGTGCCAAGTTTCAGAGAGGGATAGTTATCCACTAACGGTACACACAGCCTGGAAGTGGCAAGGCCGGGAAATACCCCTCTGACCAGGATCAGGGCTCTTCCCCTCAGCCACACACAGCCTCCTTAGGGAAAGGAGATAGGGGGCTGCAGCAGCAGCAGCAGCAGCACTTTGATTTCACTAATGTGGTTCCTGCAGGAAGATCCTGCTTCTTAGCCGTAGACCCTGAGTGTCAAGGGTGGTGCTGTCCTCTTGGGTCTCAAGATACAACTGTATTTATTGGGCACTTGCATGCTCCAGGCACCTTGCAAAGAGCCATCTATTCAGACTATTCCATTTAATGCTCACCATGACTGACTGAGTGCAGGAGGAGAAGAGGGTGACAGAGAATAAGATGGTTGGATGACATCATCAAATCAACAGACATGAGTCCGAGCAAACTCTTGAAGATGGTGAAGGACAGGGAAGCCTGGTGTGCGGCAGTCCACAGGGTCGCAAACAGTCAGACATGACTTAGTGACTGAACAACAACAGCAGCAATGACTGATGGAATAACACTATTACTTTCCCAGAGTTACCCATAAGGACTCTGAGGCCCAGAGAAGTTAGGTGATTTGCCCAAAGTGACACAGCTAGTGGTAACAGAATTTGAACCCAGGCTATCTTATTCTAGATTCTATGCATGGCTGACACACTTTTCTGGATTCATTGATTAACAGAGCATAGTGCAGACTTGAGGGCGAATCATCCACAGGGCTTGTTAAAACACTGATGGCTGGGCCCCGCTTCTAGAGTTTCTAATTCAGTTAGTCTGAGATGGGGGCTTGAGAATGTGCATTTTTTTTTTAACAAGTTCCCTGATGATGCTGATACTGCTGATCCAGGGGCCACACTTGGAACATCACTGGCTTAGTAGAATGAACTAGGCAGCTGGAGTAGGGACCCCGGGGTTGGGGTGCCAGCTCTACAACTTTCCAGCTCTATGACCTTGGGCAATTCACACTTAAAGCCTCTGTTTCCTCATCTATGAAATGGATTAACAACAGTAACCTGCCTCAAAGGGTAATGGTGAGGATCAAATGCAGTAAGGACTTGAAAGCGTCTGGCTTGCTGCCTGGCGCCCAGCCAGTGGGTCCTCACCTTCTTTCCTTCCTGTCTTTTCCTCCTGGAGTGGTCCTGCACATTCAGGGGTCGTAGGCCTGTCTTTCTTACTGATTTTCTCTGTGGTCTTGGGCAAGTCACTTTCCCACTCTGCATGTCAGTTTTCCCACCTGTAAAATGAAGCAATGTGATCAAATGGCCTCTGAGATCCTGTTCAGGTGGAAAACCCTGGGGATGTGGGAACACAGGGGACTGGGGCTTGCCCAGAGTTTTGAGTGTGGGGGCCAGACCCCCATGCAGCAGGTCCCCTTGGGGCTGGAGCGCCTGAGGGCACTGCTTCCCTCACCCCCAGGGCCATGGTGCACTACTCCTGTCAGGAGCTGTGCCGCATCCTCTACCTGCTCATCCCGCTCCTGGAGCGAGGCGACGAGAAGCACAAGATCACCGCCACCGCCTTCTTCGTGGAGGTACCAAGCGGGTGCCCAGAGCAGGGCAGGGGCTACCCGGGCCTTCCCAGGAGCATAGGCCTCAATTCCCATTGCTGGTCATTTCTCTTGTGTGATAAGTACTTAATACTTTAGAGTCTTTCCTGAACATGATTTTTCTTGAGTAAAAAGATCTCGTGGGTCTTCTCCCTCCTCCTTCCTATCTCTCCTCTTCTTTCCATCCCTCCACCCCGTGTCAGTCTTCCCAGACTCCCCTAGTACCCCGGGCAACCACCATCCTTTGCCATGTACCAGGTACCAGATTGGAGACACAAATATAAATTTGGTTCTGCCCTGCTCTCAGGAGTTCTTGGTGTGGGAGGGGAGACAGAGGACATCCTAGTTATATCACAGGGTACCAGAGAGTGACTTGTGCTAATGGGGGCAATTCAGGCTGTGGTGGGTGAGCAAAAGTCTTGGGTGTATTGGGTGGGGAAACATCAGGGAGGCTTCCTGGAGGAAGTGACATCTAAACTGAGTGAGTGTATGGTGGTAGTGTATAGAGCAGGTACTGGAGAGAGTTGAGTCAGGACAAGGTTGGTAGTATCAGCCCAGAAGGGAAGACTTGCCAATAATAATGGCCAACAATTTTATTGAGCGCTGACTACCTTTCAGGTGTATTCTTAGAGCTTTACACATACTGATTCATCTAATTCTCACAATAATCCTATGATGCACATATTATTCCAACCCCTACTGTAGAGAAGGAAACCAAGGCACAGATTTAAGCAACTTTCCCAAGGCCACACAGCTTGGTAAGTGGCAGATCCAGGATTCAAAGCCAGACATCTGGGCTCTAAAATACACACTCACTCTAGCTGTGTGTGTGTGCTTGTGTTTATGGATGTAATAAATATATATATATATCATAAAAGTTATCATGTTGACCATTTTTAAGTGTACAGCTCACTGGCTGTACATTCAGTGTGACGTGCATTCACACTTTTGTGCAACTGTCACCACCATCCATCTTCAGAAGTTTTTCATCTTCCTTCCCAACCTGAAATTCTCTACCCATTAAACACCAACTCTCCTTCCCTAGTCCTCTCAGACCCTGAGCCCACCGTTCTACTTTGTTTCTATGAATTTTCCTGTTCTAGGTTTTATACGAACGGAACCACCAATATTTGTCCTTTGGTGTCCTGCTTATTTCACTTCATATAATGTTTTCAAGGCTCATCCATGTTGTAACACAGGTCAGAATTTCATTATTTTTTAAGTCTGAATAATATTCCATTGTATGTACATACCACATTTTGGTTCTCCAGTCACTAGTCGATGACACTTGGAAAACCCACTTGCTTAACCACCACCCTGTCCTCCTCCTGTGATGTTCTAGCTGGCACACAGTGGGTCTGGGCTATCACCAGGGTCTGTGCAGTGGGGCTCAGAGGCTCACTGTCTGCTCAGACAGTGGAAGGTTAAGGACGGCTTCCTGGATGAGGTGCCATTTGAACTGGGCCTTGAGTAAAGGCAGCCAGGTGGACAGGGGCAGCGTGGCAATTCCAGCACTGCCTCCCCAGTGGACTGTGAGCCTGGGGAACAGGAGCCACATCATGTTTGCCTGGCATCCCTAGACCCAGCCCCAAGAAGGTCTCTAAGAAGAGGCGATCAGATGGGTGAGTGGGTACCCAGGTAAGCACTTTGCCTGGCTCTGCAGGTACCAGCAGAATGTGTCACCTCAGGAGGACATGCATGTGTCTTGGGGTCGGGAGTCCAGGTTACAGTCTCAGCTCTGCCGGGATCCCCGTGACCCTGGTGAGGAGCTGGGAAAGTATCATTTCTTGAGGGTGTGCCATGTGCTGAACACCATGCTGACCTCTTACGTATATGACCCCACTCATCTGCACAGCAGCCCTACAAAGCAGGAATCGTGATGCTCATGTGTTGGTGAGATAAGGGGCAGTTTTCAAGGTCACACAGCTCAAGCTGTCCAGAGAGATTCAGACCAGCTCTGCCCACCTGGCTCCTCTTCCCTGGTTAGCCTTGTGGGAGAGGCGTTACCATAAGGTCAGGGACTGTAGGCTTAATCTTTTCCAGCACTCCCCTGGAGCCCTGAGCAGTGGCCCTCCCTCCCTGGGACAGGGGTCCTCACCCAGCTTCAAGTCCTTCTCTCTCTCCTCAGAAGTGGTGGCCCAACATGTTCACAGTGGTGCTTTGATGCTGCTCAGATGTCCTTTCCTGGATCCCCTAGACCCCCATGCTGTGCCTGAGGGGGTACTTGCTTCTCCCAGTGGTGGGTGGAGTCCTCAAGGGAGCTGTGTGACCTTCGGCAAGTTGCTGAAACTGTGCCTTTCTTTCTTCATTTACAATACAAGGATAATGAATTGCCCACCTCATAGGGTTTTGATGAGGAGTAAGTGAGTTCATGAAAAGTGCCAGCGCAGGAAGCACTCCCCAAGTCAGCTCTGTTGCTGTTACGATTGTCACATTTTTGTGTCTCTAGTCACAGCCCAGAACCTGGTGCAGAGCAGCTGAGTGTAGTTCTATGGACGGGTGGAGGGCGGGTGGTAGGTGGAGCCCCACCTTTCCTGCCTTCCCCACCCCCACCCCATCAGCTGTCCTGTCTGCTCTCTCCAGCTTTCTCTTCATCATAGACACGTGGTCTCAATAGTCACAGTAGATGCAGGGCCAGGGAACAGATGGGAGAAGTGCTTATGAAGATGACTAGGCAGGAGTTGAAGACTGATTGGGTGCTGGAGGTGGCAGGGGAGAGGGAGAGGAAGGAGATGGGGATGATGCCTGGTTTGGGGCTGGGACAAAGTGGGGCTGATGGTACTAACCTTGCAATAGTGGGCACTAGAGGAGGACAATTCCAAGAAGGAAAGGAACCATTTCTTGGTTGTGAACTCATGCAACCAGGGTTCCCTGAGCACACACTCCATCCCAGAGCTTGTATCAGTAACTGGTGCCCAAGGAGAAAGGCTCAGTTTGTGTCTTCAAAGAAGCTCCAGGGGGATAGGATACAGGAGGCAGGTGCATAAGCACGTCGGGGCAATAAGGTTTCTGTGTTCAGGGTCCCCAGGGGTGCAGAGAAGGGGGCAGTCAGCCTAGGTGAGGCCTGGGGACTCTCAAACATGGCTCAGGGGGCTGACTTTTGGCTGGAGCCGTGCATGGTGAGATGGGGCTAGAGTGGAGGTGAGAGGCCTGGCAGAAGAGCATCCCTACCCACACAGAAGGGACAAAACAGCCTGGGTCATTCCATGAATGATGGGAAGCTTGGTTAGAAGCTTGTTGGTGGTAAGAATACAGACTAGAGGGTGGATAGGTGTGAATGAGGCCCCAGAGGCAAATGGGCCCTGAAGGTACTCCTTGCGCTGAGGAGTAATTCTCTTTATTCCCTCAGCTCCTCCGGATGGAGCAGGTACGGCGGATCCCTGAGGAGTACTCTCTGGGGCGGATGGCAGAAGGCCTGAGCCACCGGGACCCCATCATGAAGGTGCTGTCCATCCGAGGCCTGGTCATCCTGGCTCAAAGGACTGAAAAGGTGAGTGGAAGGCAGGGGAGAGCCCACGCAGCCAAGGCCCCGACAAGAGGAAGGATGGAGCTTGGCCATTCGCAACTCTCCAATGCTGGTGACTGGAATCAGAGCTCATTTCTTTCTCTGTCTTAATTATCCCATCTGTAAAATGGATATCCCTTAATAATTCCCTATATGCTTTATTTTTTGAAAAGTACTTTCCGAATTCAGATTTTTCACAATGACCCTAAGAGCAGTATGTTTAGGAGGGGCTGGGGATGGCAGTAATTATTCCTAATTTAGAGATTAGGAAGCTGAGTCGCAGGTTGTTGTTTCATTAGCCTTTTAAAAAGTGCTGTGTTTTTCTCTACTAAGCACTGTCGTTACAGCTTATGATTTAGAGGGACAAAGGGACAGGACATAGACTCAGAAAACTAACAACACAGGGTATCATCTATAGATAGTGCCAAGAAGTGGGGAGACAGCAAAAGCCCTCAGGGTTGCAGGCTAGGAAGGAGTCAGTGAGGCCAGCGAGGGCTTTGGAGACAAAGAAGTTTGAGTGAGGGCGTACCAGGCAGGCGGGATAACATAAGCAAAAGCCTGGAGGTAGGACTTGCTTGACCAAGTTCATCTCTGTGACTCAGAGGCTGGGCCCCTCACCTGTTAGATCAGATAGGAGCCCCCATCCCAAATACTCCTTCTCTGCAGGCTGCCAAGGTGCAGGCCCTCCTGCCCTCCATGGTGAAGGGTCTGAAGAGTGTGGATGGGCTGCTGGTGGTGGAGGCGGTCCACAACCTCAAGACCATTTTCAAGGGGCAGGATCGGAAGCTGATGGACAACTCAGTCTATGTGGAGATACTGCAGATTCTGCTGCCACACTTCAGTGATGTAAGGAATTCCGTGAGGGTGGAAGGATGGGGGTGTAACACCTGGAGGGCAGTTCTTTACTACTCTGGGGGTCGTAATAGCTCCCACGGCCCGTTGGGACCTGAGCAGGGCTGAGTCAGCCCAGGGGAAGGGGCGCTCGTCCCAACTGGTCCAAATTCTTTGTAATTGGTTTGCACAGAGAAAGTTCCTTCTCTAATTGGTTCTCATAGAGGGAGGTCTTTTTGTGTGCTCCTTACCCCAGAGACTTGCCTGTCTGTGATTGGTCCATCTAGAGGAGTCACAATTTTTTTCCTTTTAACTTTTTTTTTTTTTGTAATAGGAGTATAGCCAATTAACAATGTTGTGATAGCTTCAGGTGGACCACAAAGGGACTCAGTCATACACACACATGTATCTGTTCTCCTTCAAACTCCCCTCCCATCCAGGCTGCCGCATAACATTGAGCAGAGTTCTCTTAGCTATACAGTAGGTCCTTGTTGGTTATCCCTTTTAAATACAGCAGTATGTACCTGTCAATCCCAAACTCCCTAACTCTCCCTTCCCCCATTCTTCCCCTAAGTGGGGGGGTCACAATTCTTTGATTGGTCTCAGCAAAGGGGAGCATTTTTCTACTTGGCACAAAGGCACCTTTTAGGACAGTGGGGTCCCTGCTGGGAAGAGTGGGCAGAGCTCCTGACCCAGGCTCTGTTGAGGGGGAAGCCAGCCCCAGATCACCCCCATCAGGTGGCCTTCAGTGTTCTTCGTCTCTGTGGGTCTTGTGCTCGGAGGGGCCCTCAGAATGAGTGGGAAGAAGGCCATGAGCCTCTACGTGGGGCACAGAGGTGCAGGCAGCCTCCCGGAGGATGGAGCTCGCCTGAGCCTCTGGATCTGCCCCAGTCACGAGAGGACGTGCGCACCTCCTGCATCAACCTGTACGGCAAGGTAGTTCAGAAGCTGCGGTCGCCCCGCACCCCGGCTGTGGAGGAGCAGCTGATCAGCACCTTGGTGCCCCTGCTGCTGACCATGCAAGAGGGCAATGCCAAGGTGAGCCAGGTGAGTGTGCATAGCCCTGAGTCCTGAGGGTGCAGCCCGCTTTACAGAACCCAGCCTGGAATCACAGACAATCCTAGGCACACACACACAGACAATCACAGGCAACCAAGTCTGGCCAAGCCTGTTTTCAAAAGGTACTCATGCCAGTATTTCTTTTCAAAACACCCAACTTTCCTTGTATGTTTCAAATATTGATAGGAATTGTTTTCCCAAAATCCAATTTCATACTTTTTTTTTTTTTCCGGAGCATAGTTCAACTCTTCTGGAATTGCATAGCTCTGGTATTCTCTTCCTATTGGCCCCCAGAAATGTGTGAAGACCCTGTTCCGCTGTTCTTGCTTCATGGCTTGGGAATTGCCAAAAAAAGCTTACAGCCGGAAGCCCTGGGACAACCAGCAGCAGACGGTGGCCAAAATTTGCAAGTACCTTGTGAGTGCTTCTAAGACAACAGTGGGTTCTTATGAGTGTGATGGAGGTGGCCAGTTCTTTCCTCGTCTCTTCCTCCTTTGTACACGAGCATCCTTACTGACAATTCCATTACCACCTACAAGCTGTTGGCTCCTGGAAGTTCATCTTTGCCTTGACTTCTCTCCCCACTTCTGGTGTTCCTTCTCCAAGGCTTACTGGACATCTCTCCCAATGACTGTGTGTGTGCTATGCTAAGTCGCTTCAGTCCTGTCCTACTCTTTGCAACCCCATGGATGGTAGCCCACCTGGCTCCTCCGTCCATGGAATTCTCCAGGCAAGAATATTGGAGTGGGTTGCTATTCCCTTCTCCAGGGCATCTTCCCAACCCCAGGGATCAAACTCATGTCTCTTATGTCTCCTGCTTTGCAATGCAGGTTCCTTACCACTAGGGCCACCTGGGAAGCCCTCCCCTGCCCACAATGACTACACACAACTAAACTCAGCATATCTCTTCTGAATTAAGGCCTTCTCAACGTCAGTTCTCTCTCCTTCTAAATCTCCGAAGCTGAAACCTAAAACCATCCAAGGCTTCTTGATCCCCCTCACCTTCACTTTGATCAATCTTAAATATCCTAAATACCTCTGAATCTGTTTTTTCCTCCCCTTCCCATTATTATTCCCTTAGTTCAGGTCATAAATGTTTCTCAGATGGGTCCAGCCATCCAGTGAGTCCCCCAGTCTTGAATCTCAGCCCCTCCAATCCATTCCCCACTCAGGCTACCAGAATGATCTGGTTAAAACCCGAGTCTGTCTATATCATATCCCTGCCTGAGGGACTCTACCGGCTCCCTCTTCTATAACAGTAATTTCCAGCATGTATTCGCTGTGATGGCAGTCCTACAAGAAATGCCCCACAGGAGAGAAAAGATCCAAGACAAGTAAGTTTGGGAAAAACTATATCATTATCTTCCTTTCGGAGATTTGCAGTGTCACCAGCACCTTACAACTCTGAAATGCTCTGTGCTGAGGAAATTTCCTGGTTGATTCATGGTTTCCCCAAATTATTAAGCCACAGAACCCCCTGTCCAGGTAACACCTGAGAACATTCTGCGGTAGGAGAGAGCCCTACACACAGTGACACGCTACACTGCATGATGCAGCCGGGTTCCTTCACGTACCATTTCGGACGCTTTGCCATCTAGGCCCATCTACCTTTCCTGTAGTCACCGGCTGTGTTCCCCAGGATGCAGGCTCTGAGGCAGAGGTTAGCATGCAGGAGGTTTATTAGGGAGCACCCTGGGACCAGCTGCTGTGGAAGGGAGGGCAGGGAGTGGAAGTGGCAGAGGAGTCAAGCTGCAGTGTGGTTTCAGGGAAGGTCTCAGACAGCATGATGCGGAGATTCTTCACACGGGGGCTGGCGGTCAGGTCTCCACACCGACTGAGTGGTCTGTCAGTTTCTGGTTCTGCCCCTTGAAGAAGGTCTTGAGGCTGTGGTTTGCCTTGTCATCAGTTGCCAGCTGGCCTGGGAAGGGACGTGACCGGGCCAGCAGTTCTCTTCCACCAAGGCAATCTGTACTTGGGGGAATAAATCCTTCACACCCTAAGGGAGGTCTGGGTGGGGCATGCAGCATCCCCATTCCCCCACCAACCTAACAAATAAACAAAATAACACATTGTTATTTTGCAGTGATAATCATTATCAATAGTGCTCAAAGCCTCTGCAATCCAGTGCTTAATATTGTTACCTCCTTTTACAGAGGGAAAAAGAGGCCTGGAGGAAGTGTTTGGCCAGTGCTGCTAATTCAAATACTAACCATGACCAGTGACTGGGCAGATAAGTGATGTAGGGGTGGTAGGGCCATGGCAACCTGGAGGGGCCAGGCTCTTTGAAAGCACGAATGGAGAGCTCCAGCCACCATGCAGCCAACTCTCACCAGGGCCTTCAGTTTCACAAGAAAAGCTAGATTTTTATAAGACTTTAATTAACAATCAATTTAGTTAAAACACAGGCCTCTACCCTGCCAGCCATTTGTGGCCTGTGGGCTGCCAGCTTGGGCCTCTGTATTAGACCCTCTGGATTCTCAGTCTCTTCTTTGCTCTCCAAGCATCAACAGTTCTGCTCATATGAAGGTCAACCTCTAGCCTTAGCTTTAGGGAGGGGTCAGTAACCTAGTCATTTATACATTTATCCATCCAATACTTTCTGGGCACCTATACCATGCAAAGCTCCATCCAGGGTGCTGAGGACTCTGAGCTGAGTGAGAAGGTCCCTTCTTTTGGGGGAACTAGAGATCCAGTGGGGGAGACAGGTATAAGTCATTATAAGTCCAGTGTCATAGGTGCCATGACAAAGGCTGTGCAACATGCTGCAGGGATGTCTTCAGGGAGGAGACGGTTTCTGAGCTGAGCCTCAAAGAATGAGAGGGGACTCATCAGGAAGGAAAGAAGGAAAGGGACTCCAATAAGGAGCAATGGCTTGTGTCCGGCACGGACTTGGGCAGAGTTGTGCCTCGACCTGGGATTGGAGCATGCATAGTGTGCATGGAGGCAGTGGTAGAGAAAGACCTAAGGCTGAGAAAGAACATGATCATGAACACTTTGCACATTAAGCCCAGGAGTTTACTCCCTGACATTGTTATTGCTTGTTGTTCAGTCGCTCAGTTGTGCCTGACTCTTTGCGACCCCATGGACTGCAGCATGCCAGGCTTCCCTGTCCTTCACTATCTCCTGGAGTCTGCTCAAACTCATGTCCATATAGTCGATGATGCCATCCAACCATCTCTTCCTCTGTCATCCGTTTCTCCTCCTGCCCTCAATCTTTCCCAATATCGGGGTCTTTTTCAATGAGCTGGCTCTTTGCATCAGGTGGCCAAAGTATTGGAGCTTCAGCTTCAGCATCAGTCCTTCAAATTAATGTTCAGGGTTGATTTCCTTTAGGGCTGACTGGTTGGATTCCCTTGTCCAAGGGACTCTCAAGGGTCTTCTCCAGCACCACAGTTACTCCCTGACATGCAGATTGTCAATAGGAGAGTGATCAGACCAGACCTCCCTTTATCTCCCTCAACAGTCTCTTAGCAGATTGCCTGCCCCCTGGTTTCTACTTGATCAAACCCAACTGAACACCGCCGTCAGACTATTTTGCCTAAAACATTACTTTGTCATTGCCCTATTAAGAATGGATGCTGGCTTCTTATTTTTTAATGCATAAGGAAGCCCTATTTCTGTCTGTATTTGAAGGACTTTTAAGACCTTCCTAAGTCTGTAGTTTATTCCCACTGCTTTGTAACTTGAATCCTTCACCCTAGTTAGACCCATCTCCTTAGTCATGTCCCTCATATGCCATATCCATTCTCAGCTCTGGCTGGACTTGCATTTTAGAACTTGCCTTCTGGCCTGGAGCAGGTGGGTGGATTAGAAAAGGAGACACCCAAGGCAGGAAGATCATTAACATGATTGTTGCAGTCAGCTAAGAGAACATGAAGTCTGGCTTCTGGAAGAGTCCAGAATGGGTAGCAGAGTTATGTAGGAGGCAAAGGGCCAGGGCTCAGCTGCCTGACTGGGTCCTGGTTCCTGGCTTTGGGAGGGGTAGATGGGAGGTTATTCCCTCTGAGGGCCCAGCATTCTCTGGTTTCTCTTTGTCCCAGGTGGACACCCATCGAGACAGCGCCTTCACATTCCTCAGTCAGAGCTTGGAGTATGCCAAGAGTCCTCGGGCCTCCCTCCGGAAGTCATCAGTCATGTTCATAGGTAACCTGCCCTGGCAGACCTAGTTCTGCTGCTTCCTCCCCTTGGAAGGAAACAGTGGCCCTTCTGGCCCAGGGTGGATGCCTCCCTTTGTATGCAAGGCTTGGCCAGCACACAGCTTTGATATAAATTAGCGAGGTCTCCCTTCTTCTGAGATCACTGCTTGGGAAGTGGACCAAGGTCATAACCTTGGCATCTGTAGGCAGTAGAATCGCTGCTTCACCTACCCCACCTCCCGCCCCCAATACAGCAAGGTCCAGGCACAGCAGGAGCCTGCCCTGCAGCAGGAAGCACCAGTCTGCACAGGGGGAAGCGAACTAGGATCTCAGCTCCATAATCCCCTTTCTGTGTGATGCCAACTGAGCCTCCTCTGTAAGATCTATAAGGCGATTGGCGAGATAGGGATCAACTCCTGCTTTGTGGCCTGGATGAGAATTTTTTAAAATGTGAAGACTGGCAGATAAAGGTTCTCCCCCAGTGACAGTCACCTTCCTCCTTCTTCCCACAACCCCAACCTCTGTCTTTCTGGGGAAAAAACCAAGTAGGTTCCCTTCACTCAGAATCCTCCACAGGACACTTCTGTTAGTATGCTGTCTCCTCTCAGCCACTCCCCTTCCCTCCCCCAAACAGCCACATATCCTTCAAGGGTCTGCAGGAGACTCTACTGCAGAGAGGCTTGGAGAGGCCCCCACCTTGTACCTTTGCCCAATTCATGTGCAATTTTTCATTCGTCCTGTCATCCATGCCTGTATCCATTGGCTTCTGCCTCACACACTGATTGAGCCTCTGCTCTGTGTCAGGCACTGCACTTAGTCTAGAGAAACAAAGAAATTTTCAGGAGGTGATGCCGATGGTCAGGACTGGGGATATGTGGGGGCAGCTGTTAACATGGTCAGTTCTGGGACAGATAAGCAATGCCCAGGCTGGAGGGGGCATCCTTTGGGCTGTGGGGACATGCTCAGGGGGAGCTCCTCAAACAGAGTAACGTATTTCCTAAATTCTGGCTTCTCTAAATCTTGTTCCAAACTACTCACTTCCAAGAATGTTGGTGTTTTGATTCCTAACCTCTTGCAGGTTACAGATCTTTTGTGAGACCCTATAGAAATTTAGGAACACTTGCCCTAGAAATATGCACATATACATGCCCTTGAGCAAGTGTCTCAAAGGCCCTCAGACTATCTTTCCCGCTCTCCCATCCCTAGTAGATCTAAGCTGAAGAAACCCCACGTCTGGCGGGAGATGTTCATGAATCACAAGTAAAACACATCACAGTGTGTACACAGGTGGAGACAGAGACTCTGGGAGCCTAAAGAGGCATTTATAACTAGCTTGGGGCAAGGTAGGGAAAAATTTCCTAGAGGAGCAGCCACGTTAAATTGAATATTCAAGGACAAATAGGAATTAGTAAGGTACAAAGTATGGGAGGGGCCTTCTGAGAGGTAGGGCACATTCAAGGATCTGCAGGTACTTCAGGAGTCACTGCAGCAGGGGAGGGCTGAGCTATGTTGCCAAGGAACTGAGTTTCAGCCTCTCCAGGGACCCCACCAACCACCTGAGAGGAAGGTATGCGAGGCACTTGGTACCCTCCTGTTACTGCTCCTTGGAGAGGGGGCACCGAGGCAGCACCTCCCTGAGTCTTGGATGAGAACACTACAGACCAGCCTGGGGAAGGGATCTCCTAGGACCGCCTCTCAGAGTCAGCTTCGGCCCTGCTCCTGTCTCTGTCCTGTTGCCCTCTCTGCCCACTGGATCTTCCACCCATCCCAGGACCCCTCTCAAGAAATCTGACCCAGGGTCAAGACGAAGTTCTCTGTGTCCTCGTTTGTGGGACCAGGAGAGCTTTTCCGAGGAGGTCTGGTCTGAGGGGGGCGGTCAGAATCAGGAGATGGACCCACTCATATCTTGGATTATGCTCAAGGGTCCCTGGTCCCCTGTATGGAGAGCAGCATGACAGAAGATCGTATGAATGAAGTTAAAGCTGGTGAGTCCTGTCCTGCACTGGCGAGATTTGCAGAGCCAGTGTGGGAATGAGTAGGCTCAAAGCAGGGAATGGGAGAGGGGAGGGTTACACATGACCCAATGCCAGGGGCTTCAGCTCAGTCCAGCTGTGCTAGCACTGACCCAGGTGAGTACATGTTGGCTACTGTGGAGTCGCTAAGACACAGAACACACAGTCCACCTGCTAGGGGGGCTTACAATCCAGGAAACCAGACTCGGAAAACAAGATCAAAAACCATTTAGTGCAGAGCAAGTAGTTCACACTCTTAAGGGGGCATGTTAATTTCATAACTGGGAAAGCTGATGGGAGCATGAAGGAAGGCTTGGGCAGTCCAAGAAGACTTTCTGGAGAAGGCAGGTTTTGATCCAAGCTTTGAAAGACACGCACAATTTGAAGAGCTGGGAGATGAGGGGATGCTGACCAGAGTACCCAAGCTAAGATATGAAGTGAGAAGGATGAGGTGTGAGACTCAGGTGGGGACCTAGACTTAACAAGTGACCTCTCTCCTCCCCATAACTCAGCTCTGGAAAACTTGAGACACGACCCAGAAGCATCAGTGTGCATCTGTGCTGCCCAGGCCCAGGACAACATCCTGGCCAGCTGCTGGCGAAACTCCTGGCCACTGCCGCACGGGGACTCATGGGTGTGTGACCCGGCCACCACGCACCGCTGGAGCCCTAGCTGTGAGAACTTGCCCACTTCCCACCAGCGGCGCTCCTGGATCATGCAGGTGCTGGGCTCCTGGAAGATATCTTTGAAGCAGTGATGTTCCTGAGCCCCCAGCCCTCCTTGGAGGTGGCCATGGCCCCAGCCACACTCACTATAAATGCCACATAGCTTGCCTCTCCCCATGGAGTTTTTCCTGTGAGATGAGCAAGTTCTTTATTATTGACTCAGTCAACATTCATAGATGCCCGTAGGCTGTCTTATAAATGGGGAAGCTCAGGCCCAGAGAGGTGGAATGGCTTGTTTAAGGTCACACAGTAAGTTTGCCAGATGTCTCAGCTTCCCCTCCCTTACAGGGAGAGAATAAGAACAAAAGGAGATGATGATTTGGGTAGGCTTTGGAGAAGGAAAAGAAGAGACCCCCCCATCCCCACCCCATGATATGCATATCCCAGAATCCTGATCTCTGAGCCCCACCCTTGAGTCTTTGCCCAGAGATTGGCCACCACTCATTCGGGCAACATTTACTGAACACCTAACCTGGACCAGGCCTGCTCTGAGTGCCAGAGATACAGACATGAATGAGACCCAGCCCCAGGCCTTGGGCATTTGATAGTCTGATGCAGTGGTTCTCAACTGGCGGTGATTTGGACAGGTCTGAAGACATTCTTGGTTGTTTCCACTTGGGGAGGGGGCTGTTATCATCAGTGGGTAGAGGCCAAGGATGCTGCTAAACATTCCACAGTGCACACGACAGTCCCACAGCAAAGACACGCCCATCCTAAATTGTCAAAAGTGCTGAGGCTGATAAACTTTGGCCTCATGGAAGTATTAGAGATGTAAAACACCAACAGCCCAGCAGGTCAATGCTGTGCTGAACAGTGGTGTGGGGACTGTGAAGTCCAGAGGCTAACTGCAGGTGGGAGATCAGGGAAGGATTCCCAGAAAAGAGACACCCCCTCCAGTGGGTTTGGAAAGATGCCTACACATCAGGCATGTATGGAGAAGAGCAGGGCACATGAGACCAAGAATCAACGGCAGATCTGAAGGTGCTCTGGAGCTCAGAGTGGGAGGGGAGAGGAGGACAAGGGCTGGGTTAGTATGGCCTTGGAGCCTGTGTTAAGGAGATGACTTCAGAGAGCCCGGGAAGGTGTGGTGGGAAGGGGCGAGGCAAAAGCAAGAGGGAGATGCAGGAGGATGTCTGCTTTAGAGAGCTTCCTCCTTTGCACACACAGGCGCTGCTGTGGGGATGGCAGTAGCCATTCTGGACAGGAACCTATCACTCCACAGTCACATTAAGTTTATGCATGCCCATGATTTAGTACTTCCACTGTGGGCACACATCTCAGGGAATCTTCCCACAGGTCCATAAGGCGAGATGTATGGGGAAGTCTTTCTTAGTGTTATTTGTGATGCCTGGGACAGGAGGCAGCCTGGGGATCCACCCTGAGGGGATGGATGGGCACTGTGGAGTCCCATGCAGCAGTTCCAAGCAGTAAGGGTACATGTAGCACCATGGATGGGACCTAAAACCTAGTGCTGAGGGGGAAAAAAAAAACATATAAAATGCATGTACAAAAGAAGTTACATTTGCAAAGGACACTTACAAACTGAAAAATGCACATTAAAACACATTAGAGTGATAGGAGGAGGAAAGGAGGAAGGCTCAGAGGAATAAATGAAAAAAAGGAGAGGAAGAAAGCTCATGCAGGAGCGAAGGGGAGGTGCTGGGTGGGGGATGGAAAAGAACACGGACAAGGACGTCTGGCCGGGGGCTTCGAGGTCTGGCAGGGGCCTGGGCTACAATGCAGGATGGACAGTATGACTGGACCTGTGGGAGATTGGGGAAGAATTTTCAGAATCTGGTGGTTGACAGCAAGGACAGCGAGACCTCAGGATGGTGCCCAGATTTCAGAGCAGATGACCAGG
Organism: Bison bison bison; assembly: GCF_000754665.1. Classification (NCBI taxonomy): domain Eukaryota; kingdom Metazoa; phylum Chordata; class Mammalia; order Artiodactyla; family Bovidae; genus Bison; species Bison bison. Next base: position 962,368 of record NW_011494816.1, on the reverse strand, counting down.
CCAATGATGTCCCCCACTGAGTGGTCCTCAGGACCAGGAGCAGGTCTGGGGAGGGATGAGCTCATTCTGGACATGGTGAACTTGAGGGGCTTGTCTGCCACGATAGTGGAGATATCTCCTAGGTACTGGCTGCACACCATGGAGCTCAGCAGAGGGATCCAAGATGTAAACAGATTTGGGATATTCATCTGTGCACAGGTGTGAGCTAAGATTCCCTGGGTGTATGTGCAGAGCAGGAAGAGACATAAGTCTGTAAGATGACCACACAATCATCTTCCAACAAATGTAGGCCAAGGCCATCAGGATCCTGGGCCTGAGATAGAATAAGAAATGTGTGTGGTCCTTTTGCGTAACCTTGTCCATTGCCAAGAATGTTCATGAGCATTGCCCCGTTTGAATCTCACGGTAGCCATACGGAGTCATGGGAAAGACAGGCTGGCTTTATTATCCATGTGCTACAGATGAGGACAGGGCTCAAAGATGGGTGGTTCTTGTCTAATGTCACGCCAGGAAGCAATTAGAAGTGTGGATCCCAAAGGCCTCCCAACTCCCATGCCTGAGCCCTTTCCACCCAGAGACACTGCTACTTTCACTAGACAGAGCCCAGGTCTGGGTGGCCTTGACAAAGAAGAGCTGCCATGTTTTAGGTCTGGGTGGTTTCGAAACACAGAGACGCCTGGCAGGCTCAGTTATTGGCAACGGCCCCCAAACAGCCTCAAGTTGGAAGGGTCAAAGAGCACTTCCCTTCTCTGAACCTTCCCTATCATCACCTGCAAAACTAGTTCTTATGGGATTTCATAGGAATCACACTTTTAAAATGGAAGCAAAATGACTTTGCAGGCTCTGTATTCAAGAAGAGAAGAAATGAAGAGGAGAATAATACAGGAATCATTAGGGACTAGGCTGGAGGAGGAAGTGTGGAAAAGGAGATTTAGATTTGGAAGAAGAGAGCATACGGACCAGGTGTTCCCCTGGGCACAGGTGACACAGAAGGTAAATGACACAGTCCTGGCCCTGAAGGGCTCATGGCCCCTCCAAGTGTCATCCTGAGCCCTGCTGTCTGTCTCATTCGTCAAATAACGAGCAAGCCTGCTAGCTCTGCTTCTGGGCTTCAGATCTCTCTTCTCCCCTGGCTTCTCACCAGCATCCTCCTCGTCAATTTCTTAACCCAGCATCTCCTATCAATCCTTCACCTGGCAACCCAGGCCTTCCTAGGACAAATTTTCCCTTATGTCTGTCAGTATCTCACCGTCCTCTGCAGCAACCTTTCACCCTTTGATCTATGACCCCCACCTACTTTGCTGACCTTCCTTTTAACTCAGCATGCAGGCTGTTACCCACCCCCATGTCTCTGCACGTGGACTTCCACTGCCTAAAATGCCCAACTTCCCTCCAGCCCCTATCCATCTGCAGAGACCTTCCCCATCTCTGCTCTGAGATCTGCATCACTTCCTCAATGAACCCTCCTCGAACCCCCCAAGGAACAGCCATTCCTCTGTTCCTCCACTGAGCCGGCTTGTGACTAGACTGGGTTTAGACTGGTCTGCTGCGTGCCTATCTTTCCTTCTAGACCAGGCTGTGAGCTCCTGAGACTGTGGCATCCAATGCAGGGCCCAGCAGCCATTTGCTGGGAACCCAGTGGTTGCAGGAAGGCACACCTAGCCCAGAGGCCTTGTTGCCATCTCAGCTGTGGGGGGTAGGGGTTTGTGCATGTGTCCTAAGTCACTTCAGTCATCGTGTCTGACTCTTTCTGAGCCCATGGACTGTAGCCTGCTAGGCTCCTCTGTCCATGGGATTCTCCAGGCAAAGATACTGGAGTGGGTTGCCCTTTCCTCCTCCAGGGGATCTTCCTGACCCAGGGATCAAACCTGCATCTTTTGGCAGGCAGGTTCTTTACTACTAGCCCACCACAATTCAGACTATTTCTGAATCCCAATCAGAAATAGTCTGATCACATCATTCTTTTCCTCAAAGCTCTCCAAAGGGTCCCACTGCACTGTGAGGAAAACCCAAACCCTCAGAATCACAGCTCATTATCTTTCCCACCTACCTGCTACTCACTGTCTTTTCTGCACCTTGCACCTTTAGCCCTCTCTGTTCCCTTCTTGGAGAAGGCTCTTCCCCAGACACCCCCTGGGCCACTTCCAAGCTTCTTCCTTTGCTTGAATGCCTGCCCAACCTGTTTAAAACTTTTCTCTCACAGTCCTTGCTACCACATGACGAACTCCCGTATCTTACTTGTTGTCTGGCTCTCCCCTCTGCTTACTGCTTCCCTGGTGGCTCAGATAGTACAGAATCTGTCTGCAATGCAGTAGACCCAGGTTCAATCCCTGGGTCGGGAAGATCCCCTGGGGGAGGAAATGGCTAGCCACTCCAGTATTACTGCCCGGAGAATTCCATGTATAGAGGAGCTTGGCAGGCCTAGTCCATGGGGTCCACAAAGCGTCGGACCACCACTGCGGGACTAACACTTTCACTTTCTCTCCTCTACCTTATCAACTCCTAGAGGGCAGGAATTTTACTTGCTTTGCCCAGCACTGTATACCCAGCGACTACAACAGGACTGGCACAAGAAAGGAGCTTAGAAAACGTGCTGACTGGTTAAATAAACCAGTGGATTAAGTGATAATGCGCTATTGTGGGGTGCAGGGCTCATCCACCGTCCCGAAAGTATTCGAAAGTGCGCGGCAGGGTAGGCGTTTCCCGGGGGAGGGGTGGAGTCGGGTCGGCCACGCCTCCAGCAAGCCGGAAGCAGCACGCCGTCGCCGCCCGGAAGATTGAGAGGGGGCACCCGCGCCGCCGGAAGCTGCCGTACGGATCTCGGTGATCCAGGGCGATGGCTGGATCACCGGGGACACACATGGAGCAGCAGGAGCCGGGCGCCACTTTGGACGACGGCATGGACTCATTCTTGGAAAAGTTCCAGAGTCAGCCTTATCGTGGCGGCTTCCACGAGAGCCAGTGGGAAGAGGTGGGCGGGCCCGGGGTCTCAGCACGTGCGTGCGTGGGCGTCGTCCCAGCTCCTGGGGCCTCCCGGGCGCTGAGGCGCTCTACCGCCAAGGTTTGGCGCTGCCAGTGGATAGGTGGTTTCTACTTGCGTGTAAAAAATCGGCCCCGAAGCTTTGAGGGTCTTCTTAAGCTGGCAGTATGTTTAGGTGTTCAGGTTTTGGAGTCAGAAACTTGTGAGTGCAGAGCTTACCTGAGACCGTCCCCTTATGTGTATAATTCCTCCGACTGGAGCACTAATCTCTTAGGATGGTTGGCGAAGCTAAAGTGAGGGGGTGGGTGAAGTGCCAGGAACAAACGAGTGCTCAACTCGCTTGGTAGTTACTGCCGCTCTTGTAAGAATGTGGGAACTGAAGGGTCTTTAAGTATTCTGCACTCTTATTTGGAGAAGGCAGTGGCACCCCACTCCAGTACTCTTGCCTGGAAAATCCCATGGACGGAGGGGCCTGGTGGGCTGCAGTCCACGGGGTCGCTAGGAGTCGGACACGACTGAGCTACTTCACTTTCACTTTTCACTTTCATGCATTGGAGCAGGAAATGGCAACCCATTCCAGTGTTCTTGCCTGGAGAATCCCAGGGACAGGGAAGCCTGGTGGGCTGCCGTGTCTGGGGTCGCACAGAGTCGGACACGACTGATGCGACTTAGCAGCAGCACTCTTTATTTTACAGGTGGGACACTGAGGCCGGGGAGGGAGAGATGTCATGAGGATTTGCAAATTATGATGAGTGAGAAAAAACTTTGATGTGGAGACCTGGAATTGGGTCTACTCAGTGGAAATTTTATTCGTATAGTTCATTCTTCTCTTAACAACCTCCAGGAATTTGAAAAGATTCCTCTGTTTATGAAGAACTCGCCATCAGAAATTGATCCCCTGGAGAATCCTGACTTGGCCTGCCTGCAGTCAATTATTTTTGATGAAGAGCGATCTCCAGAAGGTATCTTCAGTGACTCTCTAAGCTCCTCCATTAAATTGAGATAAAGTGTGAGTCAGAAAGGTTTTGATAGATAACAGCAGTAGTTAGCCGGAGCTAACTTGTCACGTTTATTCCACATGTACTTCTTTGTATACCTACTAAATACTAGGCACCAGGATACAGGAAGGAATGAGACTGCCCTCAAAGGTCACACTCCAGTGGATAGCTCAACTCTCCTAAAGACAAACCTGTGTGATAAGTGCCAAGGTGTTGTGGGTGCTGTTGGAACACCAAAGGTGGGGGGCAGGGGGAGGGGGTGGTGGAGAAGTGGGCTTTCAATGAGTGGGAAATTTGAACTGCATTGTAACAATTTTCTAGGCTTTTGCTAAAGTGAGGAGGGGAATTTGCATTCAAGGGACTCAAACAACATATTAAAAAACAGTAGTGTGATTTCCCCCCATTTCTTCTGTAATTAAAGCCCTTTCTTCAAGAGATAAGTATACTTTTTTCCTTTATGCTTTTTTTGGTGTGTGTGAGCACTTAATAATCTACTTTCTAAGATATTTAGAATTGATTGTAGTTAAGTACATGTGACTTTATTTCTCCATATTGATACCCAGTTTTATAGCATTCATTTTTGAGTTTTCTTTCCCTATTGGTTCTTTTTGGTTTGTCATTACATTATTGTGTGATTTAGATTTTTAATGAGCCCTTTAAAAAATAGGGAATAGTGATTTTTTTCTTCTCTTTTTTGCAGATCAGGCCAGGACTTACAAAGATGAAGGCAATGATTACTTTAAAGAAAAAGACTACAAGAAAGCTGTTATTTCATACACTGAAGGATTAAAGAAGAAATGTGCAGACCCTGATTTGAATGCTGTTCTTTATACCAATCGGGCAGCAGCACAATACTATCTAGGTAATTTATTCTATTATTTAGTACTTTCTAAAAGATTAACTTATAACAAACTATTACATGATGGCTAGTGGGGAGGGTTTGAGAGTGTCAGAGGAAAAGGAGCTGTTTATCCCAGAAACCTAAGATAGCTTACTTTAACTGAACTTTGATCTTCCAGGTAGATTGGTCAAAAGGGATGTCAGATAGATTGTATAATTCTTTCTGTTTGAGCCAAATGAGTAACATCAAATACCTTAATACATGAGTTGGTATGATTTGGAATTTTTGAGCCCAGATGCCTCTTCTCTCTCGAAAGTAAGTTTTTTCTTTTTTTTTCCCCTGGCCTCCTCTCAAGGATGCTAGAAGGATTAAGGTGATAAAGTTCTTTGTGTGAGAGAAACTGTATTAATCCAAGGGAGAATTTCTCAGTAGTGTGTGGGCCCTTTGAAGTAAAACGTTCCTTGGACAAGTAAAATTGGACAGTGCTGCTGCTGCTTTGGCGATTTGCAGTGCACGTTAGTATGTTAACACTGAGAAAACCTACAGCAGAGAACCTTATCCTGTGATTCTCAGGTTTTGTGAGCCTCCTTTTCAAGTAACACTTAGGAATATGCAGGACTGTTCTGCAGACGTGACTTTGGGAAACAACTGATTATTTGGGTGACATCATTGTTGGTATCTAATCTTAGGCATATTAAACCCTTGTTTCTTATCACACAGTTTTAGAGAGGACCTGGGAATGACTTCAGCCTTTTCTGAGGGACTGGTAGACAATAAGCCTTAAAGTCTAGCTGGGATAGGTCTACTGGGACTCATCACCTTTGGAGCAGAGTTTCTTTCCAGTCATAATCTGCTCCAATTTTTTTTCTTCTTTAACCTGTTTGATTATAAAATTTTAAAAAGTAAAAGTGGTATAGAATTTTGGAGATTATTTGAGCCAACCAGCCCCCTCATTTTACATAGGCGTAGAGAAGAACCCCTTTGGTTAGTGCCAGACTCTGGACTAGAAACCCAGTCTTCTTACTTCTGGAGGAATACATTGTCTTCATTCAGCACACTGAGTTCTTGTTCTGTGCTAGGCACTGGCATCATAGAAATGAGTAAGACCTGACTTTTCCTTAAAGGAGTTTCATTCATTTACCTATTCAAACAGTAAATACAAAGCATTTACTATGTGCTAGGCACTGCACTGTGAGTAAGAGCTACATAGTTCCTTTCTTTGGGGAACTAAAGAATGTTACAGATAGGCCTGCTGCTACTGCTGCTGTTGCTGCTAAGTCGCTTCAGTCGTGTCCGACTCTGTGCAACCCCGTAGATGGCAGCCCATCAGGCTCCCCCGTCCCTGGGATTCTCCACGCAAGAGTACTGGAGTGGGGTGCCATTGCCTTCTCTGACATATGGGCCTAGTAAGACCAAAAGCACCTTGCAAGAAAAACAAAACAAAACAGGTATTTGCGATACCAGAGGAGCAAATGCATAATAATCAAGAGATTTCTTAAATGATGTCACTGGTATGGCTTACAAACCACTTTCACATTTTTTATCCCTCTTGAGTTCATAGCAACTATGTATGGTAAATAAGGTTAACAGGTTTATCCCTAGTTAACAGAGTAAGAAACTGTAGTAAAATGTAATAAATGTGTAAAATGCCCTAAGAGTATGCAGTGCCAGGATTAGGATTCAGAGTCAAGTTTGCCTCAGAAAACACTAAACAAAGACGCCTTTGTCCACTCTTACAGAGGTACCTGCTGCTGTTGATTCTTTAGTACTGGGTACTTTGTAGGCTTTTCAATATACTTGGTAGCTTTGAATTTTCCCTCTACTGGCTTAGACTTCAGTTGTCTCAAGCCTAATTAGTCATTTAGCCTGTGTCTCTTTGTTCTCCAGCTTTAAAATGTGTTCCATTTTCTCATTCTTGTCTCTGTATTAATGGCTCTTTTTTTTTTTTTTGTCAAGTGATAGGGGTTGAAATGCATATGTTCAGTCTACTACCTTTAAGCAGAAGTTTTTGGATTTCTCTTTATGTATTTTTTCCACAAATAAGATCATGCTGTTGTTCCAATTCTGTGTTCAGTTTTCACTTAATTTTATAATGTAAACAATTTCACCTGTCATTAAATTATTTGTGAATACTGAAGTTGCATCATATGGACATGGTGCTGCTGCTGCTAAGTCGCTTCAGTCGTGTCCGACTCTGCGAGACCCCATAGACGGCAGCCCACCAGGCTCCACCATCCCTGGGATTCTCCAGGCAAGAACACTGGAGTGGGTTGCCATTTCCTTTTCCAATGCATGAAAGTGAAAAGTGAAAGTGAAGTCATTCAGTCGTGTCCTACTCTTCTCGACCCCATGGACTGCAGCCCACTGGGCTCCTCCGTCCATGGGATTTTCCAGGCAAGAGTATTGGAGTGGGGTGCCATTGCCTTCTCTGTCATATGGACATACCAGTGTTTAAACTATTTGTTTTACTATACTGCTGTTGTTGAGTATATAGCTGCTTTTAGGCTTTTTTAAGTAATGCAAAAATGAACAAAGTTAGTGATAAAAATTTTCTGATAATTCTGATTATTTAGGCTAAAGCAGGATTTGGCAGACTGTGACTCAGGCCACATCTGGGTCCCTGATCTCCTGTGAGCTAAAAGTGTTTTTTTAAAGGATTATGAAACAAAGAATGTGTAACAGACCATATGTAGCCTGTAAAGTCTGAAATATTTACTATATGTCCCTTTAGAGAAAAATTGTGCTGACTCCTGGGCTAGAGCTTTAGAAGTGAAATTAATAAATATATACCAAACTGTTAGTAATACTCACAGTATAAACTAGAGAGTGAAAGTCACCTCTTGCCTCCTAGGTTGGATAACCAGTGTTCATGATTGCACACTTTTTTTTTTTCCTTTTTAATGCAATTACACATGTATGTGTGTACATGTGCCTGTATATTTAGATTGGTTTCTTGTTTTATAAAGATCGGCTTCTGTACACATTGACCCACCACTTAAAACAATGTAGGAAAGACATCCTGTCATGCCTTTTACATACAGATGTATCTTACTCCTTTAATAGCTGTATTCGGTAGTATGGATTTACTATAATTTATTTCATCATTACTAAACTGAGGGTATTTAGGTTATCTTTATCTTTTCACAATTAAAAATAATGCAGCAGCTCACATGCTTTTACATTTGTCCTTGGACATTTTTTGCAAGCATTTTTTCATTTTTTTGCAAGCCTTTTTAAGGATCAGTTCTTTGAAGAGTATTGTTGGGTCAAAGTGAATATACAATACGCGCGCCAGTTTGCTCTCTTGGTTTACTCTCAGAATGCCCTTTCACCATATCTTCACCAATATTGGGTATTACCTGTTTTTAATTTTCAGTTTCATGTTAATCTTAATTTCTCTAATCAGTAGTGATTTTGAGCATTTTTCCATGTGCTTACTAGCTATTTATAGTTGTTTGGTGGGTTGCCTGCTATTCTAAACATTTCTGAGGTGCTTGATGAGCATAACAATTTTTTTTCTATAAACAATTGCTCTGATTTATATTTCTCTAAGATTGTCCAAGAGTGTTTTTGTTTCTACATGCAAAATTTTGGAAATAATCTGATCTCAAAACTTGTTTTCTCGTTTACTGAATGGTGTTTTGTCAGGCAATTTTCGTTCTTCTCTCAATGATGTGACGGCTGCCAGAAAGCTAAAACCCTGCCACCTCAAAGCAATAATAAGAGGTAAGTCCTGTAGAGCTACAGTGTGACTGTCACCATGGAAAGTGGGCACGTGAAACACCAGAAGTATTTAAAAGTGCTAAGATACTAATGAAGTTACCTTATTTTTGCAATCTTAGTATTAAGTCGTTATCAGCAGCAACATGCCATTTTTAAAAGAATTCTCTGGATATTAATTCAACCCTCTGTGTTTTAAGAATTGGTAGAGAAATTGAAACTCCACATTTTAAATTAATAAAGAATAAAATTAATTAAAGCAGTTCTAAAAGCCTCATTCTAATTTTTTTTCCAAATTAGCTGATTGAAAGACAAGATCTTCAAATGCCATGTTATTGTTAATTAAAAGATAAGTTGTAGGACTTTTGCTGATAACTTTAATGTTCAGATGTTCCCAGATTATTTCTTCTGTCCTGGTCTGACCTTTGTATGTAATCATTTGCTTTTATTACTTGCATACTTCACCTTTTCTTTGGGAAGCTCAGTGGTGCTTTGTAAACTTTAATTTTCATTACATATTAATCTCTATATCCCGATGGACCAACTTAAAATGCTTTATTAAAATTATGCTTATGTAATCATGGTTAGGGAGTTTATGTAGATCTAGGCCCTTCAGCTATAGGGAAAGAAGATGGGCAAATACATTGTGTATAGTCATGTGGAATTGGCTACAGGCTGGAAGTCTGTAGCTTGCTTGAATTGTCGTTTTTACCTTACTGTGTGGCATTGGCAAGAAACCCATTCTGTCTCTGAAAGCCGAGGTTGAATTCTGTTGACATTTAAATTTTTTTAGTTCAGATGTTTTTAAATTCTGTAGAAAGCCCAGAGGCTAACTGGAGGAAAAACACGATTAATTAAAGGAGAGGTAGCTTAAATTGGTTGGAGAAGGCAATGGCACCCCACTCCAGTACTTTGCCTGGAAAATCCCACGGATGGAGGAGCCTGGTAGGCTGCAGTCCATGGGGTCGCTAAGAGTCAGACACGACTGAGCGATTTCACTTTCACTTTCACTTTCATGCATTGGAGAAGGAAATGGCAACCCACTCCAGTGTTCTTGCCTGGAGAATCCCAGGGATGGGGGAGCCTGGTGGGCTGCCGTCTATGGGGTCACACAGTCGGACACGACTGAAGTGACTTAGCAGCAGTAGCAGCTTAAACTGGTAGCCATCAAGAACAGCTTTAGGAGATACCTAACATATTTGGTTTTGCCATTGCTTTTGTGAGTGACTGAGGCAAATTCTGCTTTCTCTCTCCATTTAAAGTCATCTGAGATGGACTTTATTCTTCTCATTTATAGATGAGCAGCCTAAAGCTCAGGGATACTCAGTCCACTGTCTAATGTTTAGTTGGTTGCTGCTGCTGCTGCTGAGTCAATTCAGTTGTGTCCGACTCTGTGCGACCCCATAGACGGCAGCCCACCAGGCTCCACCGTCCCTGGGAATCTCCAGGCAAGAACACTGGAGTGGGTTGCCATTTCCTTCTCCAATGCGTGAAAGTGAAGTCGCTCAGTCATGTCTGACTCTTAGCGACCCCATAGACTGCAGCCTACCAGGCTCCTCTGTCCATGAGATTTTCCAGGCAAGAGTATTGGAGTGGGGTGCCATTGCCTTCTCCAGTTTAGTTGGTTAATGACAGCTAGATTTCCAGCCCAGATCTCTCTGATTCCAAAGACCATGTTCTTTGCCACTAAGCTGTAGCCTTCCCTACTTTAAGAGTCCTTAATACTAGAAAGAGAGTTTTGAGCTGAATGGGACCTAGAAACCTTTCTGATCTAAAATACAAGAAACAGTGTTCCTTGTCTGGGGAATGCACTAAAAGGGACTTTATCATCCATTTCCCAGAACTTCAGGCTACTGGCTGGTAGCTGGTTGAAGTTGGGGGTCATGTGCAAGGATGGCTCTTTCCATGCATCTTGTCCCCGGATACTAAGGGTGCTGGGTTCTACAGGTGCCTCTTGCCATTTGGAACTGAAAAACTATGTCGAGGCTGTGAACTGGTGCGATGAGGGGCTGCAGATAGATGCCACAGAGAAGAAGCTTCTGGACCTGAGGGCTAAAGCAGACAAGTTGAAGGTTGGTGGCAAAATTAATTAGCATCTCCCAGAGTGGATCTTGGGTCCAATTGTATAATTTTTCTTCTTTAAAACAAAACCCAGGGAATTCCCTGGTCATCCAGTGGTTAGGACTTTGTGGTTTCACTGCTGAGGGCCCGGATTCAATCCCTGGTGGGGGAACTAAGATCCCACAAGTCATGCGGTATGGCTAAAAAAAGAAGAATACAACAACAGACACAACCCCGAATCAGTCCCTACCCATGAGGCTCTAGAGGATACAGAGAAGTAAATAAGTAATTATAACACGATAGAGGTAAGGAAGAATATATAATACTTGATAAATTTGTGACTATTACGATTTGAATAAATAGACCAGTGGCATAGTCTAGTCTGCACACTGAGTGTAACTATTGAAAGAGGAGGGAAAGACAGTTAAACAGCTGGGATGTTAGGCTTCTGTTTGTTCGTTGTTGTTTAGTTGCTGAGTCCTGTCCAGTTCTTTTGTGACCTCATGGACTGTAGCCTGCCAGGCTCCTCTGTCCATGGGCTTTCCCAGGCAAAAATACTGGACTGGCTTACCATTTCTTTTCCAGGGGATCTTCCCAACCAAGGGATCAAACCGGTGTCTCCTGCATTGGCAGGCGAGTTCTTTACCACGGAGGCATCATGGAAGCCCTAGGCTTCTATAATGCTGTGTAACTTCCAACATTAAGACATCTTTAATTTGCTGATGAAATGTGACATTTCTGATACATAACAGCAAAAGTGATGATTAGAAACAATAGTAATAACAGACCATCACTACCAAAAAAAACTCAACATTAGCACTTACTGTATGTATGTTCCAAGTTCTAGTTAAAAATTTTACTGATATGAATCTGTCTAAATCACACATAGTCCTATAAGGTAGGCACGATTCTGATTCACTTTGCACTAGTAAGGAAGCTAAAGCAGAGAGATCAGAAAGTCACATAGCTGGTGAAGCTGGGCTTCAGTCAGGCAGTCTGGCTCCAGAGTCTACAGTCTTAGTCCTCTGCAATACTGTCACACATGTTTGTTCCATAACTAGACTTCAGTTCTCTTGATTCTTGGTCTGGGTCTCTCTTCACTGCTTACACTATGAAATGGGAATTTTCAGTACCATGGGAGCCTAGAGCTGGCCCTGAACAGGGATAAGTTTTAGTCAGATCATTCTGGTCATGTCTACAAAAGTAGAGGTATGGATCCACATGGTTCAGGAACAGAATTTTGAGCCTGGGCAACTAAGTATGGCCAGAATTTCTAAAAGTGGCTTATACAGGAGAGAGTATCTAGAAGGCTACTGTGGAAGGCCATTGCCAAGCCTATCTGCAGACGAGCCCTTCAGTTCAGTTGCTCAGTCGTGTCCGACTCTTTGCGACCCCATGAACCACAGCACGCCTGGCCTCCCTGTCCATCACCAACTCCGGAGTCCACCCAAACCCATGTCCATTGTGTCAGTGATGCCATCCAACCATCTCATCCTCTGTCGTCCCTTTCTTCTCCTGCCCCCAACCTTTCCCAGCATCAGGGTCTTTTCCAATGAGTCAGCTCTGTGCATCAGGTGGCCAAAGTATTGGAGTTTCAGCTTCAACATCAGTCCCTCCAATGAACACCCAGGACTGTTCTCCTTTAGGATGGACCAGTTGGATCTCCTTGCAGTCCAAGGGACTCTCAAGAGTTTTCTCCAACACCACAGTTCAAAAGCATCAATTCTTCGGCACTCAGCTCTTTATAGTCCAACTCTCACATCCATACATGACTACTGGAAAAAACCATAGCCTTGACTAGACGGACCTTTGTTGGCAAAGTAATGTCTCTGCTTTTGAGTATGCTGTCTAGGTTGGTCATAACTTTCCTTCCAGGGAGCAAGCATCTTTTAATTTTATGGCTGCAGTCACCATCTGCAGTGATTTTGGAGCCCAGAAAAATAAAGTCAGCCACTGTTTCCACTGTTGCCCCATCTATTTCGAAGTGATGGGACCACATGCCATGATCTTAGTTTTCTGAATGTTGAGCTTTAAGCCAACCTTTTCACTCTCCTCTTTCACTTTCATCAAGAGGCTCTTTAGTTCTTCTTCACTTTCTGCCACAAGGGT
>NW_011494816.1:903041-949420 GCF_000754665.1 Bison bison bison | reverse complement strand
TTTTTTCCTCTGCCTTTTCTAAAACCAGCTTGAACATCTGGAAGTTCACGGTTCACATATTGCTGAAGCCTGGCTTGGAGAATTTTGAGCATTACTTTACTAGCATGTGAGATGAGTGCAATTGTGCAGTAGTTTGAGCATTCTTTGGCATTACCTTTCTTTGGGATTGGAATGAAAACTGACCTTTTCCAGTCCTGTGGCCATTGCTGAGTTTTCCAAATTTGCTGACATATTGAGTGCAGCACTTTCACAGCATCATCTTTTAGAATTTGAAATAGCTCAACTGGAATTTCATCACTTCCACTAGCTTTGTGTGTAGTGATGCTTCCTAAGGCCCACCTGACTTCACATTCCAGGATGTCTGGCTCTAGGTGAGTGTGAGTGATCACACCTTCGTGATTATCTGGGTCGTGAAGATCTTTTTTGTACAGTTCTTCTGTGTATTCTTGCCACCTCTTCTTAATATCTTCTGCTTCTGTTAGGTCCATACCATTTCTGTCCTTTATTGAGCCCATCTTTACATTAAATATTCCCTTGGTATCTCTCATTTTCTTGAAGAGATCTCTAGTCTTTCCCATTCTATTGTTTTCCTCTATGGACCTAAATGGAAGCGTTATGTCCTGCAGCACAAGTGTAATTAAAGGGAGATTTCAGGGCCCAAAAGCATAACTCTGAAATGAACCAAAGCCTTGCAGCAATATGGGTAGTGGTTATTCAAAAATAATGGCTGAACCTTCTTAAGAACAGCAAGCTTTGTGGCATTTTACCTTGCCCTATCCCATTGCGTCTCTCCCGAGGTCCATAGTAGCCTTGAAAGCCAACAGCCCACAATTATGGTGAAAATGAGCATCCTGGTAGCCACCAGAGGAGGCAGAACAGTATTAAGCCCCATTGCCAGAAGATTGTCATTATTTGACCTTCTAGAGGACCCTACTCACAAGTTGTTTTTATTTGAGGCATCTTGAAACTATCCCAGTATGAAAAGCTTTTTCACAGAGGGTTGGGATTGGAGCCATTTGTTAAATATGATTTGAGGCAATTATGTAAGATTTCATCTGCCTGAGGCAGTGTTAAACAGTTGAGGCAAGTAATAGGCTTACCAGAAAACTTAAAAGGACAAGCTGGGGAATGAGATTCTGTAGGGTCTTTGAAAAGCTCCAGTGTATTCCTGGGAATCTAGAAGGTCCTGTATGAATGTTCTGAGCTATTGCCTCTGCTTCCCAAGAGGCTCAGTGGTAAAGCATCCACCTGCCAACGCAGGAGATGCAGGGGACCTGGGTTTGATCCCTGTGTCAGGAAGATCCCCTAGAGGAGGAAATGGCAACCCACTCTAGTATTCTTGCCTGGAGAATCCCACGGACAGAGGAGCCTCGTGGGCTCCAGTCCATGAGGTTGCAAAGAGTTGGACACAACTGAAGCGACTTAGCATGCAAAGCAAAGAAACTCATAACTCATACAGTCTATTAGCAAAAGCAGTATTCCAAGAAAACTTTGTTCTCTCAATAGAGGAACTAAGTCCTGTCCCATATTACTATTAGTAATTTTAATTTGGTAAATTAAATTTACCTAATTTAATTCCAGCCTGTGTACAAAACTTCTTTTTCAAGGTTCCCTTTTTCAAATCTCACAACTTTCTGTATCCATATTAGTTCCTTATTTTTCATCTAGAAACAGTCAGCTCTAGGACAAAACCACATGCTCTGGTTGCGGGGGCTCCAGTAGTTGTGGCGTGTGGGACCAGGGATCAAACCCTTGTCCCCTGATTTGCCAGGTGGGTTCCCAGCCACTGTACCACCAGGGAAGTCTTCCCTTAACTTTTCAGAGCAGTTCCTAGACCTATGTGAGAGGCTGTCTCCCAGGTTTAAGTCCTCGGCAAGTCTTGCAAATAAAACAAATCTCACCTTTTTAGGTTATGCTTTTTTTTTTTTTTTTCAGTAAACAATTGCTAACAGACTCTGCAACAGAAGTAACATGAACTTGGTTAACCTAAAGTACAATAAGTGAGACATGTTTACATTGGTTAAACCAACAAGCTTAAGCTAGCTTTATTATCACATATAATTTAATATTGAATATTTCCAAGATCATGTGAATCTGAAATTCATTCTGGCCAGTTTCCATTATATTTAGAAAAAGTTAATTTGTGTTTACTTTTAAGTCTGTTAAGTAGAGCTTTCTTATACATTTAATTTTGATAATATTTTCCATAGAGACATCTTATATGCATAATGTACACATAGACGTACAAACAGATGAGACTGGAGACCTTTTAGCTTGAACATGTGCATGGTTTGTAAAGCCTAAAGTACTTACTGTCTGGCCCTTTAGAGAAAAAGTTGGCCCCTATTAATCACAGTCCTGAGGGTTGGAGTAGGATCAGCTGGTTTTGGGCAGACTAGTAGGAAAAGGAAATCTGAGTTATAGTTCTGGCAGATGAAGTAGATGGTGGTATTTTTCTCTCCTGAGCTGTAATTGTGCAAAAGGCAGAGTCTGTGATAAGTTTTTGGCCCAGGGCAGGGTCTCTGATATGTTCTTGGCCTGGGTTTTTCCCGGTGTGTTTTCCTGTACTCCATCTATAACAGAGAAGTTTTAACGCCCCATTGGCCCTTAAGTCAGGTCCTCTTTCCAGAATGCCCTTTCTCTTTCGTCTGGTTTCTGTCTAAACCCACCTCCGTGGGGCAGAATCAGTCATCACGCCCTCCTCTGTGTTTCATAGCACTCAGCTGTACTCCAGGCTAACACTAGAACTTGTCATGTGTCTGTCCCTTCAGTGGACTGTGAGTTCCCGGGTAGGTTTTTGACATTACTGCTGCCACTGGGCCTAGCACCCAGACATGTGCTTCTTAAATGTTTATTGAACTGAATCCAGCCAGTGGTGTTCCTTGATATATAGGAGCCAGAGTTGAATAGAGACAAGAGATAGCTATTTAGGGTCAGGCTAGAGTAACAGAAGAGGAGAGGAGGCAAGTTCCCTAGAGCTGATGCATCTGAATTTTTCATTTTCAGCGAACTGAACAGAGGGATGTAAGGAAAGCAAAGCTCAAAGAAAAGAAGCAGCAGGATCAGAATGAGGCTTTACTCCAGGCCATCAAGGTGAGTTCTCAAACTTTCGCCCTATGGTCTTGCAGAATTCACTCATCATGAAGTTGATCGGGAACCTTTCTGGGGATGCTTTACCTGAATGAGTTGTTCATTTTCTTTCTGCTTTTGGTGAAGCAGTGTGACAAGTCAGACCCCCCTGAGTTCAGTCAGCTGTCTCAATTGTATGCATGTGTTGGTTTCAGGTAACATGTACTGAATAGTTGCTATGGGTTAATCATTATCTAATCTTCACAGTAGCCTTCTGAGGTGGGTCGTCGTGTTCCTTCTTATTGCACGTAGTCTCAGAGAAGCCTCACCCACTAGTGCACGTCAGAACCAGGTCCTTGTGTTAGTCCCGTGCTATACTGCGTCCTGAGAAAGTGATTTTAGCATGTAGCTCTACTAACTGTCACAATAACACAAAATTCCACCTCGCCTTCCCTCTCTTTCCTACATTTTAAATAAATGTAGGAAAAGTCTGATCCAAATCTTGCTTTCACAAGTCACTTATTGGGCCTTGGCTTCACAGGGGAGGTGATACTGGCTATGAGTTTGGTTCTTGATTTCATTCTTTGTTGAGTTAAATTATGTACCTCCTTAAAATTATTTGTTGGCTTTGAGAACTTCACAGTACTAAGATGCACTCCACTAGTCCTGCCCTACAACAGGAAATCTGTTAACATTTTAATAGATTAAACAGAAGGGAATAACTCCAGAGAGATTTGGTCATTTTCTCAAATGTAGAGTAGTAGAATGCCTAGACATTGGCATACAGACATTATTTTGGTACTCTCCTTTAACTCTGCATCTGAAACTTCATTGTACTTGAGAACTTCTCTAAAGAGTAATATACCCAAAGCTATCTATATTGTATTTTAGTGGTTTAAAGCTGGGTCAGCAAGCTGCAGCCAGTGGCTCATGGCCCTGCCTATTTGTGTCTTACGATGACTTTTCACACTACAGTGGCAGAGTTGAGTAATATCCACAGAGACCATCTGGCCCACAAAACCTAAAATTTTTCTTAATCTGACCCTTTCAGGGGAAGTTTGCAAATCCCTGGTATAGGAGATACCATCAAGGTAGTTTTGATTGCATGTCATTTTTCCCTTGTGGGCTAGCCTTAGGAAACTCCCGCAGCATACGTAAGAGGTGACTCTACCATTCAGACCTTTGATTGATCTTTCTTTCTATGACAGACCCAAGATTAAGTCAATGTATGTATGATTTTTGGTATCCCGCGTCCCAGCCAAGCTGAAACATTTGCCATTTTTGTACATGCCACTCTGTGTTTTTTAATACCTTTGCACATGCTGTTCCTTGCCTGAGGTAGAGTGCCCTTCCACTCCCCATGCGCCTCAATTCTCCCTTTCAGAGTCATTGTTCAAGACCTAGCATTGCCCAGTCACCTCCAGCCTCCAGGCTGAATTAATTATTCACGGTCTGCAGTTCCACAGCTTTACTTCTTCCCTTATGTTGGACTTACTACCATGTCTAGTTCATGTCTGTGACAAGAGTCTCGCTTGTGGTAGACGGCTGGTAAAGTTGAGTTCAGCAGGTGTCAGGGATAATAAAGACGAATCATGTGTAGAGCTGGCCTTCTCAGAGCTTGTAGTGTTACAGTTTTCCCTGTTTTAGTGGAGTGAGTTTGCATCCTTCTCACATAACATGTATGTTTTTGCTTTAATCCAGGCTAGGAACATTAGGCTAGTCGCTGAAGCTGCTGGAGAGGATGAAGACTCAGCCTCAGAAGGTCTCAGTGAGCTTGTCCTGTATGGGCTCAGCTCTGAGAACCCCTGTGGAGCCAGGCTGGGTGTGGATGACCAGGGAAGACTGAGCTGGCCTGTGCTTTTTCTGTACCCCGAGTATGCCCAGTCAGACTTGGTCTCTGCTTTTCACGAGGATTCCAGGTAACTTCCGTCCCCGAGAGCCTTCTGTGGTGCTTGCATGCTCTTCCCTGTTCTTTCGGCAGGATGGACAGGTAGAATTTTGGGTGAGGAGGGAAGAGAATCGTTTTAGAGAGTTTTATTACACAGTCTGGTTTAGCGTAATCTCTCTAACCCATAGCTGATTTCTCCTTTCATTAAGAAGCTTTGCAGTGAGAGACATGGTCTCATTCTCATACTAACACCACAGTTCAGTGTTTGTCAAGCACTGGGGGTTGTCTCTTGTGAGAGATGGAAGTATTGGAGGTAGTACATGGATAAAACTGAAGGGTATGTTTATTAGAAAACACGTAACTAGTGATTTTAACATGTGGTTTCATAGTTAATGGTTAGACTGTGGCTCAGAATGTTGTTAATCCTGTCAGTTAAAGAGAACTATATGTCATAATGGGACAAATGATTCATGTATTTTGGGCACTGTTGTCAAAATGGATTAGGCCTGCATTTCATGATTTATACATTCTTGATATGTCTGTGAATTGGTGTCCAGGGGATGGGATGTGGGAAAACAAGATTATGAGTTACTGATACCAGAAAGTACATGTTATATCTCCTTAGGTTTATTGATCATCTAATGGTGATGTTTGGTGAAACACCCTCTTGGGATTTAGAGCAAAAATACTGCCCTGATAATTTAGAGGTAAGGAAGTTTTCTTTTGTCGCTCTATGAGAATTGGGGTTGGGGGAATTGGGGTGGAGCAAGGTTTCACTGCCTTTAAAAAAAAAATTGTGGGAAAATATAAAACACATAAAATTTACCTTTTTAAACATTTCAAAGTGTACGGTTCAGTAGCATTAAGTGCATCCACATTGTACAACTGTTACCACCATCTGTCTCTGTTTTCATCATCCTGAACTGATGTACAGGAACTCTGTTCCTCCTCGCTGTCCCTGAATGGATCTACTCTAGGTGCCTCATATAAGTGGAGTCATAGAGTATTTGTCCTTTTTTATCTGGCTTAATTTACTTGGTGTAATGTCTTTAAGATTTATCATGATGTAGCATGGGTCAGAATCTTACTGTTTTTAAGGCTAACATTCCACTGTTGCAACTTTGAAAAAAAAAATCACAACTTACAGAACAAAGAAATTTGTCTTCTGTTTGAGGGTAAGATGTCAACTGATGCCCCATCACCTCTGAAGACTCAAGTGTGTTTCCTACACACAAGGATGTTTTCTTTCATGATCCCAATAAATCATCATAATCAGAAAATTAACTTCGATACACTAGTACCAGCTAATCCTCAGACTCCCATTAGTTTTCACAGATTTCCCCCCCCCAGCCCCCAGAAACACTTTTTTTTTTTTTTTTTGCATGTACTACTAATTAAAAAATTTTCTTTTAGTTGAAGTATAGTTGATTTACAGTATTGTGTTAGTTTCTCAAGTATACAGTAAAGTGATTCAGTTATATTTTTTCCAGATTATTTTCCATTATATGTTACTATGAGCTATTGAAAATAGTTCTCTGTACTATACAGTAAATCTTTGTTACTTATGTATTTTATGTATAGAAGTTTGTATCTGTTAATCCCATACTCCTAATTTATCCTCCACCTCTTTCCCCTTTGGTGGTAATGTTTGTTTTCTGTGTCTGTGAGTCTCTTTCTATTTTACATGTAGATTCATTTTTATTTTTTTGTTTTAATTTTTTTGGCCACACCACATGGTATGTGGTATCTCAGGTCCCTGACCAGGGATTGAACCTGTACCCCCTGCAGTGGAAGCACAGAGTCTTCCATTATACTGCTGGGGAAGTCCCTGTATTATTTTTTAGATTCCACACGTAATGATACCATATAATATTTTCCTTTGTCTGACTTACTTCACTAAGTATAATATTTTCTAGGTCCATCCATGTTGCTGCAAAAGGCAATTTTTTTTTATGGCTGAGTAACATTCCATTGTGTATATATATAACATCCTCTTAAGCCAGTCATTTCTTGGTGGGCACTTGGGTTGTTTCCATTCTTGGCTATTATAAATTGTGCTGCCTTGAACATTGGGATACATGTGTCTTTTCAAGTTAGAGTTTTCTCTGAATATATACCCAGGAGTGGGGTTGCTGGATCATATTGTAACTATTAGCTTTTTAAGGAACCTCCATACTGCTTTCCATAGTGGGTGCACCAATTTACATTCCCACCAACAGTGTAGGAGGGTTCCCCTTTCTCTACATCCTCTCCAGCATCTATTTGTAGACTTTTTAACGATGGCCATTCTGACTGGTGTGTGGTGTTACCTCACTGTGGTTTTTGATTTGCATTTCTACAATAATTAGCAATGTTGAGCATCGTTTCATGTCACTGTTGGCTACCTGTATGTTTTCTTTGGAGAAATGTCAGTTTGGGTCTTCAGCCCATTTTTGAGAGTTTTTATCATGAGTGGATGTTGAATTTTGTCAAATGCTTTTTTGGTATCTGTTGAGATTATCACATAGCTTTTGTCTTTCCTTTCGTTAATGTGATATATCACAGTGATTGATTGGTGTACATTGAACTGTCCTTGTGACTGGAGTGAATACAACTTGATCTTTTCTTCTTTATACTCCCTTCCCCCACATTTTGTGATTTTTATGTCCTATTTTATATCTTCATGTTTATCCTTTTGCTATTATAGTTTTAATTGCTTTTACAGAATTTTTTGGTTTTATAATCTGTGTACTGGCTTATTTAAATGATCTTCTATCCTTTTAAATATTTGCCTTTCGCATTGTGATCTTCTTTTCCAATAGATTCTGCTGCTTTTTTACTTAGAGAAGACCTTTCAGTACTAAAGACCCTCAGTATCGCTGAATTCTTTTAGTTTTGCCTGTCTGAGAAATTATTTATCCTTCTTTCTATTGTAAATGATAGTTTTGTCGGATAGGGTTGTGGATTTTTCCTCTTCAGGACTTTGACTATATCATGCCACTCTCTCTGGACTGCAGTGTTTCTGCAAACAAATTCCTGTTTAACTGACTCTTTGTCTTTCTCTTGCTGACTTTGGAATCTTCTCTTTAACTTTTGCTGTTTTAATTATGCTGTGTCTTGTTCTGGATCTATTTGGGTTCATCTTGTTTGGAACCATCTGTGTTTCCTGTACCTGGATATCTATTTTTTTTGTTAGGTTTGGGAAGTCTTCTGCCATAATTTCTACAAATACATTTTTGGTCTCCTTTTCTCTCTCTTTGCTTTCTGGAGCTCCTATTATGTGTAGGTTGGCATGCTTTATATTAATCCGTAGATCTCATTTTGTTTTCTTCTTCTTTTTTTAAAATTTGTCTTTCTGTCTGCTGTTCTGATCAGGTGGTTTTCAGTATTCTGTTTTCCAGATCACTTATTTGTTCTTCTGTGATATTTAGTCTGCTGTTCATTACTTATAGAGTTGGTTTTTGTCTCAGCAATTGACTTGTCTAATTTCGATTGATTCATGTTTATAGTTTCTAGTCCTTTTTACAGTGATCAGCATTTTTACTGATAATCTTTCTTAATTCCTTTAGCATTTTTATTACCTCCTTTTTGAACTTGAGGACTAATAGACTGGAGAGGTCAGTTTCATTATTTGTTCTTTCAGGGGAATTCTATTCTAACTGGGAGAAGTCCTTCTGCTTTTTCATTTTACTTCACTTTCACTATCTCTGTGAATTTATGAAAACAGTTACCTATTGTGGTCTTAAAAAAGCATTCCTGCTCAGAGTGTGTCCAGTATTTTTGGTGTGAGGGCTGTTTGGGCATGGATGCCAGCCACGTCTTCTTGAGTGTGCTGTCATCCCCTTGATGGTGGTGTGGCTGGTGGTGTGGTGTGTCTAGAGGCTGCCTTGGATGTGAGGTGGGGCCTCCTCTCTGCTCCGTGGCTTACCGGGCAGGGTCTGCTCCCCCGTTGTTGGGGTAGAAGCCACGAGGGTCAGGATGGATCAGGCTTCATTGCCCTTGAGTGTGTGCCCTGCCTCAAAGAAGGTGGTTGCTGAAGCAAGTAAAGTCCACGCAGTCTCGGTGAACTTGAGCGCCACCATCGTTCCCCTCAGAAGCAGCCCAGGGTCGCCTCCTTTTCTCTGTTGTGATTGTCCCAGATCTAGTGCAAGGCTGTGGTGTGGAGTAGGCTGGAGTTGGGGGTCAGGGTGTTGTGGCTGCAGGAATTGAGGAGGCTGTGGTGCCACCTGGGACCTGGGCTGCCTCTGTGGCAGACCCCTCCCAGGACCTGTCCACTCTAGATCTGACAGTCAGTTGCCGTGTGGAGTGGGCAGAACTAGGCTGCTTCCGTTGGGAAACCATCCCTGCAGATACCGTGCAGGCCCTGACCGCCTAGCCACTGTGTGTTCTTGCAGCACGGCCCAGTGTGTGTGCGGACAGCGTCTGCTGTGTGGGTACTGACAGTGGATTCTGCATCTCCCCCAAGTCACATCCCAGGCCCTCCAGCCTCTCTCTCTGTAGCTATGTCAAGTCCTCTCTCAGGGCCTGTCTGCCTGAGACCGGTGCTTAGCCGCTGTATGCCTTTGTGATGCCTGGTGCGTATGCTGACATGTCTGCCCAGTTTGACCCACCACCCTGGTGTGTACACTGACAGTGGTCTCTGTGGTTCTACTCAGACCACATCACCCTAGTCTGTCTGCACAGCTAGACTGAACCTGTGCCCTAGTCTCACACCAGGCTGTGGTGTGGGGTGAGTGGGGCTGGGTATTGGTCCTTTGGATTGGGAAGTGCTATCGAGGTGGCAGCCTCCAGTGCAGGTCTGTCTCAGTCCTGATTGTCAGCAGGCCAGCACATGTGCTTACTTGTACAGTCTGGGCTTCTCTTTGTGTCAGTGGATTTCCCAGCTGGCACACAGGCTCCTCAGGGTGAGGGTCCATCCATGTGGACTTCTCTTCACTACAGATCCCTTCCAGTGGTGCCAGTCCCAGCCTGATGCTTTTATTTTTTCCCCTGTCCTACCTGATTATGTGGAGATCTTTCTTGCAGGTTTGGTTGTATAGGAGATCTTCTGCCAGTTTCTAGTTAGTTTTCTGTGGAAATTATTGTACATGTAGATGTATTTTTGATGTTTGTGTGTGTAGGAGTGAGCTCCATATCTTCCTGTTCCCGCCATCTTGATCCCCTCTGCCAATCACCAGTAATGTTCTTTATAGCAGAAGGAATCCCACATAGTATTGTATCTAGTGCTTATGTCTCTTTAGTCTCCTTTGAGCTACAGAAGATTTTCACAGTCTTTAGTCAACTTTCTTGATCTTACCACTTTTGCAGGTTATAGACCAGTTATTTTGTGGAAAGTGTGGGTTTGTCTTGTGTGTCTTTGTGACCTAGATGATGTGTATCTGACCGGAATATCACAGAAGCAGTTCTATATTCTTGTTGCATCCTGTCAGACATCATAATTTCAAGTGTCCCATTACTGATGATGTTCACTTTCATCACTTGATTGAGGTAGGGGTATATAAGCTTCTATTCTGCATGAAGTTACTCTTTTCCCCCTTGTAGTTAGTATTTTATAGGGAGGTACTTAGAAATGATACAAATATTTTCTTGTTCATCAAACCATCGTTTATGTCAGTGGATTTATGGTTTCTTATTTTTTTAATTGAGCTATAATCTATTACTATGGTTATATTATGCTCAAGGTGTTTTGGATTTGGTCAGTGGGAATTCCTTCAAATTTGCTTCTGTGTCCTTCGGACTTGTCTCCATTTTTAAAGCACTTCCTTGCTTTGTGTTACAAGGTGTTTGAGGCTCAAATTGTGCTTTTTTTTGCCTTAGCTCTAGAGTAAGCCATTTTTCCCAAGGAGCTTTGGTTCTTTTTAGCATAAAATAGTATTTAGAAGTCAAGATCTGTGTAGTAGCTATACTCGTAAGTACACGGGTGAGGGAAGGCGAATGCTCACTGCTCCATTGGTGTGCATGTGTGTATGTGTGTGTGTGTATAAAAACATGATCTGTCACTGGTATCTCCAATTCTAATCCTATACCAACTCTGTCTCTATTTTTGCAGTGGCTTCTATTATTATTAATGTATTTGTTGGATCGGTTGCCCTGCATTTAATTCCCCTCCCCTCACCACCAGCATCCCCTCTCATGGGGAGCCTCCCCCACTCATGTGGACTGACTCCTGCATCAGCCTGCTGCCCCAGCATGGTGCCCTCCTCATCCTTTATACACTATCGCCCTGCATGGCTCAACCATCCTGCAGCACTGTCTGTCTTATCCAGCATGGGTCCTCACTCCCCTCAGCAGGCCTCCCCCTGCCATGAGTGGCTGCTCTTCTCACCCTGCTTGGCTGGCCAGTCCCCAGTGAGAATGCACATCTCCACTGGCCGGGCTTTGACACCTGCCCAGGGCTGCCTCCTGTGTGGACATCTCTCTTCCTCTGCTCTGGGCCACTGCTGCTTCCTTTCGCCATACCTAATGGCTCTACGACTGAATTGTTAGGGAAGGAAGGCTCATAGGCCTGGATTTGAGTCTCAACAGTTGCCATCTCTTACACATTTCCCCAGATTTGGCCTCAGCATGCCTAGTGTCACTGAAGCCTTTTACTAGTGTCTGACTTCTGCTCCTCTGTTCATCCTACAGGTCTACTTTGAGGATGAGGACAGGGCAGAACTATACTGCGTGCCTCCCAGTAGCACCCTGCTGCAGGTGCTGCAGCACCCCAGGTGAGTCACCTTCATGGGGCTGAGTAGACCAGAAGGATGCTCAGGCACCATCCCAGGGACACAGCCAGGTTCTCGTTTCACTGCTGAGCACTGGCCTTGTACTCCCCTCCCTTCTGCCCTGGATGCAAAATTGTGAGACAGCAGCCCACGGAGACTGGCCCAGGCTTTTGGCCAAACAGGTTGCAGTGTGCTGACTCAGCCCATTGCACCACAGCCGTGACATCCTCAGGGGGAAGTGAATGGGGCTGGTTGAAAAAGAAACTGCTGCCTGGTTTTTGTATCAAAAACAGCTGGGATGGCCCTCCTGTTAATTGTGCCTGTGTCCCTTGATGTTGTCGTATGGAAAGAGCATTGGCTCTTGAAGTCAGACACCATCATTTAGTGGCTGTGTGCCTCTAAGCCCATACTGCCTCCCTGGGTCTGTTGGCTCATCTCTAAAATGAAGATAATAACTCTTAACTACGTATTCCTCAGGTAGGAGAGAGTAGGAGTCCGTGCTCTGATGCACTGAAAGGGGCGGTCTACTGTGAGAGGGCACCTTGGTCAGTTGCGGTGGGAGCCAGTTGGATTTGGCAGTTATCTCTTAGCTTTGGGGGTTCCTGGACTATAAAGTTATGCCCTCAATAGCTTTATAGTTGACCCTTGGGCCACTTTTCCCTGAGCTTTGAGCAAAGCAAATGTCTTGGATTTAGGTAGAGTCCAGTGTGCTAAGGGTGGTTGGGTTTGAAAATGGTGGTTGGGTTGGAAATGAGGCTGGAGGACCATGTTAGGACCGTGTGTGGCAGCCTCGAATGCTCTAGGGAGCATGAATCCTGACGATGGTGTGTGGAGCCCTAGAGGGCATTTAGGTAAAATCTACCAAGTAGTGTACAGATCTTAAGTGTACTGTTCAGTGGTGAGATGTGAAGTAGGGGTGGATTGAAGTTTAGGAGGTAGATTGGGATGGGAGTTGGTGATTGATGACTGACTCAGTGAGTGTCTAGCTGGTCTTGATGCTCCTGCTTTGGCCTGGCAGGGAGGAGGTGAGGATTTCTTCAGATATGATTGATGACTTCTCTTGGCAGCATTTTTTTTTTCCTAGCCCTAAATTACCCTTCTAGTTTATAGACAGATTTTTAGCTCTTCATTTTCTCAATTGTTAGCAAATTATCCAGAATTCTTTAAAGGTCTGAGGTCTACTCTACCTTATCTTCCAGAAAATGCAGAGAAATCTTAAATATAAAGCGGACTGATTGATGGAGGAAAACCAGTTTCATGCTTCTGAGAAAGTATAAATACATTGGAAGTCATTATTTTTTAAATGATTAGCGTAGGCAAGAGACCACCCAGCACAGAGTAACTTCAGACCAGCGACATCAAACTCTGGACTGGGTGCTGGGCCACAACACAGGCTCCTCTGGCCCAGATCCAGGCCCACAGGACGGTGCAGAAACCCCTGGACCCGAGTCCAAGGCCTTGCCTGCTGTCCAGCATGCCTGCTCCATTAGCTTTACGCCCAGCAACAGCAAAAGCTCTAGTGACCCGCACCTCCTGGCTTTTTCTCCCCCATGCCCATCAGGACCCCTTTCCCAATTAATGCAAGCTGAGACATGACAGCTCCCAGAAACCTTTCCTGATTTCCCTTTCCCGTAGAGGAATTATGTCTCTTTGGGCTAATACTGTACCTCAGAAATGCTTCTACAGTTGTACCTCGCTGTCATTATTTATCTCCCTTCCTCCAGACAGTGATAGTGGCTTTTGTTTGTTGTTTAATCTGTTTTTTTCAGCACAAGGCCTGGCTTACCTGGGCACGTACTGTTGAATGAAGGAATGAAAGCATGTTCTTATTTTATTTTATGTTTAGCCATAAACATACATGATGCTAGAGCACCCAGAGGACTGGCCCAGAGGTTCTGGCTAGGTTCTAAGGGGGAGGGGGTCAGGCTAATTTGCAGACTTATAAACAACCAAGCAAATAAATGTGCTAAACTTGCGTTTTAATGTTAACTCATATCTAAAGGTTCACCTTGACTGTTGTTGGGAAAGTCCATGGATGATTAAGATTGCAATTCAATTATCCCTCTCTTTTGTTGTGTTCACTGCAGGTACTTTGTAAAAGCCCTGACACCAACATTTTTGGTCTGTGTAGGATCCTCTGGTTTTTGTAGGAATTATCTCCGGGGGAAAAAGGTGCACCAGGTAAAGTGACTGGGCCATGCTGTGGGCGCCAGGCTCCCTGGACCTCCTCCCTCCCCCACCTCAGCCTGGAGTTCAGCACACTAGAATCAGCAAGGTCTACTCCTCGAACCCAGCACTTTATTCCTGTCACCCCAGGGACAGGCCTTCCCTGCATCATGGTTGGGGAGGACCTGCTGCCTTCTTGAACTTCAGCCTCTCGGGTCAGACCGCTGAGCCCTAGCAGGCCTTCACTGTGCTCTCTTGCTGCTGAACCCTGTGCCTTGCTTATAACATCCTTGGACTCACTGCGAGTTGTGTTAACCACCAGCCTCCAGCTCTGACCTGAAGACTAACGATCCAGTGACATGGTTCTGCAGCTGTGTGCCTCACACTGCACACATACACAGCTGCACGTGTGATTGTAAGGTGTTAATGCTGAGAGGGCCTTCATGAATAGAGGCCCGCTCTGTTGGGATCCTGTAGATGCCTTGGGATGAGATGGGGCCAGGGAAGCCAGGTCCTATTTCTCCATCTTTTATGAAGACCTACAAATTAAGGGTCCTCTAGAACCCCTAAAAAGTTTGCCATGTTTCCTGATCTTTGCAGTATGGAGACCTGTGACATACTTAGTATATCAGTTTTCATATTTAGAATTTTATGCCTTTTAAGCGGGAAAATCTTTTTGCACGTTGAGTTACTGTCACCTGTTGTATTTTTGTCTACAGCTATTTGCTTCCTCCTTCCTAGAGGATTTTATATGTCCTTACCTTGCATTGCCCACCCTGTGGCCCAGTGAGGAGGGTGCGTCCCTTCTCCTGATGCAGAGGGATGTGAGTGGACATGTCCGGGCAGAGCTTGCAGAGCATGGCGTGGTGGGCTCATGCTCTTCCCTCTGCCTGGGAGTGTGTTTCCCAGGGTGGGGCTGTTCCTTCAGCTGGATGCTAAAGCATGTGGAGCAGAGCTGAAGCAGCTGGCCTGCAGCCATTGACTGTGACATGAATGAGAAATATTTGTTGTAGTATTAATAATAAGCACTGAGATTTGGGAGTTGTTTGTTACTATAGCAAAGCTACCTAATACATCATTAAACTGAAACCAGCTGCTCTACTTAAGATAGACTAACTTAGGGTTTTCTGCTGTGCGTGCTGTCATCCATGAAGGGCAATTTGCTGTGGAATGTTTACAAAGAACCAGGCAGCCTTCCTTCCAGGTGCAGGTCCCTGCTTGTGGCTATAGAGCCAAAGTCCAGTGTCCATCATGAGCCTGGCTCAGGCCACACAGGCCATCCTCTCTTATTTCCCAGCTAGATTCTGTGCCCTTCCAGACAACAAGCCCTGTCCCAGCCTTGCTCCACTGCAGTGGCTATGGTGATGGGCAGCCAGGGTGAGCACAGGAGTGTGGGGCAAGGGCCCTGAGCATTCCCCTTCCATAGGGGCGGGACCTGTGGGGTTTGGGACAGGTGGCCCTCTTGTGAAGTGGATGGGTGTAGCGGGGCCTGTGGGCCTTGCCCTCACCTGGTGCCTCCATGGCCACTTGCCCATGCCTGGGATTCCAGCAGAGCCAAATCAGAGCTCCCCACAAGGACTTAACCCTTCTCTACCTCATCTTATAGATGAGGAAACTTAGGCTCAGAGGAAGGACAAGGGCAAGGCTGAGAAGCCAGCATCTTCGGCATCCCCAACTTGAGGCAGAGCCTTTCCCACCATCCCAGGGACCCTTCTTCCCACAAGACTAGAGTGCAGCCCTTCTCAGGGCAAAGGGTCAGGGATGGTGGTGGACCTCCCCAACTTGTCTGGTTACCTCTGTGAATTTAGGGTGGAGAACTTGGTGGGGGACAAAAAAACCCCTTAAGCCACACCCTGATGAAACACTTCTGGAGGTGCACAAGGACAGGCAGAGAGATGAGTGGCTGTCAACATGGACAGCAAGCAGTATGCAAACCCTCATCCTAGGCCACATTCTCAGTTCTAGGATCCCAATTTTATAAATAAGATGGAGGCACACAGTCTCACCAGTGAGCATCAGACCCGGGATCTGAACCCAAGCATCTCATTCCAGAGCCCACCTGCCTCCTCTCTCAGGTTCCTTTCCTTCTGTTGGCTTTAGCAACATTTAACGGGCACCAACCAAGGGCAACCAACCTAGACAGCATATTAAAAAGCAGAGACATTACTTTGCCAACAAAGGTCCATCTAGTCAAGGCTGTGTTTTTCCAGTGGTCAGGTATGAATGTGAGAGTTGGACTATAAAGAAAGCTAAGTGCTGAAGAATTGATGCTTTTGAACTGGGGTGCTGGAGAAGACTTCTGAGAGTCCCTTGGACTGCAAGGAGATCCAACCAGTCCATCCTAAAGGAAATCAGTCCTGAATATTCACTGGAAGGACTGATGCTGAAACTCCAATACTTCGGCCACCTGATGTGAAGAACTGACAGACCCTGATGCTGGGAAAGACTGAAGGCGGGAGAAAAAGGTGACAGGATGAGATGGTTGGATGGCATCACCGACTCAATGGACATGAGTTTTGAGTAAACTCCTGGAGTTGGTGATAGACGGAGGCCTGGGGTGCTGCAGTCCATGGGGTCACAAAGAGTTGGACACAACTGAGCGACTGAACTGAACTGAACCAAGGGTAGGGCATCAGGTAGCTTCTGCCTTCACGGTCATGCTGTTGAGTGGGTGTCATAAACCTAACCCTAGGTTGAGAACTCTCCAATAAAGGGAAATGGAGCCACAGTCTGTCTATGCCCCTGCTGCACTCCTGGTGAAGGCCCTTCAGTGTCTGGCCCTTTACCACTTCTGTGGCTCCCTCCATCTCCAGCCTCAGCCTAGCCATCCTGGCCTCAGTTCAGCTGTGGTAGGATGGTGCAGAAGTGAGAGGATCAGCTCTGGAGCCCGGCTGTCTGCTTTCTACTTCCAGCCCCATGACCCACTAGCTGAGTAGCCTCAGGCACCAGTCCTATCTGCAACTTGAGGATAACAGCACCTTCCTCATGCAGGTGCTGTGAGAATTCAATGAGTTAATTTGTGTGTAGCACATGGAACACAGCCTGCCTCATACCAAGAGTTTATGACACTTATATTCTCCAATCTTATGATTTTAGCTTACGGCTTTTTTACGTTCCCTCTGGAAGACTCTCACTTCCCCTCCCTCCATTCCCACTGTTCCTCCCTTTATTTAATACCGATCAGGGCCTTCCGTCAAGTCCAGCTGCCTCCTCCAGGAAGCCCTACTGGCTGGCCTCTTAGCACACATCCCATGAGTCTTCTACCTTCTCTATGCTTACTGCACTGTACTTGATTACTGAATGGTTGCTCCCACTTCTCTGGAAACTTGAGTCAAGTACGTGGAACTGTGCATTGTGCCCTGCCAGGACCTAGCACAGCACCTCCTCAGCACACAGCAGGTGTATAACAAATAATTACTGACTGATGACACAGGAAGGAGTGATGAATTCTGAACAGACTGGGGGTGGGAGGTGGAGGGAGGCCACCACACACACGGGATGTGGGCCATTCAGTTGAAGGGATTGGTGAGGTGGGAGGGACTTCAAGCTAAGGCAGGAGCCTTGAAAGGGCATATTCCAGGGGCAGCACACATGCTACTAGGCTCAGCAGTAACGACTGCCATGTACTGGGCACCTAGGTGTGCCAGAGAGCATTCCAGGTGCTTCATGTGGATGGGCTCAATCTTGCCAGTCTCTGGGAGGCAAGGCACCCTTTTACTAAGAAAAGTGGCATAGAGAGGATAAGTAGCTTACAGAGCCAGCTAGCTAGTGAAGAGTGAGCCACAACTTGAATTCAGGACTCCCCTCAGTGCCTCAGGAGATACTAACAGTAGCAAGACTGGGCCCCTGCTTCCAGGAGTTGGCAACAAACCAGAGGCCCTTGCCTGCTCACTCCAGGGTTATGGTAAAAGTTTGGCAGTTTGACCTGCAATGTACTACTACATGACCTACCCAGGACACGTCTGCCTGGGTAGAAGAATTGTCTGCTGAAACCCTTACCAGCATCAGTGTCCTGCCCGTGGCATTCCCGTCAGCCCACGGGCTTAACCATTAACCAGTAAGCCCACTCTCCCAGCCCTACAAGGTTTTAATCACAAGCTCATTAGCACCTGGAGAGCTGCTGGCTTAATATGAGTGGACACCACCCCTGTGTGGAGCTGGTGCCTGAATGTGGGAGCCTGGAAGTGCCCACCCCATTGTGCTGGCCATAATGCACTGCCTGCTCAGCCTTCCAGAAGGGCAGCTACACTTCCCAAGCACCTGCTGTGAGCAGGCCCTGCTGTCCCTGTTCTCCCAGTGAGGAAACAGGCACAAGAAGTGTCCTGCACAAGGTCCCATAGCTGCTAAATGGCCCAGGCAGTCTGACAGTAGAGTCTCTCTGTCTGGGTCACTATGATCTTATTATTTTAAATTAAGTGAAATTGATCTTTTCCCAAAAGTTTGCAATAACATCATAAAAATACGTTTTTCTCCAATTTCCACATTATAGAAAACTTAAAATTCTTT
This sequence comes from Bison bison bison, assembly GCF_000754665.1. Classification (NCBI taxonomy): domain Eukaryota; kingdom Metazoa; phylum Chordata; class Mammalia; order Artiodactyla; family Bovidae; genus Bison; species Bison bison. Next base: position 931,105 of record NW_011494816.1, on the reverse strand, counting down.
TCCTAATTCTAAAAGTCATGTGTGCCCTTAGATGCAAACAAATTCTAAAAAGCATCCTGGCCCCTAGGCGTAGAAATGGACAGGGGTGTGAAGAGGCCTGGCAGTCAAGTAGTTAAGGAAATGACAATTTCAAGATTTCCACAAAGCTCCTTTATTGATAGCCCAGCAGGTGTTTCTTCCATTAAAACACTGAATATTAATGGAGCCCTTGATTTACATTCTAAGCTTGATTTACATGATGGTTTTGTTATGCACCAGCCTTTGTCCCCAAGTATTAATCCTGTTAAATATTTCCCAGCCAGTTGCTTCTCCATCTCCCCAAGGAATGAGCAATGAAAATACAGCCTGTACCTGTTATTTTGCCAGTAACCCCATTTCATCAATTTATGGCAAGAAGTAATGTTGGCAAGTTCAGAAAGGATAGAGGAATGTACACGGTTTGAATATTTCTGTCTTTCCTCTAGGGAGATGGAACCATTCTGCAGATGTTACTTAATTCTTGTTTGTGCCACTCCCCAGGAAAGTTGTGAAGCAACGTAACAAAAAAACAAAACCCAGGTCTCAGTGTGAACTGAGCTCCTGAGCTCCCAATGGATTATTTCCTAAGTCATCCTATGCAAGGCATCGTGGTTCCAGAGAGCACACTAGGGGTTAAGCTTTTCATATAAGTCAGCTCAGCCAACCCTCAGACAACCCAAGGAGGTGTGGGTGCCATTATGAAAGCATCTCACAGATGAAGAATCTGAGATGCACAAAAGACAAGTTGTTTGTCTATGATCATATACCTGCTAAGTGGAAAACTGATTCTCTATTCAAGGTCCTAATCTTTCCATCAAATTATACTGCCCCTGGCTACTGCAAGAAATACTAAGTCATCAAGACACCTGGGTTTCAGTTCAGCTGGATGTTAAGCAAATCACTGTGCTCCTTGTATGTGTCTTCCTTGGAAAATGGGTATCTCTTTCAAACCTAAAGGCTCCTGTAGCTCAAAGGCTGACTCAACCAGTCGTCACTCCTGGCAACAAGATTGACCTGAGGTAGCCTAATTCAGGAGATGCGGCACCTGGTCTGCAATCAGGCAGTTTTGCCAGTCAGATGGGTTGCAGCAGGTTAATTCCCACTGCAGGCTTGTCTCCCATCTGTGAAGTGAGGGCTGGACAAGCAGGCTGCAAGCTCTCCTGTTCTACAGTTCCATGATTCTACCTTACCCTCAAATCATTCCATATCATACACATTTATGACAGTTTTAAATTAATTAGTTCTGTATTCCCTGAAGCTGGTTTTTAGAAGTGCTTATTCTTACATTAGGCTAGCCTTCCATAAAGTATGCCTATGAAGCACAAATTTAAATTTAAAAAAATATTTAAAGTGCTCATTTGTATGTAATTCTAATTTCTCTACTTCAGGCTAAGTTGATCAGACATACATAATCCATTTTACTTACTGGAATCATCTTGCCCAGGCAGAGGCCACGCAATATAGTGAGACAGGCACAGATTTTGGTCAGTACCCAGATTCTAGCTCTGATACATAATAGCTGTGCATTCTTAAATTGCTTAAATGGAGCTTCCAGTTTCATCTGTAAAATGAGGATTTCACAGCACTTACCTTGCACAGTTTTAAGATCTGAACATGGTATATATAAGTGCTGAAAGCAGAGAGCTCATGTCAACCTGATAATGCACAACTGAGATGACTCAAACGTTCATCCCTGCAATGTGGGCTCAGAGGACACTCCACAAAGTCGGCAAATTAGAATTATCTGGGGAATTTTAAAACTGCTGACGCCCAGGCCATACCCCAGAACAGAACCTCGGGGTGGGACCCAGGGGATTCCACTGTGCACCCAAGAGTAAGATCCTTGTCTTACAACCCAGCCTCTCTAGGTTTGCTCTCTGAATCCCGTCTCCTGGCCTGAATGCTGGCCCAGAGCCCAGCGGTAGCCTGGGAGTCATTAGGGCCTGGCGTCTACATTCATTAGGAACCCTGATGGTGTGTGCTGAGGGTGAGGTTACTCTGGCAGAATCAGCGGTCACAAGCTGCTGGGAAGCTGTTTGGCAGGCAAACAACAGGCCAAGACAACACTTCAGTGCACTAGGAGTCAGCCTAGGACCCCAGCCTCAGGGAGCTGACCGTCAATGACAAGAGGCTGGCAGCCAAACAGTTAGCTGTGTGCGCCCAGTGAGAAGGGTGTCGGTGCTAGTAGGAGAGCACAGGGGATGCCAAAGACAGAAACCATTGCCAGGAGCTGCCGAGCATGTTTCAGGAGGTGATGGCTTTGAGCTTAGCCCTGAAAGACTCTCCTTAGGTATGGACAAGCCGTGACACCAGGGGCCGAGGATGGAGAAGCTGATCCTGCTCCTGGGGGAAGGAGCAATGAAAACTCAAGCTTGCTGCCAGTTCTCCCTAGCACTCAGGCAGTGACCTTCTACTAATAATTCACCTCCATCATGCATGGCTCTAGGATCCAACTCTGCAGCCAGGACGAAGTCACTGTAGCACTGGAAGCCTGCAGACACTTGATGGAAGAAATGGTATAACACGCATTTTCCAGTCACCCGATTTTTTCTTTTTCCAGTGGAGAAGTAGAAAAAGGAGAGTTTCCAGGCAAGAAGCTGCTGCACTGTTAACTTGGCAGGTGTTACCACTGTTTCCAATTAACATGCAAACCTCACCCCAACAGTCTGACTTTATTCAATCAATATAACATGATCTCAGTGCCAGACCAACTCAAGAGGGAGAGCCACGTCTCTGGACATGGTTTGGGGGCCATTAGCTAATTGTTTTAACTTTCTGGGTAGGTTAAACAATGGAGGATGAGAGGAACCAGATCTGCCTGTCATAAACCTCTTGAGGAACCAGCCAGTCAGCTGTGAGGACTTTACAGATCTAGTTTATTTTCTCATGTCACAGATGGGGAAACTTGAAGGCCCCAGCAGGGGAGGGGTCATGTCCAAGTCACTGGTGACTCAGTGGCAGCCAGGTGTCCTGATTCTTGTCCCCAGACCCTCAGCCCACTTCTCAAAGGAGGACTGGCCGGCTGCCTCTCTGGACTGAATGCAGCAAGAGGCCCAAGGTCAGACTGCTGCAGCTGGGAGGGCGTCGGCCATCAGGAGGCCCCCCCAACCTACATGTGGTGTAGGAAACTGCTGAGAGAAGGGAAGTGACTCTCCTGAGGGCCAAGATGACAACTTGGCTCCTTCTAGCCACTACCTCCAAACAGAAGCTTCCACAGTGGAATATGAAAGATAGGGTATGTGGCGGCACGGCCAGCCCAGACAAAGGGATCAAGGTAACAACTTTAAATACAGTAGTCCGAACAAATGACTACAACTCGCTTTCCTAACATGGTCTCACCTTCCACAAGCTGCTCTGTTTCTGGGGATACCAGCTCCGGAGAGCAGTATAGGAAAGGCAGCATTTCAGTGAACACCAAGGCTGTGAGATGCAGTGGGAGGGGTCCAGGGGGTGGTTAGACAACCTGCACTTGGCTCAGTAATTCCAGGACTCCTTCTCTGGTGAGGAAGACCACCTCTCCGGTATTCTGGCACCAAACCTCAAAATGTGCAGGGTCGTCCAGGGCCCTCTTGGCTGCGATGATCACAAAGGGGTAGCCCAACTTGTTGGCGTCTTTCAGTCTGTTTCCAATGGTCAGATGGGTCCTGTCATCCAGCAGCACCTCCCCTTGGAGCTGTGGCACCACCTCTGTGATGTGGTTGTAAAGATGCCCTGCGAGCTCTGCGGCCGCCTCCTCCTTACTGCCCTTCTTGGGGGGGATGAGGCAGACTTGGTAAGGGGCCAGGAGGCCAGGCCAGCGGACGCAGTCTTCTGTAGAGAGAACTTCAATGGCAGCGGCCAAGATCCGCGTCACGCCCAAGCCATAACACCCCATTTCAGCCAGGGACGGCTTGCCATGGACATTGATGAACTGGGCATTGAAAATAGAAGAGTACTTGGTGCCCAGGTAAAACGTGTGCCCTACCTCAATGCCTTTGGTTTCGGTCAGTGGCCCCTGGCAAGCGGGGCAGTTGGTCCGTGACGAGTCCAGAGTCTCCATGTTGGCAGAGAAGTGGCAGCTGGGACAGACTACAAGTCGGTCCTCTCCGACGTCCACCGGCAGCTGGAACTCGTGGGACACCATGCCCCCGATGCTCCCCACGTCAGCCTGGACCTTGATGCATCGCAGCCCCAGCCTGTTGAACAGACTGCTGTAGGCATCACACACCAGGCTGTAGGTCAGCTGGGCGGCCTCAGGGGAGGAGTCGAAGGTGTACATGTCCTTCATGTAAAACTCTCGGCCACGGAGAAGACCAAAGCGGGGTCTGGGCTCATCCCGAAACTTCCTCGTCACCTGGTACAGCAGGAACGGGAGCTGCTTGTAGGACAGTGTCTTCTGGGAGGCGACCAGGGCTGTAATGGCTTCCTCATGGGTTGGTCCTAAGCAGTATTCCTTGCCGTGTCTGTCTCTAAGTCTCAGCAGCTCCCTGCCCATTGAGTCCCACCGCTTGGTGGCTCGCCAGAGCTCTGCTGGGCTGAGGCTGGGCATGTTGACCTTCTGTCCCCCGATGGTCTGCATCTCCTGATCTATCACTCGCACCAGCTTCTCCATGGCGCGGACAGTGTAAGGCAGGAGGTGGTAACATCCGGGGCTTGCTGGGTGGATGAGGCCCATCTGCAGCATCAGCCGCTGGCTCTTACAGGTCAGGTCGCCAGATCTGCCCTCGAGAGAGAGCACCTGGTCTTCCCGAAGTTTCTGGGGCTGGAACATGCGGGACAGCATCAAGCGCTTCCCTCTCCTGGGGGCACAGTGGTGAAACCTCTGAGGAGCATACTGTGAGAGCTGATGGCTGCAGGTGGCCAGGGCGGGCAGTGCTCTGCATCTTGTCAGCAGCCCTTCCATGACACCCTGGCACAGGGAGGCACTTGTGCCTGAAGAAAAACGAGTCGAGTAGAAATACGTGTTAACTGTGATCTGACACCCTGCAGCAGTCAGCACAGATCGGCCTCCAATAAAACTTCTATGACAGCCACCAATTTTGCAAATGCAAAAGGATATAAACTCTTTCAAGGTTCTTGATTTATACTGCCAAACTTAGTGAGTACCCCTAATCATCAGCACATCCCACGGAACAAAAGCTCTCCGGCAGTATGCTGAGAACAGGTTACTAATTCCCCTCTGCTCTGGGAAGCTCAAACCCCCCCAGGTGCTTTCCTCCAACTTTCAGCAGCCTCAGTCCTTCAGCTGGTCCCCTCCAACTTCCAGGAGCTTCAACAACTTCCCCTGGGCACTGTACAAATATTATCATTTCCTTTATGGCCCATGACCTGAAGACAGTTGGGAGGCATGGCCACAGAGCCCTAGTGTGCCTGCGAGGAAAAATGGAGGCCCTGGAGGCAGGACACATGTGGCTCACACCTGGAGCCATCACTTAAAGTCCCACCTCAGGCCCGCGGCTCAAGCCACCCTTGTCTCCTCCTCAAGCAAATGAGTCTGTCTCCAAGACTTCTCTCAAGTCGACCCCTCACATTACAGTGGCCCAGTAGTTGTGAAATTTCAGCAAGCATCGGGTCACCTGGAAAGCTTGTGGGGCCTCATTGCCAGAAATTCTGAGTCAGTAGGTCTGGGGTGTGGGCAGAGAACTTGTATTTCTCACAAGTTACGGGTCACAAAGACCCGAGGCACACACAAGGAAGTCCTGCCATTTCACAATGGAGGAAACAAGACTAAGAAACGAAAATTATTCAAGAGTTTATGTGATTGTGGCCCCGCCCCAATCTAGGGACGGGATGCAAGTGGAAAAACTGACACCAGAGTCCTCGGTCTCCGCGCCCAGAGTCCTCGGTCTCTGCGCCCAGAACCGAGCCCGCTCTTCTTCCGCAGTGTCCCGCCCGTCCCTCAGCCCTCACTGTTACCCCATTCACCAACCGTAGTCCCATGGAACGTTGCCCACGCAGACACCGCCACACAAACCACCGCGCCTGCGCCAGAGGCGTGCCAGCACAAGCCCGCCCCTTACCCTTCCCACCAATCACAAAGCCGCGCTCTCGGGGCCTGGCCCCACCCCACTCTAGACTCCAGCGAAAGGTATGCCGGAAACTTAGCCAAGGAGAGAGAACGCGCTCGTTGATTGGCCTAGGCCGCAATAAGTAAATCACCGTCCGGGAAGTGCCCTCTAGGATTGAGGGAGGTGTAACTCTATGATCAACGCAGATCCGGGTAGGTTTTGGAATCTGGTGTTCGCGCGCTGGATCCCAGGGCCCGCCTCTGTGTTGGAATGAGAGAACCGAACTGCTGGGGAGTGTGTAACCATAACAATGGGCAATGCGGCTTCGAATCTGTCCTAAGATTTTACAGGCTTTCAATTTAAAATGTTAAATAATTGAAATAAGGCATTCTATTTAGTCTTAACGACACTAAGTCAAACTTCCACGAAATATTTTTCAGCAGCTACCATGTACCAAAAGACCCTAATGCTGGGAAAGATTGAAGGCAGGAGGAGGACGAGATGGTTGGATGGCATCACTGACTCAGTGGACATGAGTTTTGAGCAAGCTCCAGGAGATGGCAAAGGATAGGGAAGCCTGGCGTGCTGCAGTCCATGGGGTCGCAAAGAGTAGGACACGACTGAGTGACTGAAGAACAGCAACCAGGTACCAGCCCCTTGTAGAAACTAGGAATAGTAAACGAAGTAGACAAAGTTCCCTGCCTTCAGTGTGGTTTACATCCTAGTCAATTATCCAATATGGTGAATTTTAGGGGGCAGTCAAAAAACTCAGGGATCAAGACCAGTGGTTTTTTAATGCAATTACATTTTATTTTTCAAATTTTTATTGGTGTATAGTTGATTTACAATGTTGTGTTAGTTTTGATGTACAGCAAAGTGAATCAATTATACACATACATATATCCACTCTTTTTTAGATTGTTTTCCCATATAGTTCATTTACAGAGTATTGAGTAGAGTTCTCTGTGCTATGTGGTAGTTCCTTACTAGTTATCTGCTTTACACATAGTCGCTCAGTCTTGTCCAACTCTTTGCAACTCCGTGGACTGTAGCCCACCAGGCTCCTCTGTCCATGGAATTCTCCAGGCAAGAATACTGGAGTGGGTAGCCATTCCCTTCTCCAGGGGATTTTCCCAACTCAGGGATCAAACCCAGTCTCCTGCATTGCACACAGATTCTTTATCATCTGAGCCACCAGGGAAACCCATGGACTGGTGGGCTACAGTCCATGGGGTCACAAAGAGGCAGACAGACTTAACGACTCACACTTTCTCTTTCAGTTTATATATAGTAGTATGTCAATCCCTGAATTTTTAAAATTAATGTAAAAACTCCATGATAAATTATAACAATTTTGTATAAAGACAGGACCCAATAGTCAGATGGTTTTAAATGCTATGGAGAAAAACTAATTAGAGAAGGGAAAGGGTTGGAGGTCGAGTGGTTACCATTCAAAACAAGGATCAGGGAAAGTCTGGGGGAGAAGGTGACATTTTAGCAAAGACCTGAAGGAGCTGAGAGAGACTTGCAGATATCTGGGAGAAAAGTGCTTCAGACACAGGGAGCAATAAGTGCAAATGCCCTGAGGTGGGAGTTGCATATCATATAACTCTATCTAACTTATAATTGTTACAGTTTATTCAGAGCCTGAAAGATACCAGACCCAGTGCAAGACACTGGTGGTTCTGATACTGACCCCAAGAAGCTCTCAGCCCACCAGGATCTGCCAGGAACAATACTGTGTGATCAGTGCTATAATAGAGCTGAGAACAGTCCTGTGGGAACACAGGAAGGAGGGCTTCCCTGAGGAGGTGAGCTTCAAACCGAGCCTAAAGGATGGGTGAGGTTTGGCAGCACAAGAATGGCAGTGAGAGTGAAGAGGAATGTCCAGGACACTCCCAGGCACTGAATCAGGAATGATGAGCTGTTGTGAGGGGAGCCCTGAGTGTGGTAGGGTTTACATGTTCAATTTTCTACAGCTCCCAATACAGCGCCTGATACACAAACCAAAGCAGTTGTTCTTAACTTTGAACTGGGAATCACTGTGTGCCCCCAGTCCCAGCCCCAAGATGCTGGCCAGTACTTATAGTCCCCCACGATCCTAACATGAAGCTGGGGCTAGATCTGCTAACGTAGAGGAAGGACATCAGACACACTGGTGCTGGGGCAGGAGGATGGTAGACACATGTCATCATCCGGGTCTTACAACTGAGGAAAATACTGCTTGATGAGTTCCACAACTGGCATCTGCTCACATGCTAGAAGCCGGGCAGACCTGGGCTGGACCTGAGCTCTTTTGTGTGAAGAGCGTCACTTGGCCTCTGCAGCCTAGCACTGTGCTCTGGGCTTTCCCAAGGAATGCAGTCCCAAAGGCTTTAGTGGGGCAACTGTCCCCGCACTCTTCCCTGGGGGCAGAAGGCAAATAATCTTTAGTATATTTTGGGATCTAAAGTAGCCTTATAATTCTTCCTGCTCTCCATGCACTTTATTACATCCCTTCCAATCCTAGAAAAGCCAGGCATCGTCCTCTGCACCCTGAGGTGTTAATTATTTCTCAATTAGCTCTTCCCGGTTGTATAGCCTCGTGGTGTGGAGAGGCCTAATGAGTTGCCGTGTTTATACACCCCCACGTCTTCAGAGCACTTTACCAATGGTAACTAATTAATGCTCACGACCCCCTTGGGAGGCAGGCGGAGAACTGCCGCCTTTTACTGGGAATTTGCAGGAGGCTCTGCAGCCAGGAGCTGCAGGTCCACTCTAGCTGGCTGTGGTCAGAGTAGATTTACTCCCCATTGAGAAAGTCCAGGGTGGTGGAGACCAGAATATAGCCCTCTCGCTGCTAGCCACCTCGTGGGTGACATCTCAATCGATTGATTGATCAGTCATTTATTGAGTGCCTTGATTTACAGAGCCCATTCATGGTTACAACCTCACAAGTTCCCTAAAAGAGAGAGAGAGAGAAATTCATTCATTCATTCATTGTCATCCACAACAAAGCAAAAGTCAGGTGCCTTGGTGCCCCACAGCCATAAGCTTAAGACGCATCGTAAGCTTAGTAGTTTCCACTGGCCACTGGTCAGACTGGGAATCCCTTGCAGGCAGGCACAGGTCTGGCTCTTTTCTGGATCCTTACCTCTAAGCAGAAGGCCTGGCCATGTTGGGTTCAGCAAGAGGTTTTGCTTTTCGCTTGTTTTAATATATCAATCAGTATATGAGTGGATGGTTTGTCTACTTGGGGTCAGAGCTCCTCTTAGGACATGCTGAGTTGTCTCTACATACAGAGCTCACAGCCTGGCACAGAGAAGGGCTCCTAGTGTGTGCTGAATGAACAAGGATGGCCGAGTTCATGGTGAACTCCCTGACCTCAACTTGCTCCTAACCTCCTGGAGAAGGTATCTCAAAGTGGAGGTCACAGCAGACTGTGGTAAGAAGCTGTGAAGAAGGGAGAGCAAGATGCTGGGAGGGGAGCACTGCAAGGAGGGGTGGAATCCAGGAGGGCTTTGCAGAGGAGGGGAAGTGAAACTAGACTTAAACAATAACTAGGAGTTTTGCAGGTTAAAAAGTAGCAGAGGGTGGATAGGAAGACAGTTCTATTCAGAGGGGCAGCAGGTCACACTGCTGTAAGGAAAAAGGCTTCAAGATAGTTCTGGCTGGAGTATAGAGCACCCCCAGGTGTCAGGGAAGCACAGCCGGAAAGGCAGTGGGCACCACTGTGTCAGGGCTTGCTGGAACAGACTGTGGTTCTTATCTCGAGGCTGCTGAAATTGTTTCTGTGAAGAATGCCCCCACCAACATACACGCATCTGTTTTGAGGCTTAACCCGAAACAGCTCCTCCTCTGAGAAAAATGCCTGGACATTTTGCATTGCACTCTAGAGCATGTATTTGCTATAACTTGAAAACAAGAGTAATCGTCACTTCAGAAAGATGGCCGGCTCCTCTGCTGAGAGCGCTGACCAGTGTGAGAGGCAGGCTTGTGGGTAATGGAAGGGTTTTATACCAGAGAAGAACGTGGTCAGTTGTGTTTCTTTGCCTGAGTGAGGTGTGAACTGAGATGGGAGGAGGGGGATGGAGAAAGAGGCCAGATGGGAGACTCCTGTAATGGCCCAGACTGATGAGGGGAGAGGAGGAGACAGACTCCAGAGAGCCACTGGGACAGGCCACTTGTTGGACTCCTGAACCCACCCCCTAACCTGTTAGCCCAGACTGGCCCAGACAGACTAGACTGGAGGTGGGAACGTGGCCTTGCCTGGGAATGCTGCCCAGCCAATTCCCAGCCTTGAGACCTTGGGCCTGTTGCTTCCTGGTTTCTTCAGTAAAACAGAGCACCATGTGAAGCTGTTGTGACAGGCCCTTGAGAGACGTGACTGAAAGTATCTGGCTCAGCCTTCCATCACTCCGACTCTCAGGACTGCAGCTGCCCTTGCCCACCGTGAGGAGACAGCCACCGTTCTTCTGCCCCCGCTGACCACTGTGTGGAACACCAACGCCCTTCTGTCTACAGGGACCTCTTCCCCCTGGGCTCAGAGTGCCCACTTGTTCATTTGCTCAGTGTCCAAGTCTTGGATGATTAGACATTAGAAGGGAGCCGAGAAAGTGGGCCTCGTTTTTTAAATCGAGATTCCTCAGAATGGAAGTGTGGCACCAATTGTCATCATCATCATCACTGTTCATTATGTACCAAGAACAGTATTAGACACTTTACACCTGTATGTGATTAAATCCTTACGATAAAACCCCCAGAGGTATAATTATCACTGTTATGTCCATTTTGCAGATGAGACAACCAAAGCTTGGAAAGGTTGGTTGGCTTGTGCATGGTCAACACAATTAGTAACAGGGAGAGAAAGGATTAATCTCCAGGTCTGTCTGATGCACAGCCTCATCTCCCTACTCAGAGCCTCCAATGGCAACTTGTTTGTAACAAATATACAGTTCAAGTTGTGGAGCAGTTACTCAAATAGACCCTTTCTGTCTGACTGGATACCCTCTGCTGGAGGCTCACTCTTTGGGGACCATCTCAAATGGTATCCTCTTGAGGAACCCGCCCTCGAAGCCTCCTCTAGCAGGGCCTCTCCACCTCCCTTTTTTTAATTTATTTATTTATTTAACTGCATTGGGTCTTTGTTGTGGCACACAGGATCTTCAGTTGCAGCATGTGGAATCTATCTCCCTGACTAAGGATTGAACCCAGGCCTCCTGCACTGGACCACCATGGAAGTCCCACCTCCCCCTCTCTTGAGACCATTCAGATTTTTTCCTGACTCTCCTCTGACCTACTTTCCCTCTCTGGTGTATCATAGCTGAGTGTGTATATGTGGTGGGCAAATAGAGCTGAATGCAAATGCTCGCTTTGTCACCCACTTACAATAAGCCTGGGGGTGAGATACTCAATGTCCCTGAGGATCAGGTGCCTTCATCCTGAAGATAGTGATGATATGTCCATGGAGTTGTGATGAAGACACAAGGAGTTAGCCCAGGTACAGGGCTTGGCACAGTGCCTGGTGAGTATCAGTGTTCAATAATGTTTGCTGTTATTACAATTATTCTTTAAAATTTGTATTTACTTATTTACCGCTGTGCTCGTTCTTTGTTGCTGTGTGTGGACTATTCTCTAGATGTGTTACACGGGCTTCGCGTTGCAGTGGCCTTTCTTGCTGTGGAGCACGGACTCTAGGGATGCAGGCTTCGGGAGTTATGGTGTGTGGGCTCAGTAGTTGTGACGCGTGGGCTCAGTTGCCCCTTGGTATGTGGAATCCTCCTAGACCAGGCATCGAACTTGCATCCCCTACATTGGCAGGTGGATTTTTAACCACTGGGCCAACTCAGAAGTCCTATTATTAGGGTTATTTTTAATGATGAAAGTGCCCTGACTGGCACAAGGCCTGGCACACAGTTGGTCCTGTAGCACATACAAAACACTTGTCTCCTCACCCCCATAGGCTGCAAGCTCCCAGAGAGGAGGACCTATTTCTTGTTCATCTATTAGTCCCTCTCGTAGTAAATCTGATTACTATGTAGAAAGGCTTTGTACATGGTAAAACTCAATTTTTCTCCACATTGTAATTCTCAGTACATATTTGTTGAATTAATGTCTTTCTGAATGATTGCTTCCGTTCATAAGAAAGCCTTGCTAAAAGTGCAATGAAACAGAATCTCAGCAATAGTTAATCTGTCAGTCAACAAGTCCCTTCTGAGCCCTTGCTTTGGGGTTAACACTACACAGCACTGGAAGGCTGGGACACGGTATAGATGCCCCAAGACAGAGAGAATGATCACATTTGTGAATTCCAAGGATGACTCCAGCAGTTTACCTGGTCACTTTCATCCAGAAGGATGACAGTAACTGAGTTCCTTCCAACAAGCCTTTGCCAACTCCTAACAAGGAGTTGTTAGGTGTGAGTGGACCAGGTGGAGTTTACACCCTCCAAGACTGGTGGCTTAGAGAGAGCAAGGCCGTGTCTGGAGGCAGATAGAGCTGGGCTTGCTTTCCAGGGCCAGCATTTACTGGCTGTGTGACCTGGGACAAAGGACTTGACCTTTCTGGGTTTTAGCTGCCTAAAATGGGGTCAGTAACCTCTTTGAAATGCTATGAAGAGTAAACGAACAGCACTGTAAAATAACTATGTAAATGGAAAGCTCTGTCTTAATAATAGAAATATCTTCAGATCATTCTTTTGTAAGATTAAATGTGTAATGAGGTGATAACTTTTAAATAATTAAATGAGATTATGTATGTAAAGCCTGTGAAGGGCACATGGTAACTAACGCTTGGTATAGGATGAACTATTGTTAATACTCCAGAGTGGCCCTCCGTCTGCTGCTCCACTACCCAGAGGCTCCTCCCTGCCATGTCCACATGGCTCACTCCTTCACCTGCTTCAGGTCTTTGCTCAAATGTCATGTTCACAGCCAGGACCTCCTGACACCCTAATTTTCACCACAATTCCCACCCCTGCTGGCAAGCGCTCCTGATACTCTCTCTCTCTCTTTGTTTTTTCTCCATAGCATTTATCATCATTTAACATACTAAATATCTAGTTTTGGGTTCATTGTGTTAGATTTCCCGCCTTTGGCCCCTGACTACCCCAGTGGAGTGGAGGAGGCAGTGATTTTTGTTTGTTTTGTTCGCTGCAGCAGCCCCAGTGCCTATTCCACGGGGCACCAAACTTTTTCTGCAAAGGGCCAGATAGTAAATACTGTTTACTGTTACTGTTTACTGTGTTTTACAGGCCATATGGTCTCTGTCACAAATACTCAACTCTGCTGTTATAACAAGACAGCAGCCATCAGTTCAGTTCAGTCAGTTCAGCCGCTCAGTCGTGTCTGATTCTTTGCGACCCCATGAATCACAACACGCCAGGCCCCCCTGTCCATCACCAACTCCCGGAGTTCACTGAGACTCACATCCATCAAGTCAGTGATGCCATCCAGCCATCTCATCCTCTGTCGTCCCCTTCTCCTCCTGCCCCCAATCCCTCCCAGCATCAGAGTCTTTTCCAATGAGTCAACTCTTCGAATGAGGTGGCCAAAGTACTGGAGTTTCAGCTTTAGCATCATTCCTTCCAAAGAACACCCAGGGCTGATCTCCTTTAGGATGAACGGGTTGGATCTCCTTGCAGTCCAAGGGCTCTCAAGAGTCTTCTCCAACACCACAGTTCAAAAGCATCAATTCTTCGGACCGCAGCCATAAACATACGCAAATAAATGAGCAGAGCTGTGTTTCAATAAAACTTTATTTACAAAAACAGGCAGTGGGCCTAATTTGGCCTATGGACCATAGTTTGCCAACCCCTGGCCTAGATCACCATCTGGCACATTGTAAATGCTCAATAAAGATTTTATGAATGAATGAATGATCATTAATTAATGTTAATAAATGAATATTTACTTAAAAGTGAATTAAGTTAATGAATAATGAGCACAAGACACCTGGTATAAGGCATAGTACTCAAGAAACACTTATTTCTTCCTATTTTATTTATTTTTAAAAATTTTATCTGTTTTTTAATTGAAGGATAATTGCTTTACAGAAATTTGTTGGTTTGTGCCAAATATCAACATGAATCAGCCATAGGTACACATATGTCCCCTCCTTCTTGAACCACCTTCCCATCTCCCTCCTCCTTCCTATTTTATACTTAATAAATACTACAAGGCAGGCCATGGTGTATTTATTAGAGGCACAAACAAGGTGCCATGCGAGTACTTGGAGGTGGCAGAGTCTTCCTCTTGGGATGAGGAAAGGCTTCAAGGGCATCTAAAGCTTGCCCCCCACCCCCGAAGCAGGTCCCGAGTGAAAGATCTGAGGGCACACGGGGCTTCCCTGGTAGCTCAGCTGGTAAAGAATCCGCCTGCAATGCAGGAGACCCCAGTTCAATTCCTGGGTCGGGAAGCCCCACTGGAGAAGGGATAGGCTACCCACTCCAGTATTCTTGGGCATCCTTGGTGGCTCAGCTGGTAAAGAATCTGCCTGCAGTGTGGGAGACCTGGGTTCAATCCCTGGGTTGGGAAGATTCCCTGGAGAAGGGAAAGGCTACCCACTCCAGTATTCTGGCCAGGAGAATTCCATTGACTGTATAGTCTGTATAGTCCATGGGATCGCAAAGAGTCAGACACAATTGAGCAACTTTCACTTGTACTTACTAGTTTATTTGGGAGATGATCTCAGGAAACACTGAGAAGAGAGTAGGGAAGTGAGAAGAAAGAGCTTGAAATGAAAACAGACTGTGATAAAAAATGAACAGCTTACTTCTATGGGCCACTGGGCCTTAATCTCACATTCCTCCAAATTATCCTATCCCCCCACCCACCCCGGCTTATGAGGCTTAGGTATTTATGCAATTCCCATGCCCCGCTGGTTGAAAGCTACTCCCGGGGTGTCAGCTACCCAGTGCTTCCAGACAGGTGGAGAGTGTCAGGAGCTTGCAGTAGGATGACCTTACTGGGTACCTGGTGGGTGAGCAGAGAGGGGACACTGAAGTAATACATGAGCTAGTATTGGAAGACAAACACATAGACTTGTTTAAGATACTATTTCAGATCTTTGATGGCCACAGTTCAGTTTAGTCGCTCAGTCACATCCGACTCTTTGCGACCCCAGGGACTGCAGCACACCAGGCCTCCCTGTCCATCACCAACTCCCGGAGTTTACTCAAACTTATGTCCATTGAGTCAGGGATGCCATCCACCCATCTCATCCTCTGTCGTCCCCTTCTCCTCCTGCCTTCAATCTTTCCCAGCATCAGGGTCTTTTCCAATGAGT
Organism: Bison bison bison; assembly: GCF_000754665.1. Taxonomy (NCBI): domain Eukaryota; kingdom Metazoa; phylum Chordata; class Mammalia; order Artiodactyla; family Bovidae; genus Bison; species Bison bison. Next base: position 915,836 of record NW_011494816.1, on the reverse strand, counting down.
AATCCTATCAGGGACAGTTGCTAATAGCTGTTCCAGCAGATAGACTGAGAGCATCTTCTGTCCTTTGCACCCAATTGGAAAACTCTCTGGGAAGGACTCTGATTGGCCCAACCTTGGTCACGGCAGCGTTTGCAGTCAGGGGTGGGGTATTATGGTTGAATGGTTAGTAGCCCAGGAAGGAGAGGTGTTACTCCCAGCAGGGAGGCACACTGGGCAGATGATGGAGGTAATCGCTCTCCACCACAGTAGGGGTTCTTCTATTGGTTTCTTTGACTTTGTGGATTACAAATAAAACTCACAGAAGACCTGCAATTTAATGAAACAATTTATATGCTAAGATAGAACAAGTCCCAGCATAGAGCTATTGACTAGTTTGGAAACAAACATGAAAAGTGCATTCAGTTTTTTTTTAAGTGTGCAGTTAATAGAGCAACATATGTGATAGAAGAGAAAAAGTAATCTAAACTCAAAACAGTTAAAAAGTCATTCATTAGTACTCTTTAGCCTGCCTGCCTTGAGGGACCTCAGGAAAGTTATTGAACCTCTCTGAACCTCAGTTTCTTCATCTGTAAAATGCAGGCAGTGCTAATACATAGCTCCTGGGCTTGGGAAGGTTAAAATGAGGTGAGGTGTGTGAAACATGAGCCATGGGGACTGGCCAATGGAGAGTTCTCAGTAAATAATAGTTTTGATGATGACAAGGACAACTTTAAAATGTTATAAAAAATTATTTATTTATTATAATTGGAGGCTAATTACTTTACAACATTGTGGTGGTTTTTGCCATTCATTGACATGAATCAGCCACACGGAACAACTTTTTTTTTAACCTCCCTGTGGGAACCTTCTGCGCTCAAATTGTTCTTCTGTGGCCACCTAGAGGCCAGCCGGAGCTTTTCCACAGCTCCGCAAGTTTTTACTCACCACTGGTGGCTCAGATGGTAAAGAATCCTCCTGCAACGCAGGAGATGTGGGTTCGATCCCTGGGTCGGGAAGATTCCCCTGGAGGAGAGCATGGCTGCCCACTCCAGTATTCTTGCCTGGAGGATTCTTGGACAGAGGAACCTGGCGAACTTCAGTCCATAGGGTCACAAAGAGTTGGTCACAACTGAAGCGACTGAGCAAGCTCTCTAAGAACCCGCCCCTCCCACCTCTGCTCCTCCTACCTCTGCTCCTCCTCATCTCCAAACTAGAGAGGTCACATCCCAAACAGACCTGGTGTACAGGAACGGTGCTCCAGGTAGGTGGAACACAATGACCAGAGACAAGAAGCAGGCAATGGGGGCCAGAACTACCAACGACGTGTAACCTGGAGGGGTTGCCTGTGGGAGGAGCCGGGGTGGGAGGGAGCAGGCGGTGTCCTTCACCCCATCAGCAAACCTTGCCAGTAACTTCGGCCCTATGGAGCCAGAGCTAGAGCCAGGGAGGGTTTCTTGCTGGAAGCATGCCCACGATGCTGGGGATCTGTTTCCATCTGCTCATTTTACTGCTGAGTTGTAATGTGCTAAATGTCATTATCCTCCCCTTCCTTAAACAAGAAAAAAGTTAACAGCCTGAGAAAAGGAGATATTTCACTTCATTTGGCATCCAGCCACCATCATCCACACAGGGTGTTCCCTCGGGGCTTGATTAAGGTTGGGAGAAGCCCTGTTCTGTTCTGCTTTCAACTGCTAGCACCGCTCTGTGTCAGCTCCAGGCTGGGCACCGGCGGCTGGAGGCAGGTCAGAGCTGTGCCTGGCTGCCAGGAGAATAGGCAGCTCCCACCCTCTGAACACCTCAAACACCTTACAGAGAGAATGGGGGCAAGAGCAAAGTGACTTGTTCAAGGTCACAGACTGCTTTTTAGCATCTGCTCCTGGTTTGATTCCTGGGTCGGGAAGCTCCACTGGAGAAGGGATAGGCTACCCACTCCAGTATTCTTGGGCTTCCCTTGTGGCTCAGTTGGTAAAGAATCAGCCTGCAATGCAGGAGACCTGGGTTCAATCCCTGGGTTGGGAAGATCCCCTGGAGAAGGGGAAAGCTACCCACTCCAGTATTCTGGCCTAGAGAATTCCATGGACTGTATAGTCCATGGGGTCGCAAAGAGCTGGACACAACTGAGCGACTTTCACTTTCACTGTGTGGTGAAGGTGAAACTTGAATCAAGACATACAAATTACATAAAATAAGGGTTCAATGCAATAGAAAGACAAACTCAGAAGACTTAAAAAAAATGGACTGATGCCTTCAAGAGGTAGTGATCTGCCTGTCTACCAGAGGCATGCAAGTGGTTTAGATACTCTCTCAGAACACTCACTGTTGAGAGGAGTTCTGATTTAGATGGAGAGGCTGGAAGAGGTGATGGCTGAGATTATTTTCAATGTTGAGCTTCTAGAAGCCTATAACTGAAAAATCTCACCTGTTTTCATGATCTTAAACATGCCTTGCTCATACTGACTCACAGGAGTTTCCAGCATCTGATGTTGGCTGCTAGACACAGAGGAAGGAATGGGCAGGCAGCACAAGGTGCGATTCATCTTCATTACTCTGATTATGGGGTCATTAAGGCTTTTACTCTGCAGTGCTCCCCTAAGGAGTGCCTGCTGCTTCAGCTATGTGACAGACAGTTGTCCTCCCAGCCGCCCAGTAGGCAGGGGTGTTTCACAGGACTTGAAGCTGTAACTGAATAAAGATCACCCACCCACTAGCCTCCCACTACAAGCCAGAGCTGTGATCCCAGGTGCCTGCTAGGCCTGGCCTCTGCAGTGCCTTGCTGAAGAGGGGTGGCCAAGGCCAGGTCCTGAGCCCCAGGGATAGCCACCCTCTCCTCCCCAGTGGGCTGGGGGAAAGGCCAGTAACACAGAATGAACGTGCCCAGGGTGGAGGGTGGGACACACCTCTAGTTTACACCTCCGAGAGCATCACATTGGGTCTTCCACAGTCCCCACTGTGGCCCACAAGGCCCTGCACGACCCACTCTACATACTCCAGACTTTGAGCTCCCCGAAGGCGTGGGCAGGAGCTAGTCTGCTCTCCACTTAGCCCCAGAGCCTGGAGCTATGCTTGGCGCTTAACCAGTGCTTGATAAATGTTAAGTGAGTGACTCGAAGGCCTATAGTCTTTCTGAACTTGACAGAAGTAAACTTGACAAAGGAGGCAGCCCAAAGGGCAGAGGTCACTGGCCCGAGAGTCTGGAGGTGGGGTTCAAGTTAGTATCTGTCATTGATTCATGGTTTGACCTTGGACAACTCCTTGCTCCCTTGCCTCAGTTTCCTTATCTGGGCCTCGGCTTCCTGGCCACAAATTTGGGGATTTCGCCTAAAGCTGGAGAGGAGGTGGAAGGAAAGCCCATGCTTTCTCGTTGAGCTCTAGCCTGCAAAGGTCCCTAGGGGGTAGTCTTGGTCCCATCCTCAGCCCTTGTGGACCCGGTGATGGAGTCACCTGTTTGGGACTAAGGTAGCCACGTCCCTGCTGTGAGTTCACTCAGTACAGTAACCCAAACTGAGCCTATCTTATGTGCCAAGCTCAGTGCAGGGCCATGGGGCTGAATCAGATGTGGCCCTTGTTGAACAGAACCAGAGTCGAATGGGGACAACAGACATGGTGAGATCATTATGGTGCAAGGATAAAGCAATGTAAGCAACACAGTGAGATACGATGCCCTGAGAGTATACACAAAACGGAGTGGCGGATGAGAGCTGCAGGATTTGGCAAGACTTCCTGGAAGAGGCAGGTTTGAACTGAGCGCTAGAGATAAAAATGATAGGAAGACAAGTCAGTGGAGAAATAGGATGTACAAAGATACAGAAGTAAGGCAGTTTGTGAGCAAGGAGACTAGTACACTGTGGGGAGGGAGCAGGGTGGTGACAGGTTGTGTTGGTGATCCCAGGCCCAACTCTAGACCACTCATGACACACCTCCCAGGAAGGGCTGTGTCCCAGGAAGCAGCATACAACAGGGTAAGTCTGGTTCAAAGCCTGGCTCTTCCCATGCTTATCTGCGACCTTGTTCAGTGTCTCTGTGTTCTCATTTGTAAAATGATGATTGCAATGCCTACTCTTCAGGACTGGTGAGAGAACTGAATGAGTTTACGTGTATGAAGTGCCTTGCACATAGGAGGCAGTCCTGGAAGTGGGGTTTCTTTCTCTTTTCGGCTTTTGGCTAGTATGCAGATACTCCTGACAAAAGCTCTAGTGGGTATTTGTTAGTCATTTATATGATTAATGTGAATGAGATTACCAGAAAGAAAGTTTACTGAAGAGTTTTGGCAGGAGGAAGAGGCAATGGAGGGAGAAATGCATAACCTTGGGGACAGGAAAAGCAAGAAAGAAAACAAACTGGGAAGCCTGGGGGAGGCAACAAACCTCACCAGCTTCCCAGCTTTACCAGCAAACCACTTTGATTTCAGTTTGACTGTCTGGGAAGTAGGAGAAGAAAGAGATGGGTTCCTGTCTTACCTAGTGGCTCAGTTGGTAAAGAATAGGCCTGCAATGCAGGACCCAGGTTCGATCCCTGGGTTGGGAAGATCTCCTGGAGAAGGAAATGGCAATCCATTCCAGTATTCTTGCCTGGAAAATCCCATGGACAGAGGAGCCTGGTGGACTACAATCCATGGGGTTGCAAGAATCAGACATGACTGAGCGACTAAACCACCACCATCTGTCCTAGGGAAGGTCACAGGTCACTGTCACGGGTAGACAAGGGATTCGGGAGAAGTGGGCAGGCTGCGTGTGCTGCCTGTTGTCCAGTCACCTCCCGGACTCTGCTGCAACGGAGAGGAAGGAAGGAGGGAAAGGAAGTCTTCGTGAGTCCTGGGATGGAACTCAGAGGCCTTGGGTGGCCTTACTTTCCAGATTTCACAGGAGCCTGGAATGACAGTATTATGCCAATGGATATCACCCAAAGGGCCCTGGGTGATAAGCGACACATAAACACTTAATGCTTCAGTGTTATCAGTTTATTAGTAGTTTTCCAAACCTGAAGAATGCTGTAAGTAAGTTGGAGGGACAGGATGAGGAGGCTAGGGAGTGTGACTCTGAGCAAGCCTCTTCCCTTCCAGGGCTCTCAGTCTTCCCAGAAAGAGAGATCTCTAGGGACCACGCTTCTCAGTCTGTTCTGCATCTATCACTGGGGACATGAGAACTAAGGCAGGGGTGCTGGCCTACCCCTGGTACTGTCTAAGTGTCAGGAAAATGAGTCAAGCAGCGAGTGAAACTTTTGTTTTTAAGTGGGGGAAGGAAATGCAAAATAAATCACAAACCATTATGGACCGGTGAGGGGGTGGGGTGTCTTGCCACTGCGATTACATACAACCAACAGTCTTGTAGTCTGGAAAGAACTTGGTTTTTTAGAGTTTTAAGTTAAATTAGCAATGGCAACCCACTCCAGTACTCTTGCCTGGAGAATCCTATGGGCAGAGGAGCCTGGTAGGCTGCACTCCATGGGGTTTCGAAGAGTCTGACTTGACTGAGCAACTTCACTTTCACTTTTCACTTTTATGCATTGCAGAAGGAAATGGCAACCCACTCCAGGGTTCTTGCCTGGAGAATCCCAGGGACGGGGGAGCCTGGTGGGCTGCTGTCTATGGGGTCGCACAGAGTCGGACACGACTGAAATGACAGCAGCAGCAGCTCTTGTTAGTAAGACCATAAGAATCTAGCTTGATGGTTCCCAGATTTGCTAACAATCAAAGCTGAAGTCTTTGACAATAAAATTCTACATCTATGATTCTATAACTTCGATTTCAAGAGTGTAAAATTCCAAGATTTTCTTCAGTGTCTGGTAGAAGGTTTGAGACTGGGCACAGGGGGCACTTCCTTGAGTGGGGCCCTTACATTCCCCAAAGAATAGAGAAGTCAAGGGAAGATTCTACCAATGGGCCTTATTTCAGGGAGTTTGAGGGTCTTTCAGACCAAGTTGGCCAAGAATGAGGCCTGCTGGAAGACTGTTAAGAGGGCAGGAAAGAGCGCTGAGCAGCCAGGTGTAGGCTGCGGCCCTGCCCTTATCTGGCAGCTGTGCCCTCTGCTCTAGCCACGACTTCTCCCACTGCCAGACCTGAGACCTACTCCAGTAGAGGAGGCCTTATTATAAGGATAGAGCGTGGCTCACCGGAGTCCAGTAACAGGCTCCTGGGTACTAGAGCACCTGCCCAAATGGAGGCAATTATCTTCTGCATCTCTTGGGAGACGCCATGTTACTTTTCTGCATATTTGCACAATTTGGGCCTTCCCATTGGCAGTTTCCCACTGGCCCCTCGCGTCTGCCCCCAGCCTCCCTTGTTCTCCTGGATCAGGCTCTTTTGCCTCCGTGTACACGTCCAACTGTCCTTGTGTCTCAAGGTCCCCATTCCAACTCCCGGAAGAGTCTGATGGGCTCCACTTACCCGCCAGCCTATGGCACAGCGAGCCGGTTTCCAGCGCCTGGACCAGGTCCAACCATCTCCGAGCGGTGGGGAGAGGGGGAAGACTCAGGGACCCTCAGACGGAGAACGCGCGGCGGTCCCGCAGGGAGCTCGCGCCCTCGCCCTTGCGCTCCATGGTCTCGAACAGCAGCCGCACCAGCGCCGGCCGTCCCTGGGCCACCAAGGCCCGGGCCAGCCCCAGCACCTCGTCCGTGTGCGCGCGCCACACGCGCTGCAGCTCCTGCCGCAGGCGCGCCGCCGGGTACTTGTCCTGGGCGCGCCGCAGCCACAAGTCCACCTCGCGGCCCACCTCGCCGTCGCTGAGCTGCGCCTGGCTCCACTGCGCCAGCAGCGCCTCGAGCAGGCAGCCGAAGCCCTCGGCGTGGCTGCAGCCCGCGTCGTCCAGCTCCACGGCGCGCTTGAAGCAAGCCGCCGCGTTGGCCTCCTCGCCCTTGATGCGCAGGCACTTGCCGCGCAGCAGCTGCAGCTCCGGCAGCGTGGCGCCCAGCTCCGACTCGCCGGCCTTGGCCAGGAAGACCAGCGCCTGGTTCAGCGCCGCCTCGTCCACCGCCAGCAGCTCCTGCACGGCGTCCACGCCCATGTAGTAGTAGACCTGGGGTGGGGGCGGCGGCGTGAGCCTTCCTCCCCGGCTCTCTCGCTGCTCCCCCTTCATTCCAATCTCACTACTTACTGTTTTAAAAATTCCATGCATTCATTCCCACCCTCCCCGCCTTCAAAATTATTCATCTCAAAGTTTGGTCTCCCTCTCCTAGAGAAGGAGACAGTGCTCTCTCTGATTCCAGCTCCAGCCCCACGAATCTCGGCCATATAACCTTGAGCGGGACCCTCTCAGGGCCGCAGTTTTCTCTCACAAAAGATATTGTAATCTCTCGGTGATTATTCCCTGGGCACAGAAGGAATCAGAATAATGGCCCACGCTTTCCGAGCTCTTAGAAAGAACTGGGCCCTGTTCTGAATGCTGTTGGTGCATCACCACCTATAACCCTCCCTGTAGCTGTAGGAGGCAGGTACTACAGGCAGGTTATCAGGCACAAGGATGCCCCCATATGCTTCTGTGTCCTCAGTGCCCTGGCGTGACATAGAGTTAATAGTTTTTGTTTAGTAAGCCATTGACTACCCAAGCCAAGAGGCTGCCTTACCTGGCCGATGTCCAGGTAGGTCTTGAGGCCTGGGCACACCTTGACCACTTCCTCAAGGTCAGCCTTGGCGCAGGCCAGGTGGTTCCTGTCAGGCATGCCCCCAAGCCCCAGCTTGCCTCGCTCCAGGTCGTGCAGGTAGGCTCTGATGTGGATCTGCCCAGAGAGAGTCAGCTGAGGGAAGATGCTCCAAGCCAGGACCCCTGCCCTCCTTGCTGTTGTCAATAAAGCCTGTGTTTTTTTCCTCGACAGCAACTCAGGGAGTTTCTGTGGTGCAGTTGAAAGCCCCTGAGACTGGGACTCAGAAGTGCTAGATCCTGGTCCTGTGCCAGCTTGGACCAGCCTCTTTCTGGGCATTAGTTCCCCTCTCTGTGCAATAAAGGGGGTTGGATGAAGTAAGAGCCATTCATTCATTCTCTCACTCATTCATTCAACAAATATGTCCTGAGTGCCCACCATATACCAGGCCCTGTGCTAGGTACTGGAGTGCAGTGGTGATAAGACAGATGAAGTCCCTGCCCTGGCAGAACTTAACATTCTAGTAGGGATGATGATCATAAACAAGTAAACGGTACCACTTCAAGTGGCGACGAGTACAATGAAAAAATAAACAGGTGATGGGATACAGCTGACTAGGGGAGGGAGTTATTTGAGATGGGATGGCAGCACCGATTTTGTGAGGGTCTGTGTAAGCAAGTAGTGTGGGAAGAATGGCAGGGGGCCCCAGCTTACAAGCATCAAATTACAAATGATTCTAGACCCTTGCTTTCATCACCACTTCCTCCTTTTCCCCCCACATCTGTTTGGAGCATTTAGAAAATCTAGAGGTTCGGGAGAGGTAGGGAAGAGGTGGAGAAAGAGCAAGTAAGAAAAAGGGGTTGTTGTCATTGAAGGTATTAATACTTTATAGCCATCAGTAGGCTCTGGTTCTAAGGTAGCTTTAAGGTGGGGGTGGGGTGGGGGTGGGAATCTTTGGCTTTGGAGCCAGTTGAACTTGGCTGAATTCCGGCCCTTCCTCCTCTTCATTTACATGACCTCTGTGAGCCTCATTTTCCACATCTGAAAAATCAGTACACTAAGATCATCCTTGGAGAGTTACCGTGACAATGGAGAGAACATGTTCTAGCCGGGACCTAGCAATGGTGGGTGCTCAGTTTATTCACTCATTCAAAAGATCATCAGGAGCCTGCTATGTGCCAGGTACTGTTCTAGGATATATAGTTGAGAGCAAAATGGCAAATTCCCTGCCCTCGTGGAGCATGTATTTTACCTGGAGGGTGGGGGGAGAGAAATAAACATAAACCAGAAAATAGTATGTTAGGGAATGATAAATGCTAAGAAGAAAAAATAAACCAGCACAGGAGGACACGATGTGCTGGTGAGAGGCTGACATTTTCAGGAGGATGGCTGCTAGCAGCTACCTTTTCAAGCCCTCAGTGAAGTGAGGGAGGAAGCCAATGGGACATCTGGGAGAAGAGCCTTCTAGGCAGAGACCCTAACTAGTAACTGCTGGCAACATGATTATGTCATCAGGACCAAGACCCAGGGAGCAGATTTGCCCTCATGTCCCATGAAAGGTAATAGAGAAGGCTGTTTAGCCTGGAGCAAAGTAAACTCAGAGGTCCAGATCTCTGCCCCCAAGCAGTGCATTCTGTGGGGACTCCTGAGGGCAGATCTGAGACCAGTGTGGGGAAGCCAGAGGCAGGCAGCTCTTGGTTAAATTAGTAATCTGCGGAGCTGAATGACCATAGTGGACTGCCTTAAGAGACAGTGAGCCAGTTAAAAATATACCTAATAATAGTAATCAACCACTTATGAACTCTTACTATGTGCTCAGTACTGAGTTTTAAACACAGAATCTAATTTAAGCCTCATAACAACTCTGTGAGGCAGGTACAATTACCTTCAGCCTGTTTATAGATGAAGAAAGTGGGGCTCGGAATTTAGGCAAGAGTGTAAGTGATGATGTGGGATTTGAACCAAGGCTAGCTGTGTTGAGAGCCAGAGCTGTGCTTTACGACATTAGATTTCCTCCAGTATACCCTCTGCCTTCTACGAGCACCTCCCATACTCCTGGCATCTGCTTTAGATGTGACCTCACTTAGTCTTCTGACAACCTGTTAACACAGATGTTACGATCCGTATCTTCCAGGTTTGGGAATGTAGGTTTGGAGCGGTAAGTGGCTCACTTGTCCCAGGTCCCACAGTGATAAATGGAGAGGCCAGAATTCCACCCAGGTCAGTCTAACTGCCCGAGGTGCTAATCAGAGAGGGGGCTGGTAGGTAGCTGGCCAGGTCATTGTAGAAGGGATGAGCAGTGGGTGGTAAGCTCCTTCATTCTCTACCTTGATAATCTTAGAGAACACAAACTGCGAGCCTTGATGACACCTAAGCGCCCTTCTACCATGAAGGCGCCCTGACCTCTGGGCTCTGGCCACGGAGCCTTGGCCCTTGCTCTCTGATTCTCAATGGCAGAATGAGGCAGAGCTGCAGGCTGACTCACCTTGGCCCTCGTGCAGTATGCCTGCCAGTTGAGCTCTGGATCTCGTAGGACGTCCAGGGCCATGTTGCAGGTGCCAATGGCCATGTCCTGCTTTCCAAGGAAGTGGAAGATTTTGGCTAGGCGATTAAGGATGGGAAGTTGGTCCTTGGCAATCTCGATGGCCTGAGTAAGGGACAAGGGTTAGAGCAAACCATCTGTCTGGCTGTTTGCTAGAACTGGAATGTCATCTCTCAGTAGGGCCATATCACCCCAAAATTTTCATCCACCTTCCAGCTCTAAGTGCAATCATATCATGGGGCCCAACACTTTGGGGTACAACTTATTGACACTCAACTCCCAAGAGCCTAACTCACTGCCATGCTCTCTGCCATTTTCATGGACATGTCCGGTGAATCCCTCCAGACCCCAGGTCAACCCCTCTCACTCAGACATATCAATGTGTGCTCCCTCATTTTTCCAGGACAGGTGGGAAGAGGGGCCAGAATCAGCCTCTACATCCCCCAAACTCACACAATGTTTCTACCCGGGCCACAGCACTTGCCCCAATCCTAGTACAGTTACCGACAGCTCCTGCCTTGTGTTTGTTGCTGCCCCTGAGACAGTGAACTCCTGCAGGGCAAGGGCCCCATCTCTCCGCCTCTGTGCTTGGCACAGAGTAGGTTCCCAAGGAGGGTCAAAGGCAGTGTGTTAAATCAGACACAACTCTTGGAGCACACGTGAACTAGAGTTTATGCTCCACTCTGTTCTGAGATCTCTCACCAAGAAACTGCTCATCACCCATCAGCCAACACTGTGACCTGCCCCAGGGCATCATGCTGACTGTACAGGGGATGAGAATCACAGGGTCCCTGTCCTCCAGGAAAATCTTAAAAAACTGAGCTCAGTGCGAAAATTGCCACCGAAACAAGGTATCAAGAATAAGGCTTGAACAGCACTTTAAAGTTTACGGTAGACAGTTTCATCCACTACCTTCTTTGAACCTCTAAATATCCTAGAAGGTGGACAGATCACATAATCAACATATAAGGAGGTTCAGGGATGGAAGTGACTTGTTTTAGGGTCACAGGGCCTGTGAGCAGAGCTGGCATCCACACTGTGCCAAGCTCATTTTCTCTCCACTGTGCCATGGGGCTGCAAAGGGGAAAAGCCTGAGGGTTCAGTTCAGTTCAGTTGCTCAGTTGTGTCTGACTCTTTGCGACCGCATGGACTGCAGCATGCCAGGCTTCCCTGTCCATCACCAACTCCCGGAGCTTGCTCAAACTCATGTCCATCGAGTTGGTGATGCCATCCAACCATCTCATTCTCTGTCGTCCCCTTCCCCTCCTGCCTTCAATCTTTCCCAGCATCAGGGTCTTTTCCAATGAGTCAGTTCTTTGCACCAGGAAGCCAAAGCATTAGAAAATTGCAACTAGCTTAGAAGATAGGCCTGGAAAATGGGGTAGGCCAGACCAGGTGTCGGAGAAGGCAATGGCACCCGACTCCAGTACTCTTGCCTGGAAAATCCCATGGATGGAGGAGCCCGGTAGGCTGCAGTCCGTGGGGTCGCTAAGAGTCAGACACGACTGAGCGACTTCACTTTCACTTTCCACTTTCGTGCATTGGAGAAGGAAATGGCAACCCACTCCAGTGTTCTTGCCTGGAGAATCCCAAGGACGGGGGAGCCTGGTGGGCCACCGTCTATGGGGTCGCACAGAGCCAGACACAACTGAAGCCACTTAGCAGCAGCAGACCAGGTGTTGGGAGGGTCTGACTCACTTTGCTTTTGTTTGGGATGGAGAGAAAGGTGTGGTGTAAGGGCACTTCCTGAGCAGGGCGGGGAGGTAGGGAGAAACCCGGAGAAGCAGTTGGTTCCAGGGAGAGGAGGCTGGGGTGTCAGGCTTTGTCCAGGTTTGGAGGGTGATTGTAACCAGGGGCACATACCTTGCCAAAGCAGTCCAGGGGATCGGTTCCCGAAAACCCGCAGTCATGGACACCCATGGGCGTGGTGGAGAAGGTTTCCTTCCTCTCCAGCAGCATTCCAAGGTAGCACCAGGCCAGAGCTAGGGGGCGGGGGGAGAGGCGTCTCAGGGAGTAGCATGTGGGGAAGGGGAGAGCAGGCAGGGGCCAGCACCACCCAGGTGTCAGCCCTGGGAGGACAAGGTCAGGGGCAGGGGCAGAAATCACTTCGGGCCACCCAGAGAGAAAGAGAAACAAAGGAGGGCAGAGGGGACTTGCGAGTGAAGGGGGAACGATTCCAGTGCTTGTTTTGTGTTTTCTACATCCCCTAGGGGCCCTCACGGAGGGTGCCTTCTGCTGTCTGACCCCAGCTCTCCCCCAGCTCTGGTCCCTGTGTGACAGTGACCCCTCCCTCCCGTCTCCAGAAGGGCCTTCATTCTCCCACCACAAAACGGGGATAAGAGGCTGAAATGGGGAGAGCTCTGTCTCTCACACTCTGGGTTGCAGACAGGCCTGGACACGTGCCCTTGGAGTGATGTGCAGGCACATATTCGCTGGGTGTGAGCTCCTTGAGGGGAACAGGGAGTGGAGGGGACAGGCTGAGGGGGAGAGAAACAGAACGAGAGGCGGGGACAGTGACAAGACTGGCAGGGCTGCTGATGCGTGTAGGGAGAGCCCAACCCCTTCCCACTCCCCGCTGCCGCCCCCATGAGCCCGACCTCGGGGGTGGGGGTCTGAGGACTTGAGGACTTGCTGCAGCAGGGCCAGTGTGCGGTTGAAGGCTGGCAGCCTCTTCTGCTCCTTGCTGCCCAGCTCCAGGA
>NW_011494816.1:891547-902941 GCF_000754665.1 Bison bison bison | reverse complement strand
CCTTGCCATGGAGATTTCCCCCCCTGGGTTCCAGGCCCCACTTTTCCCCCTCGTCCCTCCCCACCATCCCATCCCCACCCCCAGCCTGACCTGATGAAGAGCGTTGCCATGGTGAAGTACCAGCCCCTTTTCTCCTCCATTGGGATCTAGGGAAGCAGAGAATGGCTTGTGCTGCTGCTATTGAGGCACTGGGGACATTGTTCATAGAGTCCCATGCTTTCCCTGAACCCCAAGAAGCAGCAAGTACACTCTTGATCATAATCCTGCCTGGTTCTGCCACTGGCTGGCTGGGTGAGCCTGGGCAAGTCACTTCACTTCTCTGACCACAGAGAATTTGACAAGATGACCTGAGTGAATGCCCCAAGCAAGGGGCCCATCACAGAGCAGGGACGGGATCCATTTCCTCCCCTCCCCTCCCCTAGGCTCCTGATCCCCCCACCGCAAGGCCCATACTCCACTGGTCACCTTCTCTCTTCCCCGCCATCTACCTGCATCTCCTCTTTGGCCCCATCTCTCGCCTTCCACCTTCCTGAGAAGCCCCTTTGGGCATGTGAGTGAGTTCAGCTGAAGCCCAGGAAGCCCCCCACCCACCCACCAAACTTATTTCCCATTATTATTCTTGCCAACTTTGCTGTGCATTTAGACTGACTTGGGCACCAGATAAAATATTTATGCCGTTATTTATGGGAGTAGCTGCTCCTGCCTCTGGAAGGAATTTTAATGAAAACCAATAAAACCCCCAGTGCATATCAGCAGCTCTGCCTCAGGCTCTGGCCCCTCCCTCCAGATTCATCTCCCGTGGTTGATTTCCAGGCTCCATTCTGCACTCCCACCCCCCACCCACCATGGCCTTCTCAGCTTAGGGTCCCATTATGCCTCCACCCCCCACCCTCAGTAGTCAGAACCAAGTCTTCAGTCAAGCCAGCATTTCTGGGTATCTGTGGTGTGAGGCCCTGTGTTGGGTGCTTATGGGCTGTGGCACTGAATGGGACCCGCACCCTGGATGGATCACAACCTGCCTGGGAAGACAGACTCAGGCATGAATAATAGGGCTTGAAGGGGCACCTGCCATGTGCCAGGATCTGACACCCATCATCTCAATCTCACAACCCTAAGAGGTAGGCATCACTCCCACTTTACCGAGGCACAGATTGAGGCTCAGAGAGGTAGAATGACTTGCCCAAGGTCACACAGCATGCAAGTGTCAGAGCTGGAATTTGAACCCCATTTGTTAGTCTCCAAAGCCCTTGCTCCTCTCATCACACTGGCTTACCAATAGCTATAATATGAAGCAGAGTTTGATCAAGACCAAGAGGTGGATCTAGACAAATGGAGCAGGAGGGGGATGCCATTTCCAGTCAGAAGACTCAGAAGGTCTCACAGAGGGCTCAGATAGTAAAGAATCTGCCTGCAATGCAGGAGACCCAGGTTCAATCCCTAGATTGGGAAGATCCCCTGGAGAAGCGAACAGCAACCCATTCCGGTGTTCTTGCCTGGAGAATTCCATGGCCAGATGAGCCTGACCAGCTATAGTCCATGGAGTCGCAAAGAGTTGAACGCGACTGAGTGACTAACACACACCACACACACACACACACACACACACACACAGGGTGGGCTGTAAGGTGGGTCTTGAATAGGAGTGGTATTTCAGAGGGTGGGGTGGGGCACAAGGGCATTTCAGATGGAGGCTCAGCCTGGACATGTGTGAGCAGTTGAGGAGCATGAAGCACAGTGAGTAAGAATGGAGGCAGTGGGGAGCTAATGCTGGCAACTTAGGCTGTGGCTGTTCTGGGGTGGCCTGTTCAGAGGAAGAGAGGAAGGGGGACCTGTGAGTAGATCCCAGTGAGCTGTGTGACTGCTCATAGGAGAGAGGTGTGAGCCCAGGCCCAAGCCAGGTCTGGTGGGAAAGCCAGACTAAGACACAATGAGCAGAAGGAATACCAGGGGCTGTGGGAGGACGTTTCCTATATGATCCAGGGGGACCCCCAAGGCTTCCAAAGGAGGGCATGCTGGAGCAGGATTCTCAGGGACAAGTAGGAACCACCAAGGTGGATACAGCGAGAGAGGACATCAGATGGAGGGCACATTTGTGCACAAGCTCAGAGACGAGTGAGCAGGTGTGTCAGGGGCTGCATGCAGCCTGGAGTGACCAGCATCCCAGTTATAAGGGGCGAAGGGAGGAGCCAGCAGGGGCACATCAGGAGGGGCCCCCGAATGCCAGGCTCAGAACCTGGAAGTCATCTGCAAGGCAATGGGGAGTCATAGCAAAGGTTTGAGCTGGGGAGTACCAGGATCCCATGTGTTTTTACATCCACATCACCTTGGAAAGTTACCCTGTTACTTATGTGGGAACATGTGTATGGGGGTTTTGGCTGGGAACAGGGCTGTCTGGAAGGGAGAGCGGCAGGTCTAAGGATTAAGGGGCATCCATGAGAGCTCAGTGGAGAACACTGACCAAAGCAAAAAGCTGGGATAGGCTGCTGGATAAACTTAACCTGCTGTACCTACATAGGACCTGGGACATGGGAAGGGGACTCAGGTTCATAGGCCAAGCTGGCCAAGGACCTTGGCACAAGGTCAGCACCTGTCCACATGAAGGACCAAAGCACGTGTGCTTCAGGCTCCCTGGCTGCCTGTGGGTATGATCCCATGACCTCTGGTTTCATGCCCACTTTGAGGTTGGCTAGGCTGAGTCATGGTGGGGAGACACAGAACCCGCTCCCCTTTTGAGGCTCCTGACAAGGAAACATGACCATAGAGACAGCAGTTGTACTAGGCAAGGAGAGGGCTGCAGTGCCCAGAGCAGAGGCTCAGTGGCTAACAGGCCTGGCCACAAGAGGAGGGTGGCCCTGGGTGGATGTGTTACCCCTTAGAGGCTATATCCCTATCTGCAAAAGGGCACTGTGAGGCAGTGCCCAGCCTTCCACAAATATCCATAAATATCTGCCCCCTTTCTCCTGGTTTGGGTTAGAGACGTGCAGGGTTAGGAGTGTCTGGGAGGCTTCTTTGCCCTATTTCACTTCTAGATGGAGCGTTGAGGTCTCAGGCTCTGGCATACAGTCATTCTGCCTTACCCACTTTCTAACAGCCCCACCACCACCACTGTGCTCCTGGGGCTTCAGATGCCCCGTAGGGTCCACAGGTTCCCAAGGTTGAAGAGCAATGTGCTATTCTCAGGCTCTGCCTGGGTCATAGCCACCCTCTTGTTTGGTATTCAAGATGCAAGAAATTAAGTTATGTGTCCAAATCACACAGTTAATAAATGACAGAGTTGGGACATAAACTCATGCCTTCATAGTTCTAGCCCCAATGCCCGTCAACAGCACTCAGTTGTTTTGATCTATCCCGTTATTATATCCCTGAGACCACAAAGGTGAAGCAGCTTGCTCAGGGTGACACACTGGTTACTATCAAGACTTGAAACCCAGTGGTTTCACCACCATTCTGATAGTCTTTAAGCCTGGTAATCGTTTGCACTAAGTAAGCAATACTACCATCTAGTGGCAGACTGCCTGAATTGCCGGGGCAACTCCTGAATGTTAACTCTCTTCCCTTCTACTTGAAGACTAAAACTGATTTTCAGAGAAGTAGCTAGCTGAGTGACATCTCTCTGATAAATTCCAAATGGAGCCCCTCCTCAGATCCCACTCAAGGTACCATTTGAAGGAGGGCTTATAGGGTTGCAAATTAGAAGTGGAGTTAATGGTATAAACAGGCCTGGCTTGAGGCCTCCCTGTGCTTGGGTTCCAACCTTCCATCCCTAGTACAGAGAGAGACCATTCACTCTGCTGTGCAATTCTGGTCCTAAAATGAGCTGTCTCTTTAAAAATCCTTCTGGTTGTAACTGAAGCAGCAGCTGAAGCTGTTACCAAGGGCAACCTGGCAAGCCATGGTGCGTTAAATTAAATTAAACAGGCCTCTGACTGCCCCCCGCCTCCCCTCCTGAAGAAGGGAGGGGGTGTTCTTCCTCTCTCCTGGAGAATGAAGTTGCTGTGAAACCTCTGATGGCTGCAAGGAATTCACTTCCAGAGTTGATGGCTCCCAGAGGCAATATATTTGGAGGCAGCCCCCTGGAAGGGGGCTGACAGGACCTCTGCCAGGAGAAGAATGTTGACTGAGGGCCGCCCCGGGTGAGCTGGGGCAGGACACCCCACCCTTTCTGTTGTTCATCCTCATCAGAACCCCGTGAGCTGGGGGCTCCAGGGTCTACAGGGGGTGCTGGCCAGTGGGAGAGTCCGCCCAGGCTTCAAGCTGGACGGGCTCAAGTTTGGTGGCTGCTCCGTGGCAGACCTGTGGGAGGGGACGCAGCAGGGCCCCAGCTCCAGCGCTGCCCTGCAGTAGCTGGGTAGATCCTGGTACTAGCTGAGGGTGAGAGTGAGGCACAGGCAAGGGTTCTCAGGACGTTTCCCAGCTCCGCTGAGGCCCTCGCCAATATTTCCCTCACTTTAGAGATGGGCTCACAGAGGCGGAGTCTCCTGATATTTCATGCCAGGTCTCCCTCTTCAAATTCCTGTTGTTACCCCCAACACCTCGCTGCATCTCTGTATGGTGCTTACCGTTTACAAAGTGCACTCATTGCAGATGCCAAGTGATCCTCAGAAAGCCCTGTGTGGAATGTAAAGTGGGTCATCATCACCCTGTTAGTACATATGGGAACACTGAGGTAAGATGATGTCCTCAAAGACACACGACTAGTGTGACAGCCTGGACTGAAACCTGGAAATGCTGTTTTTTTTGCTATGTGAATAAAAGTGCATTTTATTGAGCACTTACTATAAACGAGGCACATAATTTACATGGGTTATCAAGAATTATACAATTATCCCGATTTTACAGAAGAGGCACCTGTGGCCCTAAGTGGCCCTGCTAGACGGTAGCAGACCTGGGAACCCAGCAGCTTAGCCCCAGAGTCCCTGCACCTAACTACTCCAAATGCTGCTGCTGCTGCTGCTAAGTCCCTTCAGTCGTGTCTGACTCTGTGTGACCCTATAGACGGCAGCCCACCAGGCTCCCCTGTCCCTGGGATTCTCCAGGCAAGAACACTGGAGTGGGGTGCCATTGCCTTCTCCAAACTACCCCAGATGAGTGGTTCTCAAAGTGGGGTCTCGTGACAGTAGCATCAGCATCACCTGGGAACTTGATAGAAACACTGTACGAGACTCTCGCACTGTGGAGAGCGGAGGGAAAATGGCAGGCCAGCGTATCTCTTTTTAACAGAGCCGAAGGATCAGCAGTTGTGATCCACAGGGTAGCCTGAAGATCCATGCTGCCACAGCTGGGTGGGTAATCGACAAAGGGGGGTGATCTGGCAGGACCTATAGTGAATATCAGGGTTAGGATGAGACCCTACAGAGCAGGTGTGTGCTAACTTGGCAGATACAAGGATGGGTCTCAGATGGCTAGTCCGTTTACTTCAAAAGGTGACCCTCAAAGAAGGAAATGGGCTCAGCTGGTAAAGAATCCGCCTGCAATGCGGGAGACCTGGGTTCAATCCCTGGGTTGGGAAAATCCCCTGGAGAAGGGCAAGGCTACCCACTTCAGAATTCTGTACAGTCCATGGGGTTGCAGAGTTGGACACGACTGAGCGACTTTCACTTTAGCTACTTTAGGGGATTTCAGCAGAAGCTCTCTTAATATGCCAATGGCTTATTAATCTACATGTGTCTGCACAGGCTCTGTGTGTGTGCACAGGCTCTGTGTGTGTGCACGTGTGCTCAGTTGCATTCAGTTCTTTGTGACCATTGATTCTGAAGGAAAATGTCTGCCTTGCAGTTCAAACTTTGCCCCTGAGGACTTTGTAATCTGTGTTTCAGAGTCAGTTCCTGAGAGCTGACTAATTCTCTTTCAAGGGAGGGGCAATGAGAAGGAGGAAAGAGAATGAATATTTCTCGACCATTGACTGTCCACTGGGCACTTCCGTGCACTGTGGCCCTGAACCTGCAAAGCAGACTGAGAAGGTGGAACACATCCTCCTCCTTTTACTGGTGAGGAGAGAGAGACTACGAGAAGAGCTGCAGCCAGCCCCACAGGTCAGGGGGAAAGTACCAGGATTCAAGTTCAGATCTGCCTCCCTCCAGCGCCCCTGTTCTTTCCACCTCATCACACGGACCCTGTGGAGGCTGATGCTGCAGAAATAAAAGTCACCAGGTGGAAGGCCTCAGAAATAAGCTCTTCCTGCTCAACTAGAATGTCCTCAGTGATGACACAGAGCAAGCCTCTGGGCTCTGCACGCGGAGCCCCACCCCACCCCACCTGGCTCCCATGGGGGCCTGCCCCAGAAAGGCAGGGCAGGTGAGGTTCCTACTCACCCAGCTCCTGCCTCAGTGGGGGTAAACAGAGGGCTGGGATGGGAGTCGCCCCCCACTGCCTCTACCTCCCCCAGAGTTCCTGGAAAGCCTACTGGCCCAGCCTGGGCCTCAGTTTCCACGTCTACAAGCAGGGATGATCCACTGGTCTTACCTCTCACAGGTGTGTGGGTGAGAGTGGTCCAGCGTGACTGGGCAGAGGGGGCTGGGGGCTGGGTGCTGAGCCACGGAGGTGAGCTACCTGTTCAGCCCTGACTGGGTTCCCTGCATGGTCTTCATGGATTTTAAGATCAGAGCAGATGGACGGTAGCTCCCCATCGTCACCCCCTTTCTGGTCCTAGATCCAGAGCCATTTCTCTAGTCCCTGGTCCCTAGAGAAAAGGGGCTCTGTCTAGTCCCAGGTCCAAACCCGACTCTGGCGCTGGGTGGATCTGACGAAGTCTCCTGCCCTCTGTGGTAATAACAGTGATGCCTGCATTTTCTCAGCTCCTCCTGTGAGTCTGGGCTGTGTGCGCCCTTAACACACTTCTGTCTTTCCTCCTATAAAGAAGGCAGTTGGGTCAGAAGATGCTAAAGGCAGCTTTGGCTCTGGGGTCCTGTAACAATGAGGAGGGGAGAACCAGTTTTCAAGATGGCCAGAAACAGAGGGAATGAAGCCAGCAGCAAACTCAGAAAGTGCTGTTATGGCACCGAGGCCATTAGAAGGCTGGGGCCAGAGCTCGGGAAAATTGTCCCTCAGCCAAGGCTTTGTGTCGGAGAGACCTGAGTCCATTTCCAGCCAGCCACTTATGACTGTGTGCCCTTGAGCAAGTTCCTACACATCCTGGAGCCTCAGTTTGCTCATCTGTAGAATGGCGTTAATAACAGTTCTGATTCCCCAGCATTTCTAGGAGGTGCAAGTGAGATAATCTGTGAAGAGCACACGGGTGCACAGTCTCTAGCTCATTGTCCAGTGTCAGTCATCCAGCTCCTTTTCTAGCGGAACCAAATCAAATCACTCAGATTTGTGGAGCCATGAATGTATGTATACGTGTGTGTGTGTGCGTGTGCACGCGTGTGCCTGTGTGTTTGCAAGCACCGTGGGAGGAGAAACCCTGCCCATGATCTCAAAAGTTGGAGATCAACTCTGAAGTCCTCAAAGCACCATTCCTGACGTTCCCCAAGCTGTGGTTTCCTCCCCCTCTGTGTGTTTATGTGTTTTCTTCTGCCAGGAGGTTTGTTTCTTCCCCCACCTCTTGCTCTCAAAGCCCTTCCGGTCCCTGAAATCAGCCCGGCCACCACTTCAGTCCACTGATGGAGGTCGACTTTCCTACCTCGCACAGCCACTCAGGCAGGGCTAAGCCAGGAACCCAAATCCTGAACCCTGGCTCCCAGTGGGGTCTTCTCCCAATTTCATTGTTCTTTTCCCAAAGCTGGCTCTGGGCAGAGTTTAGGGCAAGCTCAGGGGCAGGAGGAAGCCTGAGGAGGCAGAGAGGAGGGTGGGTGCTCACTTAGAAGGAGTCTTGGCTGCCCCATCAGGGGTTGAGGATGAGCAGGCCACATCCAGCCAGGCTTGCTGGGGCTGGCCTTCCCTCTGCGACCCCGTTACCTCCTCCCACACCCCCCGTCAGGCTGGTACCACTGTCTCCATTTCACAGAGGGAGACACAGACACTTAGAGAGGTTGCACAGCCGGCCCAGGTCACTCAGGGTGTCCTGCAGCTGGCAGACTGTGGGATCCCAGCAGTGCCTCTGTGTGCACAGTGGGCCCAGTCGCCAGGGTCTTGGGCAGCTGCATTGCTGCGGGGATGACTGGGAGAGTGGGAAGGGAGGCTGGGGGAGACAGGGGTGTGGGGAGAAGAAATCTATTGAGAGGGCAGCTCCTTGAGGAGTTCTCTGGTCCTGGCCTCCCTGATGGTGGCAGAGGGGTGTGTGTGTATCTCCCTGATGGTGGCAGGGTGTGTGTGTGTGTGTGTGTGCGTCTTCCTGATGGTGGCAGAGGGGTGTGTGTGTGTGTGTGTGTGTGTGTGCCTCCCTGATGGTGGCAGAGGGGTGTGTGTGTATCTCCCTGATGGTGGCAGGGTGTGTGTGTGTGTGTGTGTGCGTCTTCCTGATGGTGGCAGAGGGGTGTGTGTGTGTATGTGTGTGTGGGTGTGTGCATACCAGGGACCCTGGATGTTGACCAGCAGTGACCTCTTGGCCCTTCCTGCTAGGTCCCAACCCGCTGGGTGCGGCGACAGTGTGGAATGCCCACACCTTTGTTTGTGAGGCTGGCTGTTGGGCCTCCCAGCACCGGCTCCGTCCTGCCCGCCCCAGCTGGCCAGGTGAAATCTGGATGGCCTGTGTGTCACCTTGAGCCTGTTCTGTCCTCTGTGCGACAGAGAATCACAGCACCCAGCAGCAGTGTGTCTGTGAGGTTTGATGTGCTAAAATGAAATGTGCTAATGAACGTAAAACTCAGCTCCGCGCTGGTTCCTATTACACCCAGAGCCAGCCCTGGTCCAGAAGCAGGGATGAAAGATCTGCATGAGCGTGTGTATGTGCATGTGGGTGAGTGTGTGAAGCCACCAATGTTCTAGGAAAAGGGGGAGTAACTCACATAACCGAGTCAGCTTGGGACAGAGGTTTTGTTTTCAGAGAAAAATAAGTTTGTTACCTTATTTTAGAAAAATAATAGGAATTTTAAGACTAAAAAACCAAATTAAATTTAGCAACAGTCACAAATTCCTCTTAGGTCCAACCCTGTGCCAGACGCTGGGAGGCAGATAGAGACAGAAGGCTCACCCTCTTGGGGGCAAGAGAGAAACTGCTTGGTGATGAGTCAGAGGCTGAGAACAGCTCTCCTGTGGAGCAAAGCCAAGGGCCGTGGGGGCCCTGGATGGGGCGGGCAGGCAAGGGGCTGGGCCCCACCGTGATCTGCACTCCACCTGGAGCCCTGCGTAGTCTCTTTCTTATTCCTCACAGCAACCCTGTGAGATGATGTTAGAATCCCAGCTTGCAGATAAGGAAACTGAGGCTCAGAGAAGTGAAGTGACTTGCCCTTAACCACCTGGTAAAGGAGGAAGAATTTAAACTCTATCTAACTCCAAAGGGTTTGCTCTTAATACCTTTCAGCCTCAAGACTCCACCAAGAATCCATCTAGGACTGTGTGGAGGGCTGACGGGGGAGGAATGATGGATAAAACAATCTGCCTCATCATATTTTTGTAACTTGAAGATGAGGAAAGAGAGGGAACGAAGGGCTGAGAGCGAAGTCATAGACACCCACTCGCACACAGATACGCTGCTTGTTTTTGGATTATGGGCTGAATTACTAACTTTTATAACGTTTTCTCTTGTAATTTTAGTTAGCAGATGAGCAGCTGTCATTGATTCTTTGGCTGACCTTTATTCTTTGAGGTCTGGGGGTCTCCTCCCTGCCTGGGATAGTCCCAGCCCCCTCAGGATGAGGAACCTCTTAGAGCCGCTGTACTGGGCAGGTCGGACCCCCCGTCACGGCTCCTGTGGGTGGCAACCCTCTCAGTGATGGGTTCCTCAGCTGCTGCTCCACTGTCCCTGCTTCTTCGCCAGCCCAGTGCTGACTTCACCTCTGCCCTCATCCTGCCTACCCCCTACCTGCACACATGGCAACCCTAGGTTTCCAGGAGGCAGCCCTGGCGGGGGGCTCCCCTCCCCACCCCACTGGCTATCTGCACTATCCTTATTGCACCCCACTTCTCCAACCTCTCCAGAAAGAGCAAAGGCTTTGGAATCAGACAGAGTGGCGTGAACCCAACTGCCCCTTACTAGCTCTGTAGTCTTGGGCAGGTTACTTAGCCTTGCTATGCCTCAGTTCCCACACCTGTAGAATGGGATCAGAGGGATCTTGTGAAGACTAAGATGAAATCCGCAAGGCACCCGGAGAAGAATATTCTTCTTCTGCATGCTGAATATGCTGAATATTCAAGCAGAATATTCATGAATATTAATTATTGTGTGAAAGTGCATTGTCCGAAGGAAGGCTTCAACATGGAGGTGAAATTTGAGCTGGGTTTTGATGAATGGAGCTTGCTTTCTAGGCAAAGAGAACAGTTCCTGCATTGGGAGGTGTGAAATAGCACAGCATGTTTGGAGAAGTATGAGTAGTTTAGAGTCCCTGGGAAGTAAGAGTAGGGATTCCCTGGCAGTCCAGGGGTTAGGACTTGGTGCTTTTTCTGCAGGGGCTCTGGGTTCAATCTCTGGTCTGGGAACTAACCTCCCACAAGCATGGCAGCCAAGGGGAGGGCGGGGACAGGAAATGCAGCTGAGGAGGGCAGAATCAGGCTTCAGAGTCCATATCAGCAGGGCCACCCTGTCCTCCCCCTGGGAAGCTTCCAGCCACCCTCTTTCCAGGCCTCACCCCCTGCTCAAGTTCAGCTGTCACCAAAGGACCTTTGCACATACCACGCCCCTGCCAGGAGTGCCCCCGTCCCATTCCTGCCAGGACACTCCTGCTTCTTCCCGAAGCCTCCCCCAGTCACCTGTACTGAAAGGAACTGCGCCCTCTCTGAAGCTCAGTTATTGTCACTCTATGCCCAGGACCTCAACTTGCCAGGTCCCCATTGATTCCAACACAGGTCTTGATGTCCCCAAAGTGGATTTCCCTTGTAATCCTCTGGGGTGGGGGGTGGGGGGCGGGCGGTGTCCTGTTTTTGGTTCAGAAACTATGGACTCTGGTGTACAGAGATGGAAATACCAGATCACCTGACCTGCCCCTTGAGAAATCTGTATGCAGGTCAGGAAGCAACAGTTAGAACTGGACATGGACCAACACGTCCAGACTGGTTCCAAATAGGGAAAGCAGTACATCAAGGCTGTATATTGTCACCCTGCTTATTTAACTTTTACGCAGAGTACACCATGAGAAATGCTGGGCTGGAGGAAGCACAAACTGGAATCAAGATTGCCAGAAGAAATATCAATAACCTCAGATATGCAGATGACACCACCCTTATGGCAGAAAGCAAAGAAGAACTAGAGAGCCTCTTGATGAAAGTGAAAGAGGAGAGTGAAAAAGTTGGCTTAAAACTCAGCATTCAGAAAACTAAGATCATGGCATCTGGTCCCATCACTTCATCGCAAATAGATGG
>NW_011494816.1:891031-891155 GCF_000754665.1 Bison bison bison | reverse complement strand
GAATACTCATTGGACCCAGAGACCCAACCAGTCCATCCTAAAGGAAATCAGTCCTGAATACTCATTGGACCCAGAGACCCAACCAGTCCATCCTAAAGGAAATCAGTCCTGAATACTCATTGGA
>NW_011494816.1:887282-890804 GCF_000754665.1 Bison bison bison | reverse complement strand
GGCCTGGCATGCTGCAGTCCATGGGGTCACAAAAAGTCGGACATGACTGAGCAACTGAACTGAACTGGTGTACAGAGCTAAGAGATGATTGTCACCTGGCACAGGCTATGCAATAAATATCTGTGACCTCAGCCAGTCATAGGCACATCTGACTCATCCCTTTGCACCACTCCCCTAGAGACGGGACTCCAAGAGGTCTAGTTAATGAAGGAACAAATGTTTGCTCCTCCCTTTGTCCATGAGCTTCTGAAAGGCAGGAGTTCTTAAAGATAGGGCCTGGCACACAGTAGGTGCTCAATAAATGTTAGGCTGAGCATGTGTCTCTCAGACTTGCCCATAATTTACCAGTTTATGGGCACCTTTACCCCACGATTTGATTGGATAATTACAGTAAACTATTGTTTAATGTTTATAAAGCAGACATGAGGCCAGAGATGAAAAGTGACTTGTCCAAAGTCACACAGCAAAATAATAAGAGCTGGGTGCTTTAACTCAAGCCTTCTGCTCTGACTATACAAAATCATCATGGTCTTCCTGATTGTGACTATTTCTTGAGCATCTGCTCTGTGTAGATAGTTTATAAGCACATGCATGTGTGCGTGTTAAGTTGCTTCAGTCGTGTCCGACTCTTTGCGAACCTTTGGACTGTAGCCCACCAGACTCCTCTGTCCATGAGATTCTCCAGGCAAGAATATTGGAGTGGGTTACCATGCCCTCCTCCAGGGGATCTTCCTGACCCAGGGATGGAACCAGTGTCTCTTATGTCTCCTGCATTGGAAGGTGGGTTCTTTACCACTAGAGCCACCTGGAAAGCCTATTTATAAGCATGATCTCTCCTAATCCTCAGATGATGAAATGGAGGGAGGGCTCCAAATCCCCAACTGTCTCCTGGGATTGATGGGGGCTGACCACAGCTACTCTGTGCAGACCTGGGGAGCTGCCACTGGGCCAGGCACAAGGATACGGCACAGGGCCTGGCAGCCACCTCCCACCTGAAGACATTAGTTCCCTCCCTGAAGCATTGGGCAGGGCCCCGATTGCCATTCTCGCTGGCCGTCCCTAAACAGGAGGGTGTGAACACACCATGGTGGGGCAGACCAGCAGCAGGGAGGGAGGAGTCAGCCTTTATTCCATTTCTATGCCCAAACCTCTGCCTCCCTCCCCACTTCCTCCGGGAAGCCTTCCTCCAGTGAGCCCCCTCCTGAGAGCAGGAAGGAACCTTGGAGACCATCCAGTGCCCCCTTCCCACTCCCCTTTCACAGTGGGGAAACTGCAGCCCAGACAGGAGAAAGCCCCAAGGTGGGTGGCTGCAGCTGAGATGAGAACCCAGGCCTCCTGGTCCCCAGTCCAGGGCTCTTCAGGCCCCATTCTGAGACTGTGACCACAGTCAACATATACCGAGCTGGCCAAGTCTTCCCTGGAGAGCAGCTGACATTCAGGGCCTCAGACTCAGGCTTTAAAACAGATCTGGGGTCGTCTGTGATCCTGCTGTCCCTGTGCAAGCTCTATTCTAGGTGCTTTCCAAACATCAGCTCTTAGTTATGACATCTACCAAATGATGATGTCTCCATTTTACAGATGAGGAATCCTAGGGTACAAGTACCATTATTATCCCCACTTCATAGAATGGGAAGCCCAGTGATGCTAAGAACCAATTAGAGGTGAGAGCATGAAGGACTAGGATTGTCTGACTCATGAAGGACCTGGATTGTCTGACTCAGCGCCTACCGTCTTAACCTCCACCCTGCGCTACTCCCCTTAAGTCAAGCCCGTGCCTCCCACATAGCACTCCCTGAGGTCTTAACTCCACATTTCCTCTTAAGCTTTGGTGGAAAATGTTCCAAGGGGGTGTGCAGAGGCCTTGTGAATGCAGCCATCCTACTCATGTGAAAGCTTGTTGTCATTTAACTATCACAAACCTAAACCATGATAAAAAAAAAAAAGTCATCATTACCAACTCAATCCTGCCTGTGCTATGCCTTCAAGGAAAAGTCATGGTACCTCTCTGAACTGTGGTTTCCTCTTCTGTAACAGAAGGATAAGGCCCTCTATATCAGTGTCAGCCATCTAATACAAGCAGCCTTTGGGATGGCCCCCAGTGATCCTCATCACCTGGTATTCATGTCCCTGTGTAACCCCCTCTCTTTGCATGGGGGCTGGACCTAATGACTTGCTTCTAATGAAGGGAAAACTGATGGGATATCCATGAGAGAAGGACCTGTGGGAGGTCTCTGACCAATAGCCAGTGAGGAATTGAATTCTGCCAACAGCCAAGTGTGTGAACTTGGAAGGAGATCCCCTCAGCTCCCCCAGGCTGAGCAAGCCTTCAGATGAGACTGCAGCCTAGAGGCACCTACTGAACCATGCCTAGGTTCTTGAGCACACACACTCTGAGACCATCAGTGCTTGTTGTTTTCAAGCTGCTAAATTTCAAAGGATGTTTGTTATACAACAATGGGTAACTCATATACCCAGGATTTGTCTGTTTAGTGCCAGGCCTACGCCACACGGACATTCACTCAAGAAAGTGCTGCTGTGTCCAGGTACCATGCCAGGTACTGAGTTTACAGACAGACATCTCTACTCTCAAAACCTCAAGGTTGAGCTGGGGAGACAGACTTGTAAATGGACAGTGTGAGCAACATTGTAGGAGCCCCAAGGATGTCCTAACCCAGCCTGGT
Organism: Bison bison bison; assembly: GCF_000754665.1. Classification (NCBI taxonomy): domain Eukaryota; kingdom Metazoa; phylum Chordata; class Mammalia; order Artiodactyla; family Bovidae; genus Bison; species Bison bison. The sequence goes on along the minus strand of NW_011494816.1, from coordinate 888,123 downwards.
GAAGTCAGTGGAGGGGATGTCTGAGAGCAAGGAGAACCTTCCAGGCAAGGGTGGAGCAAAGGGCACTTCAGAAAGAGGCTGAAGACATGCCAAGGTGGGCTGTAAGGAGACCTGGCCCACAGGAAGCAAGGGCAAAATCTTGGCTGGAAGGGGGAACATGGAAGAGGGAAGGCAGACAGCAAGATCACAGAGGCTCTCCAGTGCCCACCAGAGAGCCTGAGACTTATCTGCTAGGCAGTGGGGAGTCACTGGGCGTTGTAAGCGGCTGAGGGATGTGACCAGAAAGGTTGAGCAACATGAACACTGGCAGCAGGGTTGGGGCAGAAGGGTCAGAGCAGAAACCCAGGCAGGATGATGGTGACCATATTGGTACAGGCAGGGAATGATGGAGGATGGGCTGGCGGAGGGAGGCATTAGAGGAGTGGATAGGCCACGGGTATATGAGGAGGTGGGATGGACGGAATCTGGGGTCTGAGTGGATGGGGATGGTGGGTGAGGAGGAGAAAGGAGTCAAGAATGCTGCCAGTTTCTGGCAGGATGCAGAGCTGTGCCTTATAGCAAGGTGGGTGCACACAGATGCAGGGATAGGTACTTGGAGGAACAAGATGACAGGGGTGAGTTGGTGTGCTGAGTTTGCGGTACTGCCAGCAAAGAAACTTAGGCAGGCTAACCGGCTGGGATGTGGGTCCACTCCCTAGTCCAGCAGAGAAAAGCTACAAGCCGAGTCTGGGACTCAAGACGGGAGAGGCACACTGGAATGGTGTTCCGGAAGCCAGCGGGCCGGGGCCAGGGGAGAGTGTGGGGCCATGGGCGTCCCTGTGGACGTTAGGGGCCGCGACCC
>NW_011494816.1:886859-887023 GCF_000754665.1 Bison bison bison | reverse complement strand
TCGAGGAAGAGCTCGCGGGCCTCCTCCAGCTCCTCCAGGTAGAAGGCGAAGGCTCCCAGGAGGTGGCGCACGGCGGGGCGCTGCGGAGCGGATGCCAGTTCCAGCTCCTGCCGCAGTCCGTCCCGCTGCAGCTTCAGGTCCCGGGCGCGGAGCGAGACCGGCGA
>NW_011494816.1:880557-886684 GCF_000754665.1 Bison bison bison | reverse complement strand
ACCTCGGGCTCCGCCATGGCTGCCCGGCGGCTCCCCGGGCCTGGCCCCCAAGGCTGCAGTGGAGGGGGGCGCCCCTCTAGCGAGCCCGGCGCGGGAGGCGCGGGTCAGCGCGCAGAAGCCTGGGGCACAGCCACCTCCCATCCCCGGCGCCGCCCGCCGGTGGGTGGGTCAGAGCCACTCAGGAGCGCCCTGTGGGTGTTTCCGCTTTCGCTGCTCAGCGGCTTTTAGACGCCTGCATTGCACAACCAGGTGTGCCTGATACACTGATGTAGTGCCAAATGCGGGGCGTGTAACGCCCAGTACCTGGCAAAAGGTGTGCTTTTACTCTCTCTGCTCAGCAGATGAGAAAAAGTGAAGCTCAGACGAGAAAAGTACTTGCCCAGGTCACAGAACTGGGTGTGCCCAAGCAGGCCTGGAACCCAGTCTGCTGAACCCCAAGCCAGTCCCTTCCTCCGTGAGCACTCCTCCACCCTGCGTGAGTTCACCTAGTCAGGCTTGGCCCTTCCAGTCGTCACCAAAGCTGCCCTCACTCCTGTAGCTGTCCCAGTTCCTCCACGCTCCTCAGTGTTTGCTTTACCTGTCCCCTTCTGCAGATCTTCCTTAGCTGTTATTCCTCAGGCCTCCCCACTTGGGATTTCTCTGCCTCCTCTCTGCCCTGCAGTGGGGCCCCAGTGGAAAGACAGGGATTCCTGTGCTGCTTTTAATCCCTGATACCATGTGAATGGGGCTTCCCTTGTGGCTCAGAGGTAAAGAATCTGCCTGCAATGCAGGAGTCGGAGGAGATGCAGATTCGATCCCTAGATCGGGAAGATCCCCTGGAGGAGGGCATGGCAACTCACTCCGATATTCTTGCCTGGAGAATTCCATGGACAGAGGAGCCTGGTGGGCTACAGTCCATAGGGACGCAAAGAGTTGGACACAACTGAAGTGACTTAGCACAGTGTGTGAATGAGTGACGCATCCAATGTGTGAATGAGTCTCTAGATTATTTCACACTTTATTCTTCCCTCATCTGTGACATGAGGGTGATACTCCCTCCCCCAAGACCAGGGTAGATATCTGGGTAAACTTTGTAAATGTCACTCTGGATAGCTACCAGCTCCCACTCATTCTGCACTCTGGGTTTTCTTGCTCTTGCCAGTGTTCCCCCAGGCCTGGCATTAGCCCCTGTCCTCTAATAGAAGGGCTATGCTCCCTGCCTCAAAGCTGCTAGTCCTCCAGGACTTGGATTTTTCAGGTCTGAACTTCTGAGTTCCTCCTACCCTTCATTTCATCTGGGGCTGGGCTCCTAAGACCCTGTTACTTTATCTTCATGAAAAAAACTGATCAGCATTTTCAGAAGGGGAAATAGAGCCAATTTGTAAACTTGGAAAAAAATATTTGACTTGAGCAATAAAATGGCAAATTAAAACAGCATTCTGGAGATATTTTTCACCCATAATTTAAAATGTGAAATTTAATGATCTTAATGTAAAGTTGTTACTATAAATTGCTGGTGATCATGAGGTGAAACGTGGGCTCCTGCTCTGCTTGGGAAGATCAGAGATGGATTCCTGGGGTGTTTGACTTTTCCCCCCTCTTTTCATTGTCTTAAATTACCATTTTAACCATTACATAAAATTTACCATTTTAACCATTTTTAACTGTACAGTCAGTAGCACTAAGTATAGTCACATTGTGCAACCATCACTACCATCCACCTCCAGAACTTTTTCATCTTCCCAAACTGAAACTTTGATTCCATTAAACAACTCCCTATACCTGCTTCCTCAGCCTAGCAACCATCATTCTAGTTTCTATGAATTTGACTACTTTATAGTAGTCAAACTGACATAACTCAGGGTTCATCCATGTTGTAACTGCGTCAAAATTACCTTCCTTTTTAAGGCTGAATCATATTCCTTTGTATGTATATATTATATTTTGTTTATCCACTTGTCCATCAATGGCTATTTGGGTGGTTTCCACATTTTAGCTCTTGGGAATAATGTTGCTATGATCATGGGTGCACACATATCTTTTTGAGTCCCTGCTTTCACTTCTTTTGGGTATATGCCCAGAAGTGAAATTGCTGGGTCGTATGGTAATTCTATGTTTATTTTTCAGAAAAGCTGCTATACTTTTTTTCCCCCATGGAGCTTCACCATTTTATATTCTCACCAACAATGCACACAGGTTTCAATTTCTCTATATCCTCACCAACATTCGTACTTTGTCTCTGTTTTTGCTTGTTTGTTTTATAATGGCCATTCTAATAGGTGGCTTTGGCATTGGATCTGACTCTGAGAAGATGAATAGGAGGTGAATGGGGAGGGTAGTTTGCTGGTGCATTTCAGCAGCAGCAAAGGCACATGAAAAAGCTAGAGCTTTGCCAGGGCCAGGTATGCCCAGGGACAGAGCATGGGAAAGAGACGGCAGCGGATGAGGACTGAAGGCAGCAGCCACAGCCCTGTCTCAGAGGCCTGAATCCTCTGGCTCAGAAGCTTGACTTACTTTGTTGACATAACTTATGGCACCAGAGGATGGGTTAGAAACTCTAGCACACTTTACTTATAAGCTTCGTATCTACTGTGTGACGCTCAGTAGATGTGACCAGGACAAGTTACTCTCTCTGGCTGATCCTCAGTTTCCTCTTCTGTTCCATATGGGTTGGAGAGGATTGCGATTGTACCTACAAGAGAGAGTTAATTGCTGTGATCAGGAAAGTGCTATGATGGGGATGCTTTGGGCTGACTGGAGCCAGCTGCCTTGCTGCACAGCTGACTCACCCTGGCCTGCTCTGGCCTGCCTGGCATCCAGAACTCCCAGCCCAATGGACCTTGGCTTATATCCTGTGGCTTCTCCTCCATGAGTCCCAGAGCCAAGGTGCTTAGGCTGGGGGAGAAAGAAAGTAACCCCAGGAAGGCTGGGCCCAAGAGCACCTGAGCAGCCCTGGGTCTGGTTGCAGGGCCTCCCCAGCTCATAGAATGTGGTAGTGGACACAGCCACTTGTCACTCATTCCTCAAAACAGCTCCTCCAGAATGTTGCAGTCACATGTCACAGACAAGGAAATTGAAGCCAGGGTAACTCATCCGAGGCCACCAGTTAGGAAGCAGCAGGGCTAGGATTTGAAAGCGTTTCTCTGAGGATTTATGCATTTCTGGGAAGCTGGATTAGATTCATTTATTTGTTCACTAGTCATTCAAAAAATATTTGCTGAGCACATTCTCTGTGCCACATACTGCACCAGCAGTGAAGGACACACAGTCTCTGCCCCCGGGCCTTCTGTAAGGTCCCTTTCCAAGGGCTAGGAATGACCTCTTATTATGCTTCTGCTATGGAGCGTACCTAAATGGCTCATTTAATCTTTATAGCAGTCTGGAGACACAGAGATTACTGGCTTTATTTTAAAGGTAAGAAAGGTGAGAAGCGGAGGAGGAAGTGACTTGCTCAAGATTGCACGTTGGGAAGGGGCAAAGTCAATGCTTGGATGACCTGGGGTGGCTGTCCTGTGTGTGTTCCTGAGTACTGATGCCTCCGACCTTCAGCTCAGCAGGGCAGCACGGATGCTCCAAGTGCTGTGGTCATGTGCCCGCCCAGCTTGGGGCCTGTGAGTCCAGATCATGGATTAAATGCTATATTGGGATGGCAAAAGGGTGTTGGGTGGGGCCTGGAAGGAGACCCACTGATCTGGTAACCCACTTCCACCACAGACTGGATGCAGGACCCCTAGGAAAGTTCTGTTTCTGGTTTCAGTCTTGTTTTCATCAAATGGTATATGACTCTTTGCCCTGCCTCAGCCTAAAACCCTTGGGAGGATCAAAGGCGATCACAGGAGATGATATTAGACAGTCTGTAGCATGACCCCAGGCCCTGGTGGAAGGTAAGGGAGGTTGACAGGAGAGAAATGATCATGCCTTAGGGGGGGCATATAACCTCAGTTCTTTTCTTTACCAAGCAAGATATACACACTCTTTAATGTTGAGTTTGAAATTCTTCTCCTCCAGGAAGAAATTCTTCTCCTCCTCCTCCTTCCCCAACCTACCCACCACCTGCAGTCTGGGTCAGAGACCTCCCTATCTTCTGGACCTGATCACACTGTGCAGTCACTGTTTCCCTCCACTAGACTGTCTGAGAAGGGGCCACATCTGGGTCCCAGACACCGTGCACATTGTCTGGCCAGAGTGGGTGTCATGGTGGGGGTAGGGTGGGTAATGGGGAGGAACAGAGTCCTGACTCCATCCCTGAAACACCTCCCCCACCACCCGATTTCATTCCTACCTTCCACGCTCTGGCTCCCCTTGCCTGTTCCCTCTTTCTCCTTCTCCTCACAGAGTGGAGAAGGAATGGGAGGCCGTTTGCCTAAGTCAAGACCTCCCCTGTGGGTCTCACTGGTCCCAACAGCATAAGGTGAACATTAAGAGGCCTTTGCTCTCCATCAGGCCCGGTGCAGGGTACTGGCATAAAGCAGGAAATCAGAATCAGTTCCTCAATTTATGGGGCTTCCCTGATGGCTCAGATGGTAAAGCGTTTGCCTGCAACGCGGGAGACCAGGGTTCCATCCCTGGGTCGGGAAGATTCCCCTGGAGAAGGAAATGGTAACCCACTCCAGTATTCTTGCCTGGGAAATTCCATGGACGGAGAAGCCTGGTAGGCTACAGTTGATGGGGTCGCAAAGAGTCGGCTGAGCGACTTCACTTTATTTCCTCAACAAATGACTCTAAAACTCTACCAAATGGCATCCATATTAACCACCATGAGGGGCCATTAAATCTGCCGGGCTCGCCTGGAGGAAGGATGTCTGGCAAGGCAGCAGTGAAAATGTGCAGAGCCCAGTGGAAAAGTCGGGAACCTCGCGGGCGTGCCTGCCGGGGCGCTGCGCGGGCGAAGACGCAACACACACAGCACACGGGTTCCGGCGGATCACAAATCACAAGGCCTGGGTTGCCGTGGCAGCGGTGGCTGCAGTCGGCGGCCAGCTCGCGAGGCTGGCGCCGCGGAGGAGTCCCACGGCCCGAGTCCTGCGAGGACTTCGCCGCGAGGGGGCAGGCTAGCATCATGGCCACCAAGTGGTTCACCGGCGCGCCCTTCGGGGTGCAGAGCCACAGGTGGGGTGGGGTCGGAGGTGGGTGGGGAGCGGGAAAGAGGGCCTGTGACTGGAGGGCCTATGAAAGAGGGCTGGAGCCTGGGGACAGGGAGCGAAAAGGGGGGAGGGCTGGCAGTCAGAGGTGGCCGGGCGGGACTTTATATCCGCCTCCAGGCTCTGCGTTTCCCTGCCCAGAGTCCTTTAATTATCCTATTAAGTTGTTTAAAATCATTTCTGAAGGACCTACTATGTGCTGCTCAGAGAGACCAAGTGGCCTGTCCCATAGTAGGTCACTCAGCCAAAAAATCGTGCATAGAATTTCAGCCCAGGTGTCTTTCTTCATTCATATGTATGATATGTATGTTGGGTATCAGTTCAGTTCAGTGGCTCAGTCATGTCCGACTCTTTGCGACCCCAGGGACTGCAGCACACCAGGCTTCCCTGTCCATCAGCAACTCCTGGAGCTTACTCAAACTCATGTCCACAGAGTCACTGATGCCATCCAACCATCTCATCCTCTGTCGTCCCCTTCTCCTCCTGCCTTCAGTCTTCCCTAGCATCAGGGTCTTTTCCAATGAGTCAGTTCTTCACATCAGGTGGCCAAAGTATTGGAGTTTCAGCTTCAGTATCAGTCCTTAATGAATATTCAGGACTGATTTCCTTTAGGATGGACTGGTTGGATCTTCTTGCAGTCCAAGGGACTCTCAAGAGTCTTCTCCAACACTGCAGTTCAAAAGCATCAATTCTTTGGTGCTCAGCTTTTTTTATAGTCCAACGCTCACATCCATAGATGACCACTGGAAAAACCATAGCTTTGACTAGATGGACCTCTGTTGGCAAAGTAATATCTCTGCTTATTAATATGCTGTCTAGGTTGGTCATAACTTTTCTTCCAAGGAGCAAGCATCTTTTAATTTCATGGCTGCAATCACCATCTGCAGTGATTTTGGAGCACCAAAAAATAAATAAAGTCAGCCACTGTTTCCACTGTTTCCCCATCTATTTGCCATGAAGTGATGGGACCAGATGCCATAATCTTAGTTTTCTGAATGTTGAGCTTT
>NW_011494816.1:877719-880457 GCF_000754665.1 Bison bison bison | reverse complement strand
GCATATAAGTTAAATAAGCAGGGTGACAGTATGCAGCCTTGATGTACTCCTTTCCCTATTTGGAACCAGTCTGTTGTTCCATGTCCAGTTCTAACTGTTGCTTCTTGACCTGCATACAGATTTCTCAGGAGCATCTTGATGTACCCAAGATATAGATATATATATATCTTGGGTGTACCATATATATATCTTGGGTGTACCATATATATATATGCACTATGCTGTGCTTAGTGGCTCATTGGTGTCCAGTTCTTTGCGACCTCATGAACAGTAGCCTGCCCAGGCTTCTCTGTCCAGGGGATTTCCCAGGAAAGAATGCTGGAGTGGGTTGCCATTTTCTTTTCCAGTGGATCTTCCTGACCCAGGGATGGAACATGCATCTCCTGCGTTAGCAGGTGGATTCTTTACTACTGCAGCTATTGGGAAGCCCCATCTATATCTATGTTTATATCTATATCTCTATATAAATGTCACCACTATGTGCCAAGGTCAGTTCTAGCATCTGGGAATGAAACAACAAAATAGCAAAACCCTTGCTCATGAGCTTGCCTTCTTATGGGAGAGGTGGCTGGAGTGGACAACAAGCAAAAAGAAAGAAAAATATATAAAGTACTAGATAGTGATAAGGGCTATGGAAAAACAGACAGTGGGGAGGACGAGCTGGTAGGTGCTGGAGCGGGGGTGGGGTTGCACTGAGAAGGTGACTTTTGAGTGAAGGTCCTCAGCAGGGGGTAGGTGACCAGACTAGGGTGGAGTCTAGGGAGAGGGAACAGAAGTACAAAGGCCGAGAGGAGGCAGCAGCCCTGTTCATCTCATCTTTCATGGGCCAGCTCCAAAGTCACCTCCCCTGGGACACCAACTCCCTTCCTTGCCCCCTAGTCTTCCCTCATCAGGGCTGGGCGCCTTTCACTGGGTGTCTGTCCTCCCAGGTTTGATGTCTCTGCTGTTTATCCCAACCAGAAGAAGCTAAGCACCTTCACGGAAGCTCCGTACTCCAGGGTTTACTCTGTGGACGTGGTAAGTTTGCCCAGCTTCCTGACTCTCCCACGTGGTCTGGGCACTGTCCCTCTGAGTCCCCCACCATGGCAGATGAGCTCAGCTGTGAAAGGGGCATGTCTCACACCCCTCGGTGCCTCAGCCCACAGCTCAGGGCTTGGCTCAGAGCTGGGCTTTCAAGGTGTTTGATAAACACAAGACTGTAATGAAAAGAGTGTGGGTTGGAACCACAGAGACAGTGGGTTCCACTGGCAGCTCTTGCACAGACTGGCCACGGGCCCTCTCTGAAGTGCAAGGGGGCTAGCAACAGAGGATGTCAGGGTCACACCTTGAGTGCCAGGCTGGGGGCTGCAGGAGGGGCCCCACAGACATTGCCTGTCCATTCTCAGGTCAGGGTGACAGCATGGCAAGGACTTGCTCTGCGGATGGACTGGTGGGTGTGCCTGGCCCCGCTCTGACTCCATTCTGGCTCAGTCCCACATAGGACCTGGGACCTATGGCTTTAAGGAGACCTGCTTCAGCAACGAGAAACTGAAGAAAGAGGTGGGCACAGGCTGGGCCAAGGCCCAGGAAGCCACCCGGCTGACCCAGCTGCCCCACTTCCAGTACCAGGCCATCATGAAAGAGAAGCGGCAGCAGGTGAGGCCCCTGGGGCCCCATCCCGCCCCGTTCCAGGCACCGGGTCCTCCCGTGCAGCCCTAGGGTGGCCTGCAGTGTCCTTCCATGCCCAGGTAGAGCTCCTCCTTTAAGGAAGACACCATCCCCTGGGGTCCTGCCCACATGGACACGGGTGTAAAGTTCTTACCTCTTCTCTGTTCTCCTGGGGCAGAAGGAAAAGCTGGGGCCTGGCTCCTACAACTTCAAAGACTTCCTAGAAGAGCTGCAGTCAAAACCAGGCAGCACTCGTGGGCTGCTCAGCTCTGGGGAGATTCGCTTCCGAGGACTCATTGGGGTAGGTGTTCTCATATGTGGAGTGGGAGCCCTCCCACTCTCTCCTCTGGAGCATGCACCTGGCTGGGGCTGGAAGCACCCTTTCACCTATGGTCTCCTTGCCAGGCTTGGCTAGGCTCTCCTCTGAGACCCCACAGCCCCTCTGCTTCCAGCGCCACCTCTTTGAGCCCACTGGCTGTCGTAGGGTCCTATTGTCTCCCCCACCAGACCAGGAGCTCTCTGATGGCAAGAAAGGGTCTGGTTCATCTTTGAGTCACCAACACAAAGCCAGGCACACAGTAGGCATGCAGCAAACTCATCCATCTCTATAGCCATCTATCCAGCAAATAATGATGGAGCGCCCTCTAGTGCCACATACTGTTCTAGGCCCTGGGGTTCCAGCAGTGACAATGACAAGGTCCCTGCCCCCATGGAGCTCTGGTCCTAGTGGTAGTAACAATAGTACAAAGAAGCAAATCACATATAATCTGAGCCATGAGGGAAAATGAGACAGGGAGAGATACGAGTGATGGAGGTGCCATTTATAGGGCAGGTCTTCCCTGACTACCCTATAAATGGCACCTGGCACCCCACTCCAGTACTCTTGCCTGGAAAATCCCATAGACGGAGGAGCCTGGAAGGCTGCAGTCCATGGGGTTGTGAAGAGTCGGACACGACTGGGCGACTTCACTTTCATGCAATGGAGAAGGAAATGGCAACCCACTCCAGTGTTCTTGCCTGGAGAATCCCAGGCACGGGGGAGCCTGGTGAGCTGCCGTCTATGGGGTCACACAGAGTCGGACACGACTGAA
>NW_011494816.1:873841-877382 GCF_000754665.1 Bison bison bison | reverse complement strand
TGATGTTGGGGGGGTGGTTGGAGGCATTCAGATAGGAGGTGATGGTGGTGAGAGGCGGGGGTGGCAGGAGGGCTGCATGGTGTCGTGTGGGTAGGGATGGCCATCTCATGGGGGGAGGACACTGAGTGGGCACTGCCTCTATAAGGCAGCAAGGGCAGAGATGGGGTCACACCCACACTGCCAGCACGCCCCCCTCCCCGGCCCCCATGCTGTGCTGGACACCCCATCCTCCTCCCTCCTCCGTGTGCCATGAGCTCTCAACACGGGGGCTTTGCTCCTGCTCTTCCCCTACCAGCAATGCTGTTCCTCCTCCCGCAGCCCCTTCACCTAAGGGCTCCCTCCACCCCCCTCAGCTCTCAGCTCCGAGGTCTGACCTGACCCTGTGAGATGCCACCCTGTCCCAGGAGCCCCGACTGTGGCTGTGTTCAGTGTGTCTTTCTCCCAGAGCACAGCAGCCCCCAAGGGTGGACACATCTGCCTGGTTGATTCGTTGCAGAATTCCCTGGTCCTGGCAGCACCTGGCACATAGTAGGCACGAGGTAGGTCTTTGTGTACTAAGGGCACACCTGCCTGCTAAGTACCCGTTCTCTGAAACACTCTTGATTTTTTTTTATAACCACTCCAGACCAGTCCTTGGAGGCTCAGAGAAGATAAATGTCTTGCCCCAGTGGGCCAAGCAGGCAAGGAGGGGGGATGTCCAACCACAAAGGCAGGGCCTTTCCTCCACACCTCTTCACCGTGGAAACTCCTATGGAGCCTGGAGATTATTCGTTGCCCCGTTCAGGGGATGTACACATGCATCCTCAGGTGCAGAAGCTATAACTGCCCTGTAGGAGAGGGGCTGTCTGGAGGCATTGAAAAATGAGTCACTACCTTCAAATCTAAAGCAATAATAGCTGACACTAACACAGCACTCGACACGTGCCAGGCACCGTTCTAGCACCTGAGTATACTAATTAATGTAGTCCTCACAACAACCTATGAAGCAGGCACTATCATCTCCACTTTACAGACAGAAAATGAGCACGGAGAGGTTAAGTGACTGCCCTCGGTCACAGAGCTACTCAGTGGCAGAGGCAGGATTGAGTCCAAGGTCTCCACGTATAACCACTGCACTTGATTCACTTGCGTTGTCCCTTGACGATATGTGGAGGACAAGGTCTGATGTCAGAGCCCAGCCCTGTTGAAGGCAGAGGATTTGGGGGAACAGATCAGATGCTGGCTGTTTCCTCCTGGTCCTCAACACTGGGGCTTCTGGGAGGGCTGGCTGAGCAGGTGAAGGTCCCATGGCCTGTCCCTCCCTTCCGGCTGTCTCTCCTCCCCTCTGGTCCCCATGTCTGCTGCTGCGGTAACTCACTAGGCCCTGCGGGATTTCTCTGAGCTGCCCTCCTGGGCTCAGGGCCAGACAGTGAGTTTCAAGGAGGGGGCACTGAGCAGGGGGAGCTCACATCCAAGGCCTCTCACTGTCATCTTGCTGTGAGTCCTGGACTGGCCTCCTCTGGCTTCTGGTCCCTGCAGTCGTACCCCCACTGCTGGTGGGACAGGCCTACAGATGCCACCTGTACAGGCTGCTGACTTCCCCGTGGGGGCCTCCCCAGTGCCAAGGTCAAAGCTCTGGGTGCCTGCTTGAGGGCCTGTGAATCCTTCCCCAGAGAGGATAGGGCTGATGAGCCACACCCTGCAAAGTCAACGCCTTCTCTGCTGGCCTGGGATCTGCCTCCATCCCCCTCCTAGTACGCTCTGCATTCCCTGGGCTGTGGGGACACCAGGATTCCCAGCTTTGGAGTCCCTTCATCAGTTTCTCTCCTCCGCTCCTCTTTCCCAGGCCCCACCCTCCCACCACCCTCTTCCTTTTTTTTCCTCCCTTGAGACAGCATCATGCTGCTGCTAAGTCACTTCAGTCGTGTCCGACTCTGTGTGACCCCATAGACAGCAGCCCACCAGGCTCCCCCGTCCCTGGGATTCTCCAGGCAAGAACACTGGAGTGGGCTGCCACTTCCTTCTCCAATGCATGAGAGTGAAAAATGAAAGTGAAGTCGCTCAGTTGTGTCCGACTCTTAGCGACCCCATGGACTGTGTAGCCCACCAGGCTCCTCCATCCATGGGATTTTCCCAGGCAAGAGTACTGGAGTGGGGTGCCATTGCCTTCTCCAACAGCATCATACTTGTTTTTTATTTATTTATTTTTGCTGTGCACCTTCTTAAGCACCCCCCCGCCATACCTCAGAATCAAGTCTGGACACCCTGCTTGGCTTTCAGGGCCATCCCACTCTCTTCTAGCGTACCTCTCCCATTGTCTCAAAGGCGCTCTTCCTGCCCCCTCTACCTGGGGGACCTGTCCCTCCCCGTTCATCTTCTGGGATCCTTCTTCTTCTTCACGGTCCAGCTGAAAAAAATTACAAGTGACAATTTTTTCATTCCCACACACCTCTACCCCCAGAATTAATCACTCCTGCTTAGGTCCCCAAAGGCCTGAAACAACATTCTAGCTAAAATCAGGGGCGTTTACACCAGCCCACATGTGTTACTGCGCCTCTGATCCTGAAGGGTCGAAGGGAGAGGTGGCGCTTTGTTGACAGAGTGCCAGCCCTGGGCTCTTCTTGGCCTCTGAGCTCCCTGAGCAGCTGCTCTTGCTGCTTTGTTATGACCCTCACGTCTAAGTTCTCCCCAGAGGTCATGATGCTCACTGTCTGGGAAACAGTAGAGGATCAGAAAGATCACACATGGATTTAGAAGGTAAAACCCTTGCACTGGCGCTAGTGGTAAAGAACTCACCTGCCAGTGCTGGAGATGTAAGAGGCCTGGGCTTGATCCCTGGGTCGAGAAGATCCCCTGGAGAAAGAAACAGCAGCCCACCCCAGTATTCTTGCCTTAGACAGGAAGAGTGGCAGTAACAGCACTCCCCACTCCCAGCAAGGGCAGGATAAGGCTCTTTGTGCTAGACGGGGACACTCAGGCTAGCCACGCAGCTGGAAGGGGCAGAGATGGGGTCTGAACTAGTCCCTTTTGTCGGCACCAAGGGACTGGTAGGTTGCAGTCCATAGGGCTGTACAGAGGTCAGACACGACTGCAGCGACTTAGCACGCACACACACCCCTTTCCAGAGGGGGGACCTTGGACACAAGGTTTCCTTCTCTGAGACTCAGTTTCCCCATCCGTTGATTGCAGTGGCACTGATCCGATCTCATCAGGTTGCTTCTAGGGCCAAGATAAAGGCTTGTAAAGCACCTAATACTTGATGCCAGGACCCACTTTCCTACTTTGGGGCTTTTCTCCTGAACACACCTGGAAACCCTGGGCCCTGGAAGAAGGCAAAGAGCAGTCTTGCTCCTCTGAGGGTGAACAAATCTGATGCCCTCTGTGGCCTGACTCTCCCAGCAAAGCTCCCTGTTCTCTCTGCCTGGCCTAGTTCTGGGCTGCTTTCCGGGAGGTTCCAGGGCTGGAGGGAGGCAGGGCTGAGCCATCATCTGTGGAGCAGCAGCGACTCCATGTGGCTAAAAGATGCAACGCAGCAGCAAACATCCTGCCAGATCTTTACCCA